>NC_060129.1:125843480-126166980 GCF_021461395.2 Schistocerca americana
CTGTTAAAGAAGAAATGTTACAGATTGTGTTTGGAAACATGATTAGGCGAATGAATTGTGTATTCAACAACAGGGAGGACATTTTCAACATTTATTGTGAAAATTTGTAAGTAAAAATGAATATTCAATAAATTAATAAATTGTATTTCACTGAGTTTCATTTCGGTATATTCAGTGCGGCGTACGGCACGTGCGGCTAACAATCATACGGCACTGCGGAGACTGAGAACAAAAGCATACACAGGTTTAGCAAATTTCTGTAAAATAGTTATAATCTTTCTAGAGTTAAGTAAGTTATAACTATGAGCTTTGCAGCAACTGCTCGAAAGTAACGTGCTCCTAAAATAGCGTGTTCTTGTTGTTGTGGTCTTCAGTTCTGAGACTGGTTTGATGCAGCTCTCCATGCTACTCTATCCTGTGCAAGCTTCTTCATCTCGCAGTAACTACTGCAGCCTACATCCTTCTGAATCTGCTTAGTGTATTCATCTCTCGGTCTCCCTCTACGATTTTAACCCTTCACGCTGCCCTCCAATACTAAATTGCTGATCCCATGATGCCTCAGAACATGTCCTTACAACCGATCCCTTCTTCTAGTCAAGTTGTGCCACAGTCTTCTTCTCCCCAATCCTATTCAGTACCTCCTCATTAGTTAATTGATCTACCCATCTAATCTTCAGCATTCTTCTGTAGCACCACATTTCGAAAGCTTCTATTCTTTTCTTGTCCAAACTATTTATCTTCCATGTTTCACTTCCATACATGGCTACACTCCATACAAATACTTTCAGAAACGACTTCCTGGCACTTAGATCTATACACAATGTTAACAAATTTCTCTTCTTCAGAAACGCTTTCCCTGCCATTGCCAGTCTACATTTTATATCCTCTCTACTTCGACCATCATCAGTCATTTTGGTCCCCAAATAGCAAAATCAACACCTCGAATTATTTTATGAGCATAACATGATCTCATAGGAGCAACGACGTATATGACATAATCTGCTACTAAAAAATCACCCATAAAGTAAAATGCACCTAAAGGGCGCGTCATTTATGACGGCGGCCGAGTTTAGGTTCGTTCTGCGCATCTGACGTCACAAAACACAGTCAGCCAATGAACAGAGAACGACGTTGCCAGAGGTCGAATGCAGTGCAGAGCACGGACGAGTGTCTTCAGTTTTAGAAACGTTCAGTCATAAATAAAGTAATTGAACAAAAGCAATGTCTTGATAGCAGACTTTCTTGTGTAGACAGTTTGGAAAAAGCATTCTTTATACCAATTGCTTCATATTCTATTAATTAATTAAACCAAACAAGCAATAAGTCTCCTAATTCAGGCGATAGCGAGGAAAGGTGTTTGTATAATTCTCACTAATCGCTTTTTCGCAATAAAAAACAGTGGTAATTGTTATTTCCTATCGTACTTCGACGAAGCGTGAGTAATTCATAGTCATACCAACAGTGTTTGTCGGTATATTGTGTGATATTTTAAAGTGCTCTGGGAGATACATTGAATGACGAGCTGTGTTAGTGTAATGGTTAAAGTGTATGGCTGCTAAGTGAAAGATTCTGAATTCAAACCTTATTTGGTGCCTAATATTTTCTTTATTTAAAAACAATATCGAAGTGTCTTACTTCATGAATTTTATTCGTTTGAATGTAATTTTTTGAAATTTCTAGTGGCAACTAAAATCGACCATATGGAAAGTATACGCTATGGACTTTTACCTCTGCAAACTCTTCAAAATTTCGTGCAATGGTTTACACATTTAATGCTGCACAATAACTGCGTTGAACATCGAAACAAAATCGCGCACATCGAGGAAGGCGGGGAGCACGTCTCTGTAGCAGCGAAAGGCTTAATGCGGCCGTGGTGGCTTTACTTCATGAACTGCGCGCTCCCCCTAAACGTGAGTTTGCGATCTATACTATACAATGGCTCTGCTTCCCTTGGCGCGTGCGTCGTTTGCAACTGGCAACGCAGCAATCTACCGCGTCTGGGCGGGCACGCGCGAACCGCCAAGATAAAAGAGTTGAACTATAGGGTATTCACAGATATGACTTGTTCCTACATCAGAATCACAAAGTGTGGCTATTGTATCCAATGTATGATACTTCCGTTTTAGATACTAGAAAATGGCCTATAGCTGAAATTGTACAATCGTAAACAAAGAGTATGGTAGCTGAAGGCAAAAATGTTTCGTTCAGTTACAGTAAGCATTCCGACATTTCGCGTTCCTGGGTTCAAAGGTCGACGTTGCAGTCGTCAGGCGGATTACACAAGCCCACTCAGACAGTGCTCTCGTTGGCTGAGCCTGTCGCACGCGACAGTAAACACTCGAGATAGTCAGCAGCTGACTGATTCACCGCTTGGTGTAACCAGTGGTTGCTCAAGGTCAATCCTTCGAAAACCCAGGCGATCAATGTAGGCAAAACCACCCCTTCCTTCCGCCTCCTTGATTTCTATCTCACCGTCTATGGCCGTCCCATCGCCCTCACTCCCACCCTTAAGTACCTTGGCGTCACCCTCGCCCGTCGCCTCTCCTGGACTCCCCATCTCCGTACAATCCAAGCCAAGGCACGTTCCCGACTCCGTCTCCTCAAGCTCCTCTCCGGCCGTACGTGGGGTCTGGACCCCTCCACCATCCTCCACACCTATAAATCCCTCATCCGCCCTATCCTTTGTTATGCCCATCCAGCCTGGATCTCCGCCCCCCCTACCTTTTATAAATCCCTCCAAATCCTTGAACGCCATGCTCTCCGCCTCGCCTATCGCATCCGTCTCCCCTCCCCCATGCGGATCCTGTATGATCTCATCCCCTTCCCCCACCTCCTCCTTTTCCTTGAAAGGATACGGATCCTGTACACCTCCCGTAAACTCGATCCTCCTCACCCGCTCGTCTCCCCAATCCTCTCCCATCCCCGCCCGCTGCCGCCCCTGTATTCCCACGTCCCGCCCGGTCTCCATCTCTCCACCCTCCTTACTCTCTCCCAAGGTGGCTTCCGCCAGCTCCCCCTCCCTGATGATGTCCTCCTCCCCTCCATCTACCCCTCCTATCAACTTTGACCCTGCCCCACCACCCACTTCCGGTGTCCTTTCCTTTAGGCACCCTCCCTCCCTCCCTTCTCTTCCCTTCCCTCCCCTTCTCTTTCCTTTTCCCCCGTCCCCTCCCTCCACCACTCTTCCCCCCGGGCTTCCCCTCCCCCTTCCTCCCTCCCCCCTTTCTCCCCTGCCCGTGGCATCTCTGCTCTCCCCTCTCCCTCTCCCACTCCCCTTCCTCCTCCTCCTCTCTTGGCAGGTCCCCGGACTCGCACACGCATAGTGAACATTCGCGCGCCGGAGATCATCGCCATCAGTGTCTAGTGTGTGCCGTCGTGTTTAGTGTTCAGTGTTCCCCGTCACACTCCCTCGTTCACCAGTGCCATCGTCATCTTCAGTGTTTGTGCGTCGTCTCATCAGTTAGCAGTGTGGATTATCGACGAGTGTGAACGGCTCCGTGTTTGTCTCTATGTGTCTCCTGTTTTATTGCCCACATTCTGTAACTTATGTGTCTTCTCCTGTTTTTTCTGCTTGTATATTCTATGGCTGAAGAGCAGCGTAGTGTGCTGTTGACAGCCTGCCTGTTGTACAGGCTTTAAAATAACAATAAAGTAAAAAAAAATAAAAAATAAAAAGTCAGCAGCTGACACGCCATCTCGGGGCGGTCACGCGCCGGACATGTGCAAGACGCGGTGACGTCACGTGGCCACAGGTGTATAAGGGAGCAGCCACGCTGTGCGCCTACACTGCAATTCCGGAGGCTGTGCGACGGGGCCCACTCCCTCACGAAACTCTTCTGCGACTCCAGGGTGAGAACAGGCACTGCACTACGTACTCTCTCTGTTAAGATGTAATGGGCAGCTGCTGTCACTGCGTAATTCCTCTTCCAACTTTAGACTCGTACAGCAGCTCTGTAATTATGCGCCGTTCATCATAAGAATAAACCTGATGTAAACAAACACAGACGCGATGATTGGTCAGCAGTCGAAGTCCATTGGTCCGCAGTATACTGGCGTCGTTCCGCTCTTGGAAGTAGGTCCAAGTTATAGTTCAAATGGCTCTAACAAGGGAACCTCCCCATCGCACCACCCTCAGATTTAATTATAAGTTGGCACAGTGGATAGGCATTGAAAAACTGAACACAGACCAATCGAGAAAACAGGAAGACGTTGCGTGGAACTATGAAAAAAAATAGCAAAATATACAAACTGAGTAGTCCAGTTGCAAGATAGGCAACATTAAGGAGAACGTGAGCTCAGGAGCGCCGTGGTCCCGTGGTTAGCGTGAGCAGCTGCGGAACGAGAAATCCTTGGTTCTAGTCTTCCCTCGAGTGAAAATTTTACTTTCTTTATTTTCGCAAAGTTATGATCTGTCCGTTCGTTCATTGACGTCTCTGTTCACTGTAATAAGTTTAGTGTCTGTGTTTTGCGACCGCACCGCAAAACCGTACGATTAATAGACGAAAGGACGTGCCTCTCCAATGACAACCGAAAACATTTGACCGCAAGGTCATAGGTCAACCGATTCCTCCACAGGAAAACACGTCTGATATATTCTATACGACACTGGTGACGGCATGTGCGTCACATGACAGGAATATGTTGTCGACCCACCTAACTTGTACACTTGGCGAATGGGTAAAAAGATTCTTCTACCTTGCCCGATTTACGTTTTCTTGTGGATGTGATAATCATTCCCAAAACAGTGATGAAAACATAAGAGTTTGTCACATAAACTGCGACAAATGAATGCAACAGTTTCACAGTCGCATAGTTTTCCCTGTGCTCTGTCAAAACATACGTTTTTAACGTTTTAAATTTTTCCGTATGTAGACCGTCAAATCCTGCATATGTCCAAGCAAATCTGAACATGTCCTGGAATTTTGGAGAGCGAAGTTGATTATGTGTGAGTGCCTGAACTTTGATAATTGACACACGATCACGTAAACAATACTGTTCTGTGTATCTGTGCAGCTTCGCAAAATCATAGAATCTTTTCACCAAGTATTTCACTTGCCGAAAACCAAACACATCTAACGGTTGTACAAGAGGTGTACAACCTGGAGGAATGGTAATCACGTCTACTCCCACACTAAAATTGTACAATGCCTGATCTTTCTGTCCTGTATAGCTGTCAAGGAATAAGGTAAAATCTTTGTCCGCGTAAGGAGCAATCGTACGTTCATTAAAGTCTTTCACTAGTCTTTTCTCCATTTTTCCTGACGCACTGCAATTCGTAATGACATTCGGTGTTTGCGCAAGTACCCTATTCACCTGTTGCTGAACTTACGGTCCAAATACACCAAATTACACAAAAATTGAACTTTTCACTTGAGGGAAGACTTGGACCAAGGACCTCTCGTTCCGCAACTGCTCACGCTAACCACGGGACCACGGCGCTTCTGAGCTCGCATTATCCTTGATGTTGCCTATCTTGCGCATGGACAACTCAGTTTGTCTATTTTGCTTATTTTTTTCATAGTTCCACACAACTTCTTTTTTCTCGATTGGTCTGTGTTCAGTTTTTCAAGGTCTATCCACTGTGCCAGCTTATAACTAAATCTGAGGGTGGTGCGATGGGGAGGTTCCCTTGTAAGCATTATGGGACTTAACATCTGAGGTCATCAGTCCCCTAGACTTAGAACTACTTAAACCTAACTAACCTAAGGACATCACACACATCCATGCCCGAGGCAGGATTCGAACCTGCGACCGTAGCAGCCGCATGATTCCGGAATGAAGCGCCAAGAACCGCTCCATCACAGCGGCCGGCTCCAAGTTATGTATTAGATATCTCATTATTATGTCACTGTGAATGAAACTTTAAGACATTCTGATGTATTAACAGCCATCGATGTTTTTATTAAGCATACTTTAGCTATGTAATTTTTATTTCGTGTACAGTCACAATCTCTGTAAGCGCTACTTGTGCTCTGGTTGTCTCGCTGATCATACGTGCCGTGAAAATGGATGACACTGCTACCCGTTTCGTAGTGAAACACCCGCGCAGAACACCGTTAATGGCTAGAAGCAAGTTGTTGTAAATGTTTTTCACAACATTACAGAAAAAAAACACCTTTGACGGTTTTCAAGAATACGTAGCAAGCATAAGGAGGATTTTTCTTTTATTATTGTGGCGTCAGTGGAACGGTGGTGGATTTATGAAACGATTGGGCTGGTGCGTGACGGTTCGAGACCTGTTGGGTTGTACAATTTCTTTTTTTGTTCGGTTTGAATACCTAAACCATTTAAATATGAATTTTATCAAATGTATGGTTAAGAAGTCATACCTAACCACATTTTTAAGAAAAATACAGGTGTAGTTTCTAATTACATATCACACGCATAACTCTGCTTTTCATTCCAAAAACACATTCTTAATTATCGATATTTTATAAAGGATTGTTAAAGATTTTGAAGTTAAGAAAAATAACACAATCAAATTTTTTGGAGAAAATGAAAAATGAGATACTCTTTGTTACAATATACCCATTATTTTGTGGGATAGATGTGGTCTCACACGAGCCACGGTGGAGAGGGTCGTAGAAACATCGAAAATAATAATTTTTGCTGGGCAGAGCACACTGTTTAAATGCTGCGTTTTTTTTTTTTTATAGTTGTCAGGTTAAGACTGCAATCTGAAACTAATAAAATTGATGTGGAGCCAAGTTTAGGGACGTGTCGCGAGAAGTGACAAGACATCTAAGCTGCCAAACGTACTGGAACTAATACATGAAGCTTCGTGACACATCACCGCCGAACGATGGCGAAATGCAGAACAGCGCGTCATAAAAGAGGAGGAGGAAATATTGACTTTTTGGTGGCTTGGGATTCTGTTGGTGATCGCCTTGTTATCAACGTAGTAGTACTGTAATGTATTCCTCGCAGTCCGATATGGAAGCAGCTCAGAGATTACCAGACGACTGCCTGTAGTACCTTCAGTGGCTTCAGTATTTAACTAGACGGAAAAATACCAGCAGCGCGCTTTTACGCCACACATAGCTCATGCAGAAAAATTGCCTTTGTTGAAGTCAGGAATTTTTATAACTCTTTCCTTTAATTACAATAGCCGGCGGGAGTGGCCGAGCGGTTCTAGGCGCTTCAGTCCGGTACCGCGCTGCTGCTACGGTCGCAGGTTCGAATCCTGCCTCGGGCTTGGATGTGTGTAATGTCCTTAGGTGCCGGCCGCGGTGGTCTAGCGGTTCTAGGCGCTCAGTCCGGAACCGCGGGACTGCTACGGTCGCAGGTTCGAATCCTGCCTCGGGCATGGATGTGTGTGATGTCCTTAGGTTAGTTAGGTTTAAGTAGTTCTAAGTTCTAGGGGACTGATGACCACAGATGTTAAGTCCCATAGTGCTCAGAGCCATTTTTTTTTTGTCCTTAGGTTAGTTAGGTTTAAGTAGTTCTAAGTTCTAGGGGACTGATGACCTCAGATGTTAAGTCCCATAGTGCTGAGAGCCATTTGAACTTTTTTAATTACAATACTACGTTAGCTAAGATCGAGAGCATGTTATTTTTTCCGTATGGTCACCTGAGAAGCGCATCACCTGAGTCTTACTACGTTTTTTTTCCATCTATTTAAAAATTAAATGACATTCAAAGCTGTATTATTCTCCTCTCATCGCTTTTTACGCCTTTACTCCAACTGTTCACATCACAGCAGGTTAGTTGGATCACTTGCCCGGTCAGCGCTGTTCAATTTAAATGCGCCGGCAAAGCTGTTGCACGGTACTATTGCTGAGTCGATGTACGGGTAACGCACAGCATAAAACGTATTTTCAGTACCGTACTTGACGGTACTCGCTGCAGCTTGGCTTTCGCTCCATGTGAAACGAAATCCAATTGTGTCCACCAAACGTGGAAGAATACGTAGTCTAATGTTTACACGAGGTTTATTCCTATGATGAACGGCGTACAGCAAAGCCACACAGTGCAGGGATGTAATGCAGGCAGTAGTTTCCATCACGCTGCTGCGTGCGACAGGTTCATAGTCGCTGAGTCCAAGTTTTGCAGTAGTCGGGCCTTTGCGCCTAATACTCGTAGTATTATGTGCCGAATCTACGTCTACATCTGCAGCTATACTCCGCAAGCCATTTACGGTGTATGGCAGACGGCACTCTGTATACCACACTTCCCACCATTCCTGCCGCAAATGGATGACGGGGAAGAACGATTGCCGGGAAGTATCCCTGTGGGCTAGAATCTAGTTTTACCTTTATGATCTTCCTGTGAGGTAAAACCAGGAGGAAGCAACATACAGTATCTTGGAACTTTAGCACTAAACCAGACCGTGACGTGCAATGCCTCTCCTGCAGCCTGATGGCTGAACATCTCCGTGGCACTTTCAAATTTGCTATATGAATCTGTAACGAACCATGCTGTTGTTCTTCGAGTCTTTTCTATTTCCTCTATCAATCCTATCTGTTACAGTTCCCACATACACTATACGAGGTGTGGCTAGAAAAAAACCGGACTAGTACTGGTGAAACAATAAAACGAATGCAACAAGGCTGAAAGTCACGTGACTCTCGCTCCGCCTACTGCTCGAGTTTCATCTGCCTCCTGCACTGAGTCTGCCCGTGGCGTCTGTTTTAAGTAGTTGACGTTTTGTCTGTGCGTCGGAAAATGTTGAGTGTACAGAAAGAACAGCGTGTTAACATCAAATTTTGTTTCAAACTAGGAAAATCTGCAAGTGAACCGTTTGTAATGTTACAACAAGTGTACGGCGATGATTGTTTACCGCGAACACAAGTGTTTGAGTGGTTTAAACGATTTAAAGATGGCCGCGAAGACACCAGTGATGACACTCGCACTGGCAGACCATTGTCAGCAAAAACTGATGCAAACATTGAAAAAATCGGTAAACTTGTTCGACAAGATCGCCGTTTAACAATCAGAGCAGTGTCTGAGTTAACAGGAGTTGACGAGGAAAGTGTTAGGCAGATTCTTCATGAAAGTTTCAACATGAACAAAGTGTGTTCAAAAATGGTTCCAAAGTGTCTCACAATTGAACAGAAGGAACGCCGAAGAATGATTTGTTCTGACATCCTCGAAAACATTGAAAGTGATCCCACCTTCTTACAAAATGTTATTACTTGCGATGAATCATGGTTTTTTACTTACGATCCCGAAACTAAACGCCAATCGATGCATTGGAAAACTCCTGGTTCTCCACGACAAAAAAAAGCGCGAATGTCAAAATCGAAATTCAAGGCAGTTATGATTGTTTTTTTTTGACATCAAAGAGATTGTGCACATTGATTGGGTACCAGAGGGACAAACAGTGAATCAGCATTACTACATTAGCGTCCTGGCTACCCTACGTGAGCGAGTACGGAGAAAACGGAACGATTTGTGGAGAAAAAAGTCATGGATCCTTCACCAAGACAATGCCCCAGCTCACAGTGCGTTGTCAGTGAAGACGTTTTTGGCAAAACACAACATTCCCATCTTAGATCATCCACCCTACTCACCTGATTTGGCCCCCTGTGACTTTTTTCTTTTCCCTAAAGTCAAGTCAGCTTTGAAAGGAACTAGATTTGAGACTGTTGAAGCAGTAAAAGAAAAAGCGACGGAAGTAATGTATGGACTTACCGAAAATGATCTGCAGCATTGCTATGAACAGTGGAAAATTCGTATGGAGCGGTGTAGAGACCGAGGAGGAGAGGACATTGAAGGAGATAACATGAAATTGTAAATAATTGTAAATAAATGTTTTTTCCAGCATCAGTCCGGTTTTTTCTAGCCGCACCTCGTATGATCATAAATATCTGGACACCTCCAAAAACGTACGTTTTTCATATTAGGTGCATTATGCTGCCACCTACTGTTAGGTATTCCGTATCAGCGACTTCAGAAGTCATTAGACATCGTGACAGAGCAGAATGGGGCGCTCCGAGGAACTCACAGACTTCGAACGTGGTCAGGTGATTGGGTGTCACTTGTGTCATAAATCTGAACGGAAGATTTCCTCACTCCTAAACACCCCTAGGTCAGCTGCTTCCGGTGTGATAGTGAAGTGGAAAAGTGAAGGAACACGTACAGCACAAAAGCATGCATCCAACCTCGTCTCTTGACTGATACAGACCGCTGACGGATGAAGAGGGTCGTAATGTGTAATAGGCAGACATCTATCCAGACCATCACACAGGAATTCCAAACTGCATCAGGATCCACTGCAAGTACTATCACAGTGAGGCGGGAGGTGACAAAACTTGGATTTCACGGTCGAGCGGCTGCTCATAAGCCACACATCACACCGGTAAATGCCAAACGACGCCTCGCTTGGTAGAGCGTAGACATTGGACGACTGAACAGTGGAAAAACGCTGTTTGGAGTGACAAATCACGGTACACAATGTGGCGATCCGATGACAGGGTGTGGGTATGGCGAATGCCCGATGAACATCATCTGCAACGAGTGTAGTGTCGACAGTAAAATTTAGAGGCTGTGGTGTTATGCTGTGGTCGTTTTTTTCATACAGGGGGCTTGCACCCCCTGTTACTTTGCGTGGCTCTATCACAGCACAGGCCTACATTGATGTTTTAAGCACCTTCTGGTTTTCCACTATTGAACAGTAATTCGGGGATGGCGATAGCATCTTTCAACACGATCCAGCACCTGTTCATAATGCACGGCCTGTGGCGCAGTGGTTACACGACAATAACATCCCTGTAATGGACTGGCCTGCACAGAGTCCTCACTTGAACCCTACAGAACACTTTGTGATGTTTTGGAATGCCCACTTCTTGCCAGGCCTCATTGACCAATATCCATACCTCTCCTCAGTGAAGCACTCCATGAAGAATGGACTGCCACCCCCAAGAAACTTTCCAGCACCTGATTGAACGTATGCCTGCGAGAGTGGAAGCTGTCGCAAGGCTAAGGGTGGGCCAACACCACACTGAATTCCAACATAATCGATGGAGGGCGCCACGAACTTGTAAGTCATTTTCAGCCAGGTGTCTGGATACTTTTCATCAGATAGTGTATCATGAGTCACGTTGTATAATATGTTGTATGGGCATTGTTCAATCTGGATTTGATTGCAGGACGGCTCACACAACGAAACTGTCACAAGTGTAACAACTGAAGGATAAAAAATCGCAAAATGTCAGTTTATTTCCAAACAAACCTACCAGTGTTTCAGATTTCTTATTATAACTGTAATCCTTGATGGAAGGATAGAGCATAGAAATAGAAAAAGAAAATAGAAAGCACTACAACTTCCATCTTCCTGGTACTGGATCTTTGGTTCCAGTAACGAAATATATGTGACTGACTTCAGAGCTATAAACGAATATAACAAGTGCTATTCACAGAGCTGACGTACGCCATTTAGTGTGGAATGTTTTACGTAATAGAATCGTCTGGTGATCTGCACAGTACTCGATTACACATTAGTCTTTGCTGCAGGTAGACAGCCTTTGTTATTACCAATTCAATCATCTGTACTTGAGACTACAAATCATTCTGTTTGTTAGCAATTTTGAACGTGATGTAAATTAGTCTCATTGTGGGTGACAGGGAGGATGAGCTTAGAAAATGTCATCAATGTTTATTTAATACTAATACAGGCATATACAAGTTTTGTTGACATCTTTCAATGCTCTGCATAACAGGATCAGCCAGTTGCTGTGAAGTCTTAGGTAGAAGTGAAGTGGCTCAGACCATATTATTTTTAATAGAAATTTTCCGGTATTGGTGAGGGAAACCTGATTATGCGTTTTCTGGATTGGTGAGATTACTGTTCTTCAGGCAATTGGGGGTAAGAGAGGGGGTGGGAGGGAGAAGCTATTTAACAAAGCGGTCGCACAAGTGTTACTGGTCTGCCTCTACGATTTTTACCCTCCACGCTGCCCTTAAATGCTAAATTTGTGATCCCTTGATGCCTCAATACATGTCCTACAAACCGGTCCCTCCTTCTTGTCAAGTTGTGCCACAAACTCCTCTTCTCCCCAATTCTATTCAATACCTCCTCATTAGTTATGTGGTCTACCCATCTAATCTTCAGCATTCTTCTGTAGCACCACATTTCGAAAGCTTCTATTCTCTTCTTGTCCAAACTATTTATCGTCCATGTTTCACTTCCATATATAGCTACACTCCATACATATACTGTCAGAAACGACTTCCTGACACGTAAATCAATACTCGATGTTAACAAATTTCTCTTCTTCAGAAACGCTTTCCTTGCCATTGCCAGTCTACATTTTATATCCTCTCTACTTCGACCATCATCAGTTATTTTGCTCCCCAAATAGCAAAACTCCTTTACTACTTTAAGTGTCTCATTTCCTAATCTAATTCCCGCAGGATCACCTGACTTAATTCGATTACATTCCATTATCCTCGTTTTGCTTTTGTTGATGTTCATCTTATACCCTCCTTTCAAGACACTGTCCATTCCATTCAACTGCTCTTCCAAGTCCTTTGCTGTCTCTGACAGAATCACAATGTCATCGGCGAACCTCAAAGTTTTTATTTCTTCTCCATGGATTTTAATACCTACTCCGAACTGTTCTTTCTTTTCCTATACTGCTTGCTCAATATACAGATTGAATAGTATCGGGGAGAGGCTACAACCCTGTCTTACTCCCTTCCCAACCACTGCCTCCCTTTCATGCCCTTCGACTCTTATAACTGCCATCTGGTTTCTGTACAAATTGTAAATAGCCTTTTGCTCCCTGTATTCTACCCCTGCCACCTTCAGAATTTGAAAGAGAGTATTCCAATCAACATTGTCAAAAGCTTTTCTCTAAGTCTACAAATAGAAACGTAGGTTTGCCTTTCCTTAATCTTTCTTCTAAGATAAGTCGTAGACTCAGTATTGCCTCACGTGTTCCAACATTTCTACGGAATCCAAACTCATCTTCCCCGAGGTCGGCTTCTACCAGTTTTTCCATTCGTCTGTAAAGAATTCGCGTTAGTATTTTGCAGCCGTGACTTATTAAACTGATAGTTCGGTAATTTTCACATCTGTCAACACCTGCTTTCTATGGGATTGGAATTATTACACTCTTCTTGAAGTCTGAGGGAATTTCACCTGTCTCATACTTCTTGCTCACCAGATGGTAGAGTTTTGTTAGGCCTGGCTCTCCCAAGGCTATCAGTAGTTCTAATGGAATGTTGTCTACTCCCGGGGCCTTGTTTCGACTCAGGTCTTTCAGTGCTCTGTCAAACTCTTCACGCAGTATCATACCTCCGATTTCATCTTCATCTACCTCCTCTTCCATTTCCATAATATTGTCCTCAAGAACGTCGCCCTTGTATAGACCCTCTATATACTCCTTCCACCTTTCTGCTTTCCCTTCTTTGCTTAGAACTGGGTTTCCATCCGAGCTCTTGATATTCATGCAAGTGGTTCTCTTTTCTCCAAAGGTCTCTTTAATTTTCCTGTAGGCAGTATCTATCTTACCCCTCATGAGATAAGCCTCTACGTCCTTACATTTGTCCTCTAGCCATCCCTTCTTAGCCATTTTGCACTTCCTGTCGATCTCATTTTTACCTGCTTCACTTGCTGCATTTTTGTGTTTTCTCCTTTCATCAATTAAATTCAGTACCTCTTCTGTTATCCAAGGATTTCTAATAGCCCTCGTCTTTTTACCTACCTGATCCTCTGCTGCCTTCACTATTTCATTCCTCAAGGCTACCCATTCTTCTTCTACTGTACTTCTTTCCCCCATCCCTGTCAATTGTTCCCTTATGCTCTCCCTGAAACTCTGTACAACCTCTGGTTTAGTCAGTTTATGTAGGTCCCATCTCCTTAAATTCCCACTTTTTTGCGCTTTCTTCAGTTTAAATCTACAGTTCATAACCAATGGATTGTGGTCAGAGTCCACATCTGCCCTTGGAAACGTCTTACAATTTAAAATCTGGTTCCTAAATCTCTGTCTTACCATTATATAATCTGTCTGAAACCCTTTAGTATCCCCAGGGTTCTTCCATGTATACAACCTTCTTTCATGATTCTTGAACCAACTGTTAGCTATGATTAAGTTATGCAAATGATAATGGTCTCTAGAAAAAAAATGGCACAAATGAGATCTTCACCTATTCTGAGGACGTATTGTGCGGAATGGAGGCGCCACAGCAGTACAGGGAACCTCGAAAATTGTGTTGTTCTAGTTTTGCAGCTACTCACTTGTGATGGTCAACATTTATCAAATGATTCTTCATACAGATCTGCATGTGCATCATACAAGTGTTGAGAGCGCAGTGTAAGGGCAAAGGGCTGTAAGTGACGCTGTGTTTCAGGATCATCCACAATGACAGAAATTAATGAGGTTCAAGAGACTGCAGCCGTGGACCTGGGTGACCTCTTAGATGCTGGTGACAGAGCCGTGGTGATACTAGCGGCAGGCACCACGCGGCTGGTGGCGCACGGGGCTGTGCTGGCAGCCAGGAGTCCTGTTTTCGCCGCCATGTTCCAGCACGACACACTGGAGGCCAGCAGTGGACAGGTTGCCATCCCCGACGTGGAGGGGCCTGTGATGAGGCAGCTGCTGGCCTACTGCTACACACTGAGGGCCCCACAGCTGTCTGGCACGGCCCCCCAGCTGCTGGAAGCTTCTGATAAGTACGGATTGTCGGCCCTGAGGGATCTGTGTGAGGAGCAGATGGTCGCACAGCTAGCAATCGAGAATGCAGCAACCACAGGAGTCCTTGCAGTGAGACATTCCTGCCCGAGACTCACTGCTGCCTCTGTCGCATTCATAAAGGCCCACAACTTCCAGATCATGGCCACACGGGGTTGGGCTGATGCAGCGCGCACTCATTCCGAAGACGTGATAGAATTAACTAAGCTGCTCGCTGATCCACCACCAGGAACAAGGTAAGCACAAGACAAGCGCCGTCTTTTTTTCCCAGTTCTGTGCAAGTTTGTATGTGTGTTTGTGTTTGTGTTTTTTACAATGTTTGCCACTGAGTTTCTTTAAATCTGTGGTGTAAAATACCTCATCATTGATGGTCACTTCCTGTGATAGGTTGCGATTCTTTAATTTCCTTTTCATAACATGATCATCATATCTCTAAACTGAATTGTGCCTATTAACAGGTACATTAGCTACAGAAATCATAGCTGAGGTGAGTTTTTGTAGCTCCAAAATTTGTTTTGACACTTAGGCAATCTAAGCTTATTTTCAGTGATCATGTCCATTGTAGTACATGTGGGCAACATGTTATTCAGTTTTCAGGCCTGCATCTTGAAACTGATACTGGGGCAGCAGCTGATAAATGTAAATCAAGCAATGATTAATACCATCAGTTACATGTCTATTTATTATTAATTGGGATCGGTTTTGGTGGTACAGTCCACTGTCAAAAATGGTTCAAATGGCTCTGAGCAGTATGGGACTTAACTTCTGAGGTCATTAGTACCCTAGAACTTAGAACTAGTTAAACCTAACTAACCTAAGGACATCACACACATCCATGCCCGAGGCAGGATTCGAACCTGCGACCGTAGCGTCGCGCGGTTCCAGACTGAAGCGCCTAGAACCTCTCGGCCACTCTGGCCGGTTAGTCCACTGTCATGAGGTCTCTCTGTGGCAAAGGGTGGTCATATAACCAGTGGTAATCAGTACCACAAAATGATCGAAAACATCATCCTTTCCAAACTTGCTCATGTGTGTAGCGTCCAGTGCAGCCCATCAACACTAAAATAAATAATAAATGGACAAATATCTGAAGTGATATTTTTATGTTGTCTCGCTGTCTCTGTAGAGCTGTACCATGGGAGCAAGGAGAGGATGTTGATTGGCGGCCGATATCCTCTTTCTATAACACAAACTGCACACAATTAATAACTGGGTTCTTTATTCACAAGAATAGAGAGATCTACTTTTTATTTATTCTCGTGTCAGAAACATACATGTACATGTACATACATTTTACACAGTTATGATTAAATTATTTTTGGCCACTTCCAGTGCATTTTCTGTTGCTTGTTGTAGATCATCTTCTGTACAGGAGACTGGGCACAGTCATGTGTCGGACTGTCTGTTCTTCTCAACAGTCACACTGAATATCATTTGGATCAGAGTATCCACATCTTGTCAAGTTAACTTTCGATTTTCCAACTCTGGATGACAGTCTATTCAGGGACTTCCAAGTTGTCCGTTCCCCATCATGATCCGAAGGTAAAGATTCAACAACTCTTTGTCAACCAGGGGAAGATAGGTCGTAGCAATCCATAGTTGTAACCTAGCTTTTTCAGCAGTGGTTCTGACTTATTTTGATCTCCTAAGGATACTCTTCCCTGACTGCAGTTGTTGCGGCTGCGGTTCATGCCCATACATAGGATGAGTAATTTCCTGTTTCACTGCCTTTCTTTCTTTGTTTGCAGCTCTCTCTCTTCGAACAGGTGGTGGTGCTATTCATGTGAGGTGGTAAAGCCGTTCAACTGGAGTGGATTTCAAGCAACTTATTATCATTCTGCGTGTTTGGTTGAGAGCTACATCCACTTGTTTGGCACGCGTTGAATTATACCAAACAGCATAGGCATACTCTGTTGCAGAATAGCATAGTGCCATTGGAGATGTTCGGATTATTTCAGGTTGCCTACCCCACTGTGATCCGTCCAGTTTCCGTAGGTATTGGTGCAATAATTTACCAATAGCTGTGTGTATTGTAGAAATTTATTTTACAAACCTCGTGTTGCACATAAGAAGTTTATAAAATAAATTTCTACAATACATACGGCTGTTGGAAAATTATTGCATCAAGAAAAACATGCCAGCTGTTGTCCCATGGTCCACAATGGGCCAACGAAGACGAGTTTCCATAGGAGATTGTTTCTGGTGGAATTTTTCGACTTGCATTTCATGCAGTGCTTTTTGAAAGTGAGAGATCTGTTAAGTGCCACTCCCAGGCATTTTGGAGTCTTGTAGTGTTCCAGTTCGACCACTGACCATCCTATTTTCAACTTATTAGTGGCTTCTTTGCTTCTCAAATGAAAAGCATCACACACATGAGTCTTTGAAGGGTTTGGTTAAAGCTGGTTTGTGTTGTTGTATCTGGATAGATCTTCAAGGGTATTCGTTAGATTGTTCTCCACTGGTTCAAAATCTGTACTCTGTACTCTAGAGCGAGGTCATCAGCATATAAGAAGCTCCTGGTGTTTGGGTCTGTAGGTTGGTCGTTTGTGTACATATTGAACAGAATTGTAGCCAAAACACTTCCTTGTGGGAGGCTATTCTTCTGTAGTCTCCATCGCCTACACTGTCCTTGAAAGTTGACGAAGAAAAATTCGGTAGTTCAAATGGCTCTGAGCACTATGGGACTTAATATCTGAGGTCATCAGTCCCCTAGAACTTAGAACTACTTAAACCTAAATAACCTAAGGACATCACACACATCCATTCTCAGGCAGGATTCGAACCTGCGACTGTAGCGGTCGTGCAGTTCCAAACTGAAGCGTCTAGAACCGCTCGGTCACTGCGGCCGGCTAAAGTCGACGTAGAACCTGCGACTTTGCAGAAGGGATGCGATGAGTCGGGTTAAACGTAAATCTTTGGTCAGATTGTAGACCTTGAGTAGTAGTAGTTGGTGATGATGAGTTGACAAATGCCACTCGTGTCACCTTCTGAGCTTCAAAGGCGATCTTTTATAAAATGTTAGATTTAGAAACTGTCCAGTACAGCTTTTACCTACATGAAATCCAGATTTCTGGGATATAAGTGAGGGGTCAATTGAAGGTCATAGGCGATTTAAAATGTCTTTCCAGCACTTTGTAAGGATGACAAAGTAGTGCGACTGGTCTAAAATTCTTTGGATCATTTTCTTCTTTGCCAGGTTTCAGCAAAACAATCACTCGATTGTTCCGCCATATCTTTTGAATTTGGTTTCTGGTTAAACAGTTATCGAAAAGTTGGAGAATTCATTTTTTTTGTATTTAAGCTGAAGTGTTTAATTTTCTTGGTTCGTATATCATCCAAGCTAACTGATTTGCCATTTTTTATAGCCCTCTGTAGTTCTTCCATGCTGAATGATGATGTAGGGTCATTACTCTCCTCTTGCTCTTCTCTTTGAAATTTTGCTTTTTGTGATTTGTGTGTTGGCTTCCCATTCATCAGAAACCGATGTGCTATACTTAACTCGTGGTACAAGCCTTTCTGTTACTCCACATTAGCTTCACTGCTGGTGAAGTACTAAGTCCACTGTGTTCACAATTATGGTTCCTATGTGCTGAGTTAGGGGCTGTGACTGCGGCTCCAACTCGGTGACTCGCTGGAATTTACCTGGTGCGTCAGACTGCTACAGACTCGAACAGGCCTGAACTAACTGGCCTTCTGATCTGTGGTGGCTGGCTAAATACTGGCGGCCGAGAGGGCGTTGGCGACGCGTTTCCTGCGAGTCTGTCATTGGCCTCTTCGCCCAACCTATATGGTGCATGGTGTACTGGAGCCATCTTAAGCCAGCAGAATATTCGTTTCTTCATATAGGTTGGTATTTATGTTTCTACATCTACATCTACATGTATACTCCGCAATCCACCATACGGTGCGTGGCGGAGGGTACCTCGTACCACAACTAGCATCTTCTCTCCCTGTTCCACTCCCAAACAGAACGAGGGAAAAATGACTGCCTGTATGCCTCTGTACGTGCCCTAATCTCTCTTATAGTATCTTTGTGGTCTTTTCGCGAAATATAAGTTTGCGGCAGAAAAATTGTACTGCAGTCAGCCTCAAATGCTGGTTCTCTAAATTTCCTCAGTAGCGATTCACGAAAAGAACGCCTCCTTTCCTCCAGAGACTCCCACCCAAATTCCTGAAGCATTTCCGTAACACTCACGTGATGATCAAACCTACCAGTAACAAATCTAGCAGCCCACCTCTGAATTGATTCTGTCCTCCCTCAATCCGACCTGATAGGGATCTCAAACGCTCGAGCAGTACTCAAGAATAGGTCGTATTAGTGTTTTATAAGTGGTTTACTTTACAGATGAACCACATCTTCCCAAAATTCTACCAATGAACCGAAGACGATATCCGCCTTCCCCACAACTGCCATTACATGCTTGTCCCACTTCATATCGCTCTGCAGTGTAACGCCCAAACATTTTAATCGACGTGACTGTGTCAAGCACTACACTGCTAATGGAGTATTCAAACATTACGGGATTCTTTTTCCTATTCATCTCCATTAATTTACATTTATCTATATTTAGAGTTAGCTGCCATTCTTTACACCAATCACAAATCCTGTCGAAGTCATCTTGTATCCTCCTACAGTAGCTCAACGACGACACCTTCCCGTACACCATAGCATCATCAGCAAACAGCCACACTTTGCTATCCACCCTATCCAAAAGATCATTTATGTAGATAGAAAACAACAGCGGACCTACCACACTTCCCTATGGCACTCCAGATGATACCCTCACCTCCGATGAATACTTACCATTGAGGACAATGTACTGGGTCAGCATCAAGTCTCTGAACAAAGTGCACTCAGATAGTGACATTCTTGCTGTAGACACAAAGATGTGATGCTCAGGGCGAAATGGTCACAGTCATGTGTGCAGTTTGTAGCTGAGCAGGCAACTGTTCCGACTGTGTTCTGGATTATGTGTAGGTCACCGTACAGTTCATTACGAAAAGTAATTTTTAGTTGTTTGGTTGCACTGCTGCTGCTGACAAAGAGTTAGCTATAAATGGTGTCTTGTTGTATAAAGGAAAGTTGAAGATGAGGAGTAAGTATGTGATTCCTTACCGACACCAGTAATGTCGCAGTGTTCTGCAACAAGAGTCAGTCAGGATATTCACTGTTCTCCATTTCTCTTGTTCCCATGCTGTAAACGGTGACCTATCATAGCGTTTAAATGCAGCAAACCACTTTTGTAACACAGATCCAACATTCACACCTCACAGTACCCAGTGAGTGGCCAAGACAAAACTGTAAAGGTGACAGATGGACCACTGAGCTCGAATGCAGTCCATTACTTGGCAACCCAGCTTCCAAAACCAGTCCAAAAGGTGGTAACAGAAATGTGTAGCCTTCCGGTAGTATTGATGATTGTATTGGAGTATATTATACGCGGTGCTCAAAAAGAAATGAGCCAGAGGCATAATTACAGTACCTGTATGTTAGAAGTATTGACCCTGGCTGTTGGGACACTTGTCCCACTGCGACACAAGGCGGTGAATGGCTGTCTCATAAAATTCCCGGGGTTGTGATGTTAGCCAGTTCCGCACGTACAGCTGGACGTCGTCTGAGGTGAATCGTTTTCCCCTCAGAGCGTTTCCAAGGGGATCAAAAATGGTGTAATCACAGGGAGAGAGATCTGGACTGTATGGAGAGTGGCCGAGAACCTTCCATTTGAATTTCTGCAGGAGTGCCGCGACTGTGTTGGCCATATGAGGCTTTCCACTTTCGTGGAGCAGAATGATCCCACGCGTGAGATTGATCACTTGGCAAAGGGTGGTCAAGGTTTGCGAGTAACACTGGGTATTCACTGCTGTCCCGTGCTGCAGGAAGTGAATCAGAAGGGCACCATCTTGCTCAAAGAAGAACGTCGGCATAGCCTTTCCTACACTTGTGTGGATGGCCTTGAGTTTTTTTGGTGGTGGTGACCCTGGATTCTTCCACTAGAGACTTTGTCGTTTCGAATCTGGTTCGAAGTGATGACACCATGCGATAATGATGGAAGCAGCAGAACGTAAGGGCAAAATAAACTGAAGATATAAAGTTTGTCTTGGGGAGGGCACTCGACTTGGGTAGTTCGTGCAGCAATTCTGACCATAGTGCTGTGGTGGTGTAATGGTTAGCATATCTGCCTACTCAGCAAGAAGACCCCCAGTTCGAGGTCCGGCCATGGCACAAATTTTAACTCGTTTTTTCTGCTTCCATCATTATCATGAATATTGTAAGTCTTTTGACCCACACTCTTTGCAGTTAAGCTTTCATAACCAGCATCTCTCTCTCTCTCTCTCTTTCTCTCTCCCACTGCCACTGTCTATATATGTATACCTCTCACTATCTGCCATTTCTCTTTTTGATTTACAGTATGTCCCACTGCTCCCACTGTCTCCTCTCTTTCTCTTACAAATTCTGCTTTTGTCTTTCTTACCCACTGCCACTGTCTCCACCGAACCTCGGCAGTTCAAAAATTCTTGGGGGTGGTCCAACTTATTTTTCCCCTATACCCACGTGTTTCAAATTTTGGTCCAAAATGCACCCTCCTGTATACCTACAGGTTAAAGTTCGCCATTCTAGAAGGATGTAGACTCCCTAAGCCTAAGTATGGGCTCCATTCATCTTTATTTTTTATTCCCGCTGTGTGCTTTCTTTTGCTCCCTGTTATTGTTTCCATCTACTTACATCTCTCTTTTCCTGCCGGACGCTGTGGCCGAACGGTTCTAGGCGCTTCAGTCCAGAACCACGTGCGTGCTACAGTCGCAAGTTCGGATCCTGCCTCGGGCATAGATGTGTGTGATGTCCTTAGATTAGTTAGGTTTAAGTAGTTCTAAGTTCTAGGGGACTGATGACCTCAGTTGTTAAATCCCATAGTGCTTAGAGCCATTTGAACCATTTTTTCTCTTTCTCTTTTATTTCCACTGTCTCGCACTGACCATCAATACTCGTATCTCCTCTCTTTTTGCTCCCACTGCTATTGTCTTTTGCCCACCTCTCTTTCTCTTTCACTGCCACTTTCTATCTCCTGCTATCACTGTCTCCTTTCCCTTTCTCCTCCACTGACACTGTATCCTCACTCTTCTACCGCCACTGTCTCTCTGCTACTCTGTTTCAGCACAAAAAAGGGTGAATATGTCTGTACATCAAAATTTTTTGTGAGGAAGGTGGAATAAATATTGAGAAGCTGGTACCCCACTTTTCTGTCAGAGTATTTAAAGAAGGGTCCATATTCGCCTTTTTTGTGCTCTGACAGAATAATTTTTCCGCTAGTTGCCATCTTTTCCTTGCTGCAGCAGGTTGGCTGCTCATACAAAACTAATTCTGTAGGTAGTAATGTTTGGACATTTTACTTATATACTTCCAAACATTTATACATTTTGACACATATAAGCAACAAGTAGTTGCTCATAATATATGGTTAACACAAAATCGTTTGGCGTTACATGTCTTACTCGATATCTTGCTCAATGGTCGCGGTTCATCGAAAACACCTGGCTTATGATTTGCATTGAGCAAGCAGTGAAGGAAACAAAAGAAAAATTCGGAGTAGGTATTAAAATCCATGGAGAAGAAATAAAAATTTTGAGGTTCGCCAATGACATTGTAATTCTGTCAGAGACAGCAAAGGACTTGGAAGAGCAGTTGAACGGAATGGACAGTGTCATGAAAGGAGGGTATAAGATGAACAGAAACAAAAGCAAAACGAGAGTAATGGAATGTAGTCGAATTAAGTCGGGTGATGCTGAGGGAATTGGATTAGGAAATGAGACACTTATAGTAGTAAAGGAGTTTTGCTATTTGGGGAGCAAAATAACGGATGATGGTCGAAGTAGAGAGGATATAAAATGTAGACTGGCAATGGCAAGGAAAGCGTTTCTGAAGAAGAGAAATTTGTTAACATCGAGTACAGATTTAAGTGTCAGGAAGTCGTTTCTGACAGTATATGTATGGAGTGTAGCCATGTATGGAAGTGGAGCATGGACGATAACTAGTTTGGACAAGAAGAGAATAGAAGCTTTCGAAATATGGTGCTACAGAAGAATGTTGAAGATAAGGTGGGTTGATCATATAACTATTGAGGAGGTATTGAATAGGATTGGGGAGAAGAGAAGTTTGTGGCACAAGTTGACTAGAAGAAGAGATCGGTTGGTAGGACATGATCTGGGGCATCAAGGGATCACCAATTTAGTATTGGAGGGCAGCGTGGAGGGTAAAAATCGTAGAGGGAGACCAAGAGATGAATACACTAAACAGATTCAGAAGGATGTAGGTTGCAACAGGTACTGGGAGATGAAGAAGCTTGCACAGGATAAAGTAGCATGGAGAGCTGCATCAAACCAGTCTCAGGACTGAAGATCACAACAACAACATGATTTGCATCTCAAAAGAGTAAAAACGTTATTAAAATATTTTAATGAATTTGCACTTCTTCCACTTTTACATAATTTTAAGTTCTTTACAAACATGTGAAGTCCCCTTTTAGCACATTGTTTCGTTCCTGGATTGTCACCTTAAGCATATTTGAAACATTGTGAAGTGCCCGTTATACAGAAGCAGCATCTCATACAGTTTTACTGTACGTACAGTTCCTGGTGCATAGAAGTATGGTACGGGTGCAATCGATGTTGAAGTAGCATTCTCAACACCGACGTTTTTGAGATTCCAGATTCTCGCACAATTTGTCTGCTACTGATGTGCGGATTAGCCGCGACAGCAGCTAAAACACCTACTTGGGCATCATCATTTGTTGCAGGTCGTGGATGACGTTTCACATGTGGCTGAACACTTCCTGTTTCCTTAAATAACGTAACTACCCGGCGAACGGTCCGGACACTCGGATGATGTCGTCCAGGATACCGAGCAGCATACATAGCACACGCCCACTGTGCATTTTGATCACAATAGCCATACATCAACACGATATCGACCTTTTGCGCAATTGGTAAACGGTCCATTTTAACACGGGTAATGTATCACGAAGCAAATACCGTCCGCACTGGCGGAATGTTACGTGATACCACATACTTATACGTTTGTGACTATTACAGTGTCATCTATCACAAAGCGAAAAAAGCGGTCGAACTAAAACATTCATATTTCTTTACGTACTACACGAATATGTAATAAAAATGGGTGTTTCTATTTTTAAAAAAGCAGTTTATATCCATTTGACCTGTAGCAGCGCCATCTAGCGGGCCAACCATAGCGCCATCTGGTTTCCCCCTTCAAGCTAGACGAGTTTCGTTCTGTGTAGTTTTTTCGTTTGATACTTATTTCGTGAGATATTTGAACCGGTCACTATCAATGGACCACACTGTATTTTACAATATGATCTATAACTTACATTTAACTAAAATAGTGTGATAACTAGTCGTGACATACCTTTTTTTGATACAATGACTCTTCTCGAAATTACACAAATTACTAATACGTCCCATAATATCACCGACTCCTCTATAACATGTAAGATGTAAGATATTACATTCATACATATGCAATCATAAAATATAAAATGAACAGGCATATACACTCACGGAAATGGAAAAAAGAACACATTGACACCGGTGTGTCAGACCCACCATACTTGCTCCGGACACTGCGAGAGGGCTGTACAAGCAATGATCACACGCACGGCACAGCGGACACACCAGGAACCGCGGTGTTGGCCGTCGAATGGCGCTAGCTGCGCAGGATTTGTGCACCGCCGCCGTCAGTGTCAGCCAGTTTGCCGTGGCATACGGAGCTCCACCGCAGTCTTTAACACTGGTAGCATGCCGCGACAGCGTGGACGTGAACCGTATGTGCAGTTGACGGACTTTGAGCGAGGGCGTATAGTGGGCATGCGGGAGGCCGGGTGGACGTACCGCCGAATTGCTCAACACGTAGGGCGTGAGGTCTCCACAGTACATCGATGTTGTCGCCAGTGGTCGGCGGAAGGTGCACGTGCCCGTCGACCTGGGACCGGACCGCAGCGACCCACGGATGCACGCCAAGACCGTAGGATCCTACGCAGTGCCGTAGGGGACCGCACCGCCACTTCCCAGCAAATTAGGGACACTGTTGCTCCTGGGGTATCGGCGAGGACCATTCGCAACCGTCTCCGTGAAGCTGGGCTACGGTCCCGCACACCGTTAGGCCGTCTTCCGCTCACGCCCCAACATCGTGCAGCCCGCCTCCAGTGGTGTCGCGACAGGCGTGAATGGAGGGACGAATGGAGACGTGTCGTCTTCAGCGATGAGAGTCGCTTCTGCCTTGGTGCCAATGATGGTCGTATGCGTGTTTGGCGCCGTGCAGGTGAGCGCCACAATCAGGACTGCATACGATCGAGGCACACAGGGCCAACACCCGGCATCATGGTGTGGGGAGCGATCTCCTACACTGGCCGTACACCACTGGTGATCGTCGAGGGGACACTGAATAGTGCACGGTACATCCAAACCGTCATCGAACCCATCGTTCTACCATTCCTAGACCGGCAAGGGAACTTGCTGTTCCAACAGGACAATGCACGTCCGCATGTATCCCGTGCCACCCAACGTGCTCTAGAAGGTGTAAGTCAACTACCCTGGCCAGCAATATCTCCGGATCTGTCCCCCATTGATCATGTTTGGGACTGGATGAAGCGTCGTCTCACGCGGTCTGCACGTCCAGCACGAACGCTGGTCCAACTGAGGCGCCAGGTGGAAATGGCATGGCAAGCCGTTCCACAGGACTACATCCAGCATCTCTACGATCGTCTCCATGGGAGAATAGCAGCCTGCATTGCTGCGAAAGGTGGATATTCACTGTACTAGTGCCGACATTGTGCATGCTCTGTTGCCTGTGTCTATGTGCCTGTGGTTCTGTCAGTGTGATCATGTGATGTATCTGACCCCAGGAATGTGTCAATAAAGTTTCCCCTTCCTGGGACAATGAATTCACGGTGTTCTTATTTCAATTTCCAGGAGTGTATAAAATGAACAGGCATATAGAATTATGGAATTCAGAACCGATTTACTGATAATTTAACGTTTGAACGCTACATGTCAGAAATATACTGTATCTAAGAAACTAGAGCCAATTGAGGAAATCCGTTTTCAGATTCAGATTCAGCATACCAAATATACCCAGTATACTTTCTAATATCCCTGGCAACAAGAACAAAAAATTTTTGTAGAGCTGTGTAATAATTTCAATGACTGTTTAATTTCCCACTGGCTTAACTCTATTCTGTCACGAATCCTTAACATTCTGCACTGCCATCTCCTGTGACTTCCTTCCCTTCCAGCTTCGAAACTTTCTGTCCTCTGGTTTATTTTCTGTGTTTCTGCTAACCCAGCCCCTGACAGATGGTCTAAACATGTAGTCGTAGTGTTACATTAAGTTTATTTAAATGTCGAGAGAGACTTATTAGTCCGTTCTAATTTATGTGTGATTACTGGAGTGCTACTGTAATTGTACTGTCCAATAATTCTTCTGGTAGCCCAGTAATATTGTTTTCCTTTATGTTTACTTTGAGTTCATCCTCCATTTTGAAGAATTTGTTCCTTAGCATAGTACCGGGTGATCAAAAAGTCAGTATAAATTTGAAAACTGAATAAATCACGGAATAATGTAGATAGAGAGGTACAAATTGACACACATGCTTGGAATGACATGGGGTTTTATTAGAACCAAAAAAATACAAACGTTCAAAAAATGTCCGACAGATGGCGCTTCAACTGATCAGAATAGCAACAATTAGCATAACAAAGTAAGACAAAGCAAAGATGATGTTCTTTACAGGAAATGCTCCACCATCATTCCTGAACAATAGCTGTAGTCGAGGAATAGTGTTGTGAACAGCACTGTAAAGCATGTCCGGAGTTATGGTGAGGCATTGCCATCAGATGCTGTCTTTCAGCATCCCTAGAGATGTCGGTCGATGACGATACACTTGCGACTTCAGGTAACTCCAAAGCCGATAATCACACGGACTGAGGTCTGGGGACCTGGGAGGCCAAGCATGACGAAAGTGGCGGCTGAGCACACCATCATCACCAAACGACGCGCGCAAGAGATCTTTCATGTGTCTAGCAATATGAGGTGTTTTCTTTTTTTTTTTTTTTGGTTCTGATAAAACCCCATGTCATTCCAAGCATGTGTGTCAATTTTTACCTCTGTGTATACATTAGTCCGTGGTTTATTAAGTTTTCAAATTTATACCGACTTTTTGATCACCCGGTAAATTACAGCTCTGGGGGATGTACGAGAAGCAGCATGGAAACTGATTAGTCCACTGGTAAGTCACTTGTGTTAACTCACAGGCAGTTATTGTAGGCTTTGTGTCCTATTAGCTTTGAAGTGGTTGAAAAAATTACCTTTGTGGACACCACCTCAGTAGTGCTGTCTGTAGTAATAAACCAATGGCCCCCTTGTGAATATGCTCGTCCATGCAGTGTGTCTGTGTACAGTGCACCGCAGACTACGGAGGGAAGGCACTCCACGTGCACTCAGCGTCACAGCGACCACTGCCAGACCCCTGTTGCAGCTGTGCAGCGCAGTCCTCCACCTGATGATGCCACTGTGCGGTGAGTTGCACAATTTCCACACTCATACTGCCACTTATTTGGCCGTTGAGCAAGTGTTATAGTAAGAAAAAATTAATTTCCCCAGTTTTTGAAACTCTGGATGCAGCAGAGCGTACAGTTGCCAGAAAGCATTATTTCCTTTTTTTAGTTTTTGAGTCGAAATATGGTGAAATTTGAAGTGTGTGTGTGTGTGTGTGCGTGTGCATAAGAAATGCAATGTGAGAATTGTGTTTAATTCAGAATCACTCGAATGCAGTTGTACATGAAATGTGCCGTACAAACCGTATCCTTTAAGGGGGGTACGACGTCAAACGGGCCGACTTGGAGCAGGAGGGGCATCTCAGGACATTTTAATTTCCACTGTCTATACTTTTAGAAATAAATTCATAAAACTTTGCCAGCATCACCAGAAAGGATTCAGGATTCACACTCATTGCAGTGGAAGTTCGAAAATATAACAAAATAAATTGTTTTTACGTGCGAAATTTCATCGTTTTTACACTTACTAATGGCTGCATTTGTTGCTATAGGCACACTTTTCTTCATAAGTTAGAGAGATTCTTCGATGAATTTTGCACTGCATACATACCATACTTACAGGTGTATGAAACTCTAGAATTCATTTAATTTACGAAAAAACGAATGAGCTGTTATATTTTAAACTTCATGATTAGAAAAAACACAAATTTTATAGTTATTTACCTTAATTTTTACCACAGTTTTTAATAGATTTGGAAAATTCTAGAGTTTCATACACCTTTAAGTATGGTTTTTATGCTGTGCAAAATTCATCGAAGGATCTCTCTCGCTTATGAAGAAAAGTGTACCTATAGCAACAAATGCTGCCATTAATAAGTGGAAAAAATGATGAAATTTCACATGTAAAAAAATTATTTCGTTATTATTTTCGAACTTCCACTGCTAAGAGTGTGAATTCTGAATCCTTCCTGGTCATGCTGACAAAGTTTTATGAATTTATTTGTAAAAGTATAGACAGTGCAAATTAAAATTGTTGTGTCTAGACAAGACAGCCTAGACACAATGAGAGGAAGCCGATAGGCACTCGCTAAGCCAAAGCAGGGTGCGTGAGGTCTGAAACAGGATACGTAATGAATGCTGTAAAGAAAAGTACGTAGCTTCTGGAATACTTAACTTTAATCCATAGTTTTGGTGCATCTGGAGATTGTGGCGATACAAGTGAGACTCTTTAGATACATGCAATGTTACTAATGGCGCCTTGCTAGGTCGTAGCCATTGACTGAGCTGAAGGCTATTCTAACTATCTGCTCGACAAAGGAGCGAGGCTTCGTCAGTTTAGTCGCTAGCTACGTCGTCCGTACAACTGGGGCGAGTGCTATTCCGTATCTCAAGACCTGCCTTGTGGTGGCGCTCGGTCTGCGATCACACAGTGGCGACACGCGGGTCCGACATGTACTAATGGACCGCGGCCGATTTAAAGCTACCACCTAGCAAGTGTGGTGTCTGGCGGTGACACCACAAAAATGTCCTGTGGTGCCTCTCCTGCTCCAAGTCGGCCCGTTTGACGTCCTACCCCCCGTTAACAAATATTGTTTATGGATTGGTATGTTGAAGGCAGCTTCTGCATGAAATTATGGTTGTATGTCTGTATCTTACACTTTACTCCTGTAGGAAATCGTCACTGAAGCAGCTTTTTGACGTATTGTCATTCAAGAAAACCTATATGCTTTACAAATATTAATTTGGGGATATAAATATGAAGATTCTCAGAAGAAAATTGTGAAGGAAGAGTAAGCAGAGATAACAGTAGGAGGAACAAAAAATTGTATTGAGCCGAGGAGAGTGAGAATACAGTTTGTCTCTCAATTTATATGTACTGATTATACACTCCTGGAAATTGAAATAAGAACACCGTGAATTCATTGTCCCAGGAAGGGGAAACTTGCGAATGGTCCTCGCCGATACCCCATGAGCAACAGTGTCCCTAATTTGCTGGGAAGTGGCGGTGCGGTCCCCTACGGCACTGCGTAGGATCCTACGGTCTTGGCGTGCATCCGTGCGTCGCTGCGGTCCGGTCCCAGGTCGACGGGCATGTGCACCTTCCGCCGACCACTGGCGACAACATCGATGTACTGTGGAGACCTCACGCCTCACGTGTTGAGCAATTCGGCGGTACGTCCACCCGGCCTCCCGCATGCCCACTATACGCCCTCGCTCAAAGTCCGTCAACTGCACATACGGTTCACGTCCACGCTGTCGCGGCATGCTACCAGTGTTAAAGACTGCGATGAAGCTCCGTATGCCACGGCAAACTGGCTGACACTGACGGCGGCGGTGCACAAATGCTGCGCAGCTAGCGCCATTCGACGGCCAACACCGCGGTTCCTGGTGTGTCCGCTGTGCCGTGCGTGTGATCATTGCTTGTACAGCCCTCTCGCAGTGTCCGGAGCAAGTATGGTGGGTCTGACACACCGGTGTCAATGTGTTCTTTTTTCCATTTCCAGGAGTGTATATTGATCATTGAAAACTTGTGCCACACTGGAAGCTGAACCAGGGTTTTCTATTTACCATAAGATCCTGAATCAGAAAAGGAAAAGAATTCCCTTAACACTGATGTTTGCATTTCTGATTTACAAACAGTAATACGAGAGTGTCTGCCATGGGGTACATGGGAATGGCAACACTGTGATAGTGAATTTGGTGACTTATCTTACTACATTTGATGTGAGTGAGAACCTCTAGTGGTTGTGTTTGGAAATCATAGGTAAAAACTACAGCCACAATGGCAGTTGGAGTCAGGTCTGCAGGGCTGCTCAGGTGGCCATATCGTTAAGGCGCCTGCTAGCAGTAAGCAGGAAATCTGATCGGTCCTGTAGCAGGGCGGTAAGCTCCTATGGCACCAAACTGCTGAGGTCATCAGTCCCTTGGCTTAGACAATACTTAATCTACACTGCTGGCCACCGTAAATGCAACACCAAGAAAGACAAGAGGTAGCACAACAAAATTTATTTTGTAGATAACATGTTGACCAAGTATCAAATGATTACGTTTACAGACGTCTGTGACATGTGGTTCCTGCCAGAATCAGTAGCCAGAGTAGCTGCCATTGTTGGAGATCACCGCTGCCACACGTCTCGGCATCGAGTCAGAGAGACGTTGGGTGTGTTCCTGGGGTACAGCAGCCCAAGCAGCTTCCACACGTTGCCAAAGATCATCTGGTGTGGCAGCTGGGGATGTAATCTGGGTCACTCGTTGAGCAACCATGGACCACATGTTTTCTATCGGCGAAAGATCCGGAGAGCGAGCCGGCCAGGGAAGCAATTCAATCTGGTTATTGACGTAGAACCTTTGGACAATGCGTGGCACGTGTGGTCGCGCATTATCCTGTTGAAATATGGCTGTGGCCGAGCCCTGAAGGTAAGGAAGGACAACTGGCTCCAGCACCTCGGATATGTAGCGCCGGCTATTTAAAGTACCGGCAATGCGTACTAGAGGCGTGTGAGAGTAATATCCAATACCGCCCCACACCATAATACCCGGTGCAAGACCAGTGTGGCGGTGCATAATGCAGCTGTCCAGCATCCTCTCTCCACGGTGTCTCCACACTGGAATCCGACCATCGTGGTGCTGCAGTCAGAAGCGTGCCTCGTCAGTAAAGACAACGTCATTCCATTCTGCCGTCCACATCCGTCTGTCATCACACCAGTGACGACGGAGACGTCTGTGGTTCTGCGTCAATGGTAGACGAAGCAATGGACGTCTTGCGGACAGACCACTCTGCTGTAAACGGCGTCGAATGGTACGCGCAGACACTGGATGATGCGTTACAGACGCAATGTGCTGTGCTATGGTTCGGGATGTCACTGAGCGATCCGTCACTGCCATGCGCACAATTTGCCCATCAGCACGTGCAGTGGTGCACCGAGGTGAATGCGATCAACCACGTCGGTCCGTCGTAGCCTCCTGCATCCAACGGTCACATATCCGCATTACAGTTGTTTGGTTTCGTCCAACACGACTAGCGATTTCTCTGTATGATAATCCACAATCTCGGTAAGCCACTATGCTTCCTCTGTCGAACTCGGATACTTGATCAAACGATGTTCGCTGTTGTCTACGAGGCATAACTGATCGTCTTGTGAAACAACCACAAGGTAAACACACGTGCCGAACGTACACTCGTCGAAATCGCCAAGCCTTAAATGGCGCTATGAGGTGGCGCCACAGGCGCGCGTGATGTGCGTCTGCGCTGAAATTCTGATCAGTTGCATATATCATCGCTGCAAACCCATGGTGTAAATTTCACTTGATTCGGATGCTTCCTTCAGGGTGTTGCATTTACGGTGGCCAGCAGTGTAAATTACGCTAAGGACAACAAATACACCCATGCCTGAGGGAGGACTCGAACCTCCAATGGGGGGAGCCCCTGAGGCAAGGGGCCTCACACCGCACGGCTACTCCGTGCGGCCTGTAGTAGGCTTGATTCCGTGGAGATGTCTGTAGTGGTGTGCATCTCACCAGCCATAATCAACCTCCTGCAGCCGACTGAGTTTCGTGGGTATCGTGAGTTTTTTTGATTTATCATGCAGCATTTTTTGCATAATTTCGCCCTAGAGTACACTTTTCCTTTAGGAAACCAATGATCGATGACAGCAGATGTAGATGGTTGGCTTTGAAATATTGCCATCTGACAGTGACTTGCCAACTTTGAAAGACGACTTAATTAGCAATGCAGTTCATTTTAAAGACAAACACTGTGCAGTTATTTCTCGAAGATGTCTTATGGATGTGGCAAACCGGGACATTTGCAGAGGGATCATGGTCAGTCACGACGAAGCAGAGATTCATGGACACACAGCAGACATTATGGAGGAGGCAGTTGTGGAAAGTGTAATCCAGTGGCAGCTGGCAGCACAGGGAAAACGATCAGTAGAGCGGTAAAAAAAATGGTAATGTGGTCGAGATGAGCAGTATGATTCAAGAGGCGATCGCTATAGAGGAGGCCAATGCTATCAATGGAACAGAGCCAGCGGCGCAGTTTTGTGAAGGAGGTGTAACCTGTGATGGTGTGTAATAGTGCTGCGCCAAGGAATAATGTACAGATTGATTGGTTATTGAATAGTGGTTGCGCAGATCATATTGTTAATAATGAAAATTGTTTTTTCCGACTGTATAACTTTAAAGGAGAATGTGAATGCATCTAAACTCCGTCCGAACAGGCCATGAAGGCCCAACGGTACCGACGGGCCGCCATGTCATCCTCAGCCTATAGGCGTCACTGGATGCGGATATGGATGGGCATGTGGTCAGCACACCGCCCTCCTGGCCATATGTCAGTTTACGAGACCGGAGCCGCCACTTCTCAGTCGAGTAGCTCCTCAGTTTGCCTCACAAGTGCACCCCGCTTGTCAACAGCGCTCGGCAGACGGGATGGTCACCCATCCAAGTGCTAGCCCAGCCCGACAGCGCTTAACTTTAGAGATCTGATGGGAACCAGTTTTACCACTGCAGCAAGGCCGGAATGCAAAAATTGTGGCTGGTCAAGTTTTGGAAGCTACAGAAGTTGGAAATATAATCAGTTATTTTTTCAGTTTGCCATGAAATGATTCTAACAAACGTGAGAGTTTTTGAAATTATTTGGAGCTGAATGTAGCAAGAAATAGTATAATACAAGCGTGTTTTAACTGTTAGTAGGGAAACGTGAAACGAAAACAAGAATTTTAATATTAACACCATAGTATAAAGCATTGACATGGGTAAGAAACGTATGAATGAGCCTAAGTAAACACATCCCCGCCTACATAGTAATCCAATGTTTTCGTGTTTTTATATCGGTAACATGAGCCTATCAGAAATTTGTCAAGTTTGGCACATACAAATAACAAGAGAATTTGGTACAACAAAAGGTACATGTTAAAAACCAATGACAAAAAATGTCTGGGAACAGTTTAGAGGCGCCAGAGAGAAGAAAAGTAGCATGATGCAACTGTGATAGGTTATCTGAAGCGATAAGGAAGCACTCGGAGGAAGAAGTGGAAGTGCTAGAGCAGAAAATGAAACGACCTAGGGCAATACTTGAAAAAGGAAGCGGAAAATGTATTGATAAATGTAATAAGAAAATAAGGTTGGAGAGCAGAGAGTTTGTTCGGAAAGAATATGGAGATAGGGTTGTAATAAGACGCAACAACGAAGATATGAAAAGGAAAAAAATGAAAGGCATCTGTCTTTGACAGAGAGAAACAAAAGACCTTGTGCAAAATATCATAGCCCCCAGAAGAGTATAAAATAAGTACTTTAAATACAAACTGTGTACTGTCTTAAACTATGAATACAAACTGGAGACTATCCAGCTGCATGAGATACAATTTTGTTACAGGAAGTGCAAAGTAATACAGTAAACTAAATACACTGTTATGGAAAATTACGTAAAGCCTCTTTAAACCGAAATGAATGGCAGCGAACAAAAGTGAACGACCCTTTACACACAATTCGCGTGTATCTGTGAACAGGCGTTTACACTGCAGGAAACGAAAGACAATTGCACGCACCGAACACAGAATATCAACGCTGCATTATTGTTCGTTGACACTAATAATCGACGCACAAGATACCGTCGGAGCCACAATGCAAAACTTTGGTATTCAGAAAGGGTAGTTTTGCATGGCGAGTCCACTGTATTTGATGGTGAGCCCGCTGTTTCTAACGAAGTAACCAAATGGACTAGGCATGTAAGAATTTAGGTGTCTCATTTTCTACATAAACGTGGAATCCACGGACGTAGTGAACTTAACACTAAATTGCAACTCTAGCTTCCCTTAGAATCAGTCCAAACTTTGTATTCATCTCCGTTGGCACTTTTCAGTGGTTTCTCATTACAACACTGCTCAACAGCGAAATTTTTACAAAAAGAAAAATACCCAAATCCTTGTAGATGTTGGTATGTTGAATTAAACAATGACAATCTTGAAACTTCCTGGCAGATTAAAACTGTGTGCCCGACCGAGACTCGAAATCGGGACCTTTGCCTTTCGCGGGCAAGTGCTCTACCAGCTGAGCTACCGAAGCACGACTCACACCCGGTACTCACAGCTTTACTTCCGCCAGTACCTCGTCTCCTACCTTCCAAACTTTACAGAAGCTCTCCTGCGAACCTTGCAGAACTAGCACTCCTGAAAGAAAGGATATTGCGGAGACATGGCTTATGCCTTTCGCGGGCAAGTGCTCTACCAACTGAGCTACCGAAGCACGACTCACGCCCGGTATTCACAGCTTTACTTCTGCCAGTACCTCGTCTCCTACCTTCCAAACTTTACAGAAGCTCTCCTGCGAACCTCGCAGAACTAGCACTCCTGAAAGAAAGGATATTGCGGAGACATGGCGAAAGGCAAAGGTCCCGAGTTCGAGTCTCGGTCGGGCACACAGTTTTAATCTGCCAGGAAGTTTCATATCAGCGCACACTCCGCTGCAGAGTGAAAATCTCATTCTGGAAACATCCCCCAGGCTGTGGCTAAGCCATGTCTCCGCAATATCATTTCTTTCAGGAGTGCTAATTCTGCAAGGTTCGCAGGAGAGCTTCTGTAAAGTTTGGAAGGTAGGAGACGAGGTACTGGCAGAAGTAAAGCTGTGAGTACCGGGCGTGAGTCGTGCTTCGGTAGCTTAGTTGGTAGAGCACTTGCCCGCGAAAGGCAAAGGTCCCGAGTTTGAGTCTCGGTCCGGCACACAGTTTTAATCTGCCACGAAGTTTCAATCCCAACAACTTTTGTTACATACGTGGAGATACAATTTTTGGACAAAGGGAGCGAATATTGTTACAAGCAGTTAGAAATTCTTGTTTTCTATATTTCACGGTGCTGTGTAGGGGACCAGTCAAAAGCATGGGCTCCCCTTGTTTGTTGTATGACATGATCCTCGACTCTAAATGCATCGACGAAAAGAATTAAAAGTCTTCATGCATTTTGCTGTGCAGGCCATTTGATGCGAACCTACAAACCGCGTCACAGATTGCTACTGCTGCTTTGACAACATTGTTGCAGATTTCTCGAAAGCACAACAGCAAGCAGCAAGTCGGCAGCAACTGAACCAGACTTACATTTCTAAATAAAATTTCCAAGTGTTGCATACCAGCTGTGGTAATGCGTAACGATAAACAGTGGAATGGAGAGATTAACTATTCCAATGAGATGATATTGCAAGACAACGATTTTAGAATGACGTATATATTCAGAAATGGACAGTAAAACATCACGTGATCTTCACACATAACGTAGGTCTCAACAGTATTATGCTTAAGAAGGTGAAGAATGATTTAAAAAAGGATACGGTATAAACAGAGAATTTCTCCAAATATCAAACAGCTTAATCAGTTAGTATGTTAATGTATGGCTCAGGGAAGAGGGATGGTCTCTCTCTCAGCTCTGAGCAAGCGAACCAAGTTAAGTAGCTCCCAATAATTATTTCTACAAATTATGCGCACAGTACTGCAGTCTCACTTCGAACGTCTTCTCTTCAGAAAAAAGTAACGTTATTCAAAATACACTCCTGGAAATTGAAATAAGAACACCGTGAATTCATTGTCCCAGGAAGGGGAAACTTTATTGACACATTCCTGGGGTCAGATACATCACATGATCACACTGACAGAACCACAGGCACATAGACACAGGCAACAGAGCATGCACAATGTCGACACTAGTACAGTGTATATGCACCTTTCGCAGCAATGCAGGCTGCTATTCTCCCATGGAGACGATCGTAGAGATGCTGGATGTAGTCCTGTGGAACGGCTTGCCATGCCATTTCCACCTGGCGCCTCAGTTGGACCAGCGTTCGTGCTGGACGTGCAGACCGCGTGAGACGACGCTTCATCCAGTCCCAAACATGCTCAATGGGGGACAGATCCGGAGATCTTGCTGGCCAGGGTAGTTGACTTACACCTTCTAGAGCACGTTGGGTGGCACGGGATACATGCGGACGTGCATTGTTCTGTTGGAACAGCATGTTCCCTTGCCGGTCTAGGAATGGTAGAACGATGGGTTCGATGACGGTTTGGATGTACCGTGCACTATTCAGTGTCCCCTCGACGATCACCAGTGGTGTACGGCCAGTGTAGGAGATCGCTCCCCACACCATGATGCCGGGTGTTGGCCCTGTGTGCCTCGGTCGTATGCAGTCCTGATTGTGGCGCTCACCTGCACGGTGCCAAACACGCATACGACCATCTTTGGCACCAAGGCAGAAGCGACTCTCATCGCTGAAGACGACACGTCTCCATTCGTCCCTCCATTCACGCCTGTCGCGACACCACTGGAGGCGGGCTGCACGATGTTGGGGCGTGAGCGGAAGACGGCCTAACGGTGTGCGGGACCGTAGCCCAGCTTCATGGAGACGGTTGCGAATGGTCCTCGCCGATACCCCAAGAGCAACAGTGTCCCTAATTTGCTGGGAAGTGGCGGTGCGGTCCCCTACGGCACTGCGTAGGATCCTACGGTCTTGGCGTGCATCCGTGCGTCGCTGCGGTCCGGTCCCAGGTCGACGGGCACGTGCACCTTCCGCCGACCACTGGAGACAACATCGATGTACTGTGGAGACCTCACGCCCCACGTGTTGAGCAATTCGGCAGTACGTCCACCCGGCCTCCCGCATGCCCACTATATGCCCTCGCTCAAAGTCCGTCAACTGCACATACGGTTCACGTCCACGCTGTCGCGGCATGCTACCAGTGTTAAAGACTGCGATGGAGGTGCGTATGCCACGGCAAACTGGCTGACACTGACGGCGGCGGTGCACAAATGCTGCGCAGCTAGCGCCATTCGACGGCCAACACCGCGGTTCCTGGTGTGTCCGCTGTGCCGTGCGTGTGATCATTGCTTGTACAGCCCTCTCGCAGTGTCCGGAGCAAGTATGGTGGGTCTGACACACCGGTGTCAATGTGTTCTTTTTTCCATTTCCAGGAGTGTACATCATATTCATCCTTGCTGTCCTTTACAATAAATCTTTCTTCATCTAACAGACACCATTACAAGTGAACACAGCACTACAGGATTTATCCATCGCTTACCACACTTCAACTAAGAATGAATCAGACTGCGCAGAGGCAAAGACTGTGCCACGACAAGACCAAAGATTGTTTAACAGTACTGTAACTTGCTCTCTCGCTGACGTGCACATCGATAACATACATAAATCAAAATGACATGCCCTCCCTCCACTGCTTGCTGCCTCAGTTCGATGAAGGATTTAACAAGGAAAAGAAGAGCATTGTAAGTATCCTAATACACCAAACGCGATGCGACTAGCGCCTCATGGAGTGGGTCTTCTAATTGCAGACCCTCTATTAGGTACAACAATAAACTTTCCTACTGACAGTGAAACCAAGATTCGTCACACACAGGCCATCCTTCCACATGCAATGAGCTCACCTTTATAGACTTGGACATTCCAAAACATAGAGCTCAACTATGCACTTCTTGTTTCATGGGGTGGAATCTTCTGGAAGATGCAGCTAGAATGAGTACTTTTCGTCAACGTCATAAGCCACTCGAAAGGTTTTTGAACACAAAAAATACAATGACATGACATACAGATGATGAAGGTTTGATGCAAGAACTCAATATCTTATACAATCAGTACGATTGGAGGCTTTTCACAGATCGTTCGAAAACTAGTGTAAAAGCCATGGCACTACATAACGGCAACGTCGTTACTTCCATCCCAAATGCTCACCTACCAAATGAAAGTTACTTCATGATGACTACATTACATCGACTACGATAAGCATCAACAGCTCATATGCGCTGATTTTAAAGTCATTAGTACGCTCATGGGTCTATAAGGTGGGTACCCAAAGTACTGTTGCTACATTTCGTGAATGGGACAATAGTGCTGCCGGTTTACATTACAAAAGGAGGACTGGCCAAGACGAAAAGCTTTATTGCCTGGCAAGAAAAATATTCCGTGGGTGTCACTTGTAAATAGCAGCAAAGTCCTGTTACCACTGCTGCATGTGGAGCTAGGAGCGATGAAGTCGTCTGCAAAAACAGTGGATCAGAACAACTAATGAGCATTTGAATACTTGTTGGAAAAATATCTGCACTGAGTGCTGGAAAGATCAAGCAGGGAGCATTAATTGGTCCACAACCATGTAAGGTCCTTGGAGGCTAGCAATTAGTGTATTCTCAGCCCTTAAAAATTAAGCGCATGGCATTGCTTTCAGAATGCGACGTTGTTCTCGGCCAATAGAAGGGCCAAAAATTCCTCTGAACTTGAGAATGACTTTATAGTGTGTATGCCCATGAGAAACTGACGTGCATCATCCCATTTAAAATAACCTTCATTCCCTCTCATATCGACATTTTTCCCGGTGATTGTGGGGCTTTTAGGGATGCAAATGGCGAGAGGCTTCGTCAGCAAGTTCCTGTAATAGAACATAGATACCCAGGAAGATTTAATGCCCCATTGCTGGCAGATTTCTGCTGGAGTTTGCACAAAGGCTCACATCTTCCCCATAAAGCAGCAGGCAAACAGACAACGCGTGTTGCAAAAACAAGGTACGGTAGTGTTAATGCTGTATCTTTAAATGGACTAGATTGACCAAAGCTTTCCATGTACTTACTCCAAATCACTTTGATTCATTATTGAAATGATTTTGCATTGCTCAAATATCCAACAACAGCTTATCTGATAAAACCTATGTGACATACGGATTCAGCACCACTTAAGTTGTATAAATCCGTCTAGCTATTCATGACGCTGTGAAAAATTTTGACTAGAATGTGAAGAATATATGTATCAGGGTTTCTGTTAAAATACAGGGTGTACAAAAATTGTGTCACGCAATTTGAACCCTGGATAGCTGATGCCAGTAGGAAGCAAAATTACCAATGCTGGGAACAACGCACAATTTTTAAACTACGGAAATTTAGCGCCACGCGCTCCGGTTGGTCGCGAGATTGCCCTGTTGCCAGATGCTCTGGACAACACATGACTGTGAATGCTTTGCCTGCCGGAGATCGCGATGTGTCCAAGGCGGCCAGCATGCTCGGTGGTAGTGCACCAGCCTTCCACTCTGGAGGCCTGGTGGTGAATCCGCCAGGGTTCCGACACATTGATTATAGTTTCCTGATAAGACTGGGAACAAAGCCGTCAGCAGCTGTTAGTTTGCATACAGAAAGTCTTTTACAAATTGTGTTGGCCCTGAAAAGAGCCTTTTCAGCAGCTAGGACATTGTTTTATTAAAGCAGGTTCTCGAACTGGCGACCCTTAGACACGACACATGCTTGGTAACGTCGAACGGTGTTTTGCCGAACTCTTTCGAAGATTCCTGGCATTTCCCTGAGGTGATAGGCGGCATGTTGAATGCGATCCATTGATTCCTCTTCCTTTATAGGCGGTTGGCGTCCGGGTGGGTAAACTAAAAACCTGAAGAATCTCCACAGGAAAAAGACCAGTGGTTGGTGATTGCAGGGGCCATATCCTATTAACGCCTCTGCCAATTACCTGCCATCGACGAGTTCATTTAAATATCCACACGCAGCATGAATGTTATGTGTGGGCACCCCATCATACTGCAACCACATGCCTAATTGTATGTCCAGGGGAACATCTTCCAGCAGGCTAAATTTTCTTGCAAAAAGTGAAGGTAATTTGCCCCCGGCCACGTGGGATTAGCCGAGCAGTCTAAGGCGCTGCAGTCATGGACTGTGCGGCTGGTCCCGGCAGAGGTTTGAGTCCTCCCTCGGGCATGGGTGTGTGTGTTTGTCCTTAGGATAATTTAGGTTAAGTAGTGTGTAAGCTTAGGGACTGATGACGTTAGCAGTTAAATCCCATAAGATTTCACACACATTTGAACATTTCTTAATTTGTCTCAGTAAGTTGAGGAGGTAGATGGACTGACCCAATCAGATGGTCACCCACAATGCCTACCCAAATGTTAAGCAAAAATCGTTCCTTGTGTCTGTCGACGTACATAATGTGAGGATTTCCCCTTGCCCAGTAATGAACGTTTTGAGTGTTGTAAAGGCCATCCCGATGGAAGGTGCACTTATCGGTAAACAACACAGTGCTGGGGAAGTTGGGATCTCATGCAACAGGTCGCAAAAACCACCAGCAAGTCCCTAGCCTGTGTTCATAGTCCGCCACAGGATTTAGGTCTTGGACAGGGTGGAAACTAGAGGGATACTGGCAGTCATCCCTCAAAACATCCCATACTAACTGACGGGTGACACGCCTGTCATATCCAACCACTTGAGCACTTGTCACGAGTGCTTCCTTGAAGTGCTCGAGAACAGTCTCTTCAAATGCAGCGTCACATCATGTTCAATGTCTTCCAGCATTACCATGATATCCCACGAACGAGCCTGTTTTGCTAAGTTGCTGAGGAATTGCTGTAAACATTGGCGGGTGTGGGTGGGGTCTTGCTGGGTACCGTTCCTCATACGACTGGCAAGCTTCATGCACATAAGTGTTGGCTAGTCCATAAAAAGAAACAATATCTCGTTGTCCTTCAAATGAATACTGTGCTGCCATGCTTACTATACGAGTAAAATGCTGGTGATGTGTGTGCTCTGAAGTGAAGCTTAGGTGTGAATGCCTCTGATGTGAGCTGGGGGCAAACAGAAAGAGGCAATGGCGGTATGACGCCTAAGTACCGTTATCCAAGATGGCGGCCATGACGTCAGCTGATGACACAAGTACCATTATCCAGGATGGCAGGAAAGTACCATGCCCCCCTGCGAGGCCTCCCCTGCCAGTCCCCCCCCTCCCCCGTCCCACCACCGGCAGGAGCTCAAATTCCATCAGCACAATGCAACCTCTGCTAACCTAAGAAAATGATGGGAAAGAAAAGTCACTTGGGCTACCTCCACAAGACTCACAAGACTCACCTAGGCACTGTTGCTGACACATCCAGATGGGAGTGAAGATGCTGCCGAGAGCCACCACTGGACGCAAGCCAGCACAACCCATTGCTCTCTCACCGCTGCCGACAGCTTGTGAATGTATACCGTTCCTGACGCCCCCTGTCCACTGGACTGCACAGGAGGCTACCAACAGCCCCACGAAGTGGCACAGCCATCGGCTGTCAAACCACACACAGGTGCCCATTTGGGTCCCGCACGAATGATGTGGCAACATCCATTTCATTCTTGGTACCTGAGAAGTTCCTCTCGAAATACATGTTCACCTAGGCACTGTTGCTGACACATCCAGATGGGAGTGAAGATGCTGCCGAGAGCCACCACTGGACGCAAGCCAGCACAACCCATTGCTCTCTCACCGCTGCCGACAGCTTGTGAATGTATACCGTTCCTGGCACGTTGACGCATAGCTGGAGTGTGGCTCCAGAGGGAGCACCGTTCGCAATTGTTTTCTGCAGATGAATGGTAAATTAGTTTTCACATATCGCTAAATTGCACTGACAGTTAAAGCCGCAAAAGTTGTCTACAATTCATCAAATACATGCAAGACTTACAAGAATATTGGAAGCCAGGAACATATTTACCAGTCTAACTACAATTAAATATTTCTACTATTGCTGCAACAGTCTGACAGCGATCGATGTACAGGTAATTTCTGTTCTTGAGGGTTGTGCTTCTGGAACAAATCTCAATATCTATAGCGCACTTAATTTTCCACGTAAGAAATCTCTCTCGTACCCTCATGGTTATCGATGTGCTGAATCTATATGTCCCTCATGATAGGACACACACTCATCTTTTCTAGTTATGCCACAACATAAGCCACAGTAACTTTACAATGCAATATATACACATTATACACAAACTGTGCAGTTAGCTTTTATATCTGTTCAGCAACCGAGAATATTATGGTATACCTACACTGACAAAGTCTTACAATCAGCGCTTCTGGAAGGTGATGCATCCTGCCAAGATTCTCTCAAACAAATGTTTTGAAGTCATCAGGCTTTATGTGTGATAATGAATACCGCACCTGTGGATATAATGCTTGGAAAGACATCACCACTATCGACAGAACAACAAGGAAAATGTGAATTTGTTCTTCCTCACAGTCCTAACATAGCACCCCATCCATCACATGTTACCCTCCCTGCTTTTAACATACTCGAACGTTCTCACCGCTATGTAGAGACCCCTATATCCCAGCACAATGGATGTCTTGTGAATGAATGTGGGATTATGATTGGCTCTTATCGAATTTACCCACCAAAATACTGATGCTGTCGGTGTGGAAGCACTGTCCGCCTTTTCTTTTGCTTTCTGCAGATAAGACTTTCAGAGGCAAAAAACTATTTTACACTGATCGCCATACTGCACCAACAACTAAACCTCACAATGTGCCATATATATTGACAAATACAGAAGACTCTTACTCAAGTACACTGCCCTCCCCTGAGGACAGGAGCCTGAATATTAGAGTGTGAAACTGATCTCCAACCCAGCAATATATACCCACATACAGTGTCGATGGTAAACATACAACTCATGTCCTATGCCATACAAAAATCACTGCTTTTACATTATTCATACATATACCGCGAAGACAGACAGCACTGTAGATATACTTGTGGCACTAGATATCTCCCTGTGAGATCGGTGATCATCCACTCCCAACGGGTGACCAGAGCACCCTCACCAGGCCGAAGTCACTCTCAGAACTATTCTACAAATTTGGGATCGTTCCCCCGACACAAACCCGTTACTGTTTCTGGTTTGGACCTGGTTCCCTGTTCGCTTTTTTCTACACCCATCTCCAGACTCTGGGATTACAAGGAAAAATATATTTTCGCATGGTTTGCACACAGAAGTATTCCACCAATCGCTCACGCAACATAATTCCGAAGATGCAGACCAGGAATTATTTCTCAACAAATCCGAAACTTTAGCTAGGTGGAGTGTGCTCTAGACCACTGAGTAACTAGAAACAAATAGAGAAAACTGATATTTCCACTCGTGAATACTGATGTCAGGTACGGAAGCAGTCGACTGAACAATTTACATGGAATGTAATAAAGGTCCAGTGCAAACGCACCTCCATATTCAATCTTCTCAAGTTTCCGCACGATCACCAAAGCTATCCAACACATACTAAGTATTAGTTCGCTATTCGGCTGTCTCCATTCAGACGGCCTCTGCTGTTAGCTGGAAATGTGACTCATTCCCACCACAGGCCACACATACAGGGAATAATCCTACAAAATCGGTCACATACATATTTGATCACTATACATACAAATAAATGTTATGATTGCGGTTTCAGTGAAAGACATTCGACAATGAGCAAAGTATCAGAAATACATCCTGCTGACGTCTGTGGCTCTGAAACAGAAATGTCTGTACCATTCTTATGACATGACATACTCTTCCCTTTGCATATTTTGGAACACAAACACATACTTCATAAGCCTGATGCTCAAGGTGTACCTATGATGCAGCCCCTACTACTACTAAGTATAATATTTCGTCAAAATCTGATTGCCTATGATACGAAATAATACTGAGAAAAAATCAGCGATGGGTGGACATGTCTCATAAGTTTTTCTTGTGAGTGCTACCACTGCATCATAGAAAGAGAGACGTAATCAGCCAGATGTTAAAATACCCGATCGCAACAACTACTGTATGTTACTGTCACAATCGGTCATGCATCTACATGTGCACACAAGTATTCATGTTAAAAGCTATACTTACACTCCTGGAAATGGAAAAAAGAACACATTGACACCGGTGTGTCAGACCCACCATACTTGCTCCGGACACTGCGAGAGGGCTGTACAAGCAATGATCACACGCACGGCACAGCGGACACACCAGGAACCGCGGTGTTGGCCGTCGAATGGCGCTAGCTGCGCAGCATTTGTGCACCGCCGCCGTCAGTGTCAGCCAGTTTGCCGTGGCATACGCACCTCCATCGCAGTCTTTAACACTGGTAGCATGCCGCGACAGCGTGGACGTGAACCGTATGTGCAGTTGACCGACTTTGAGCGAGGGCATATAGTGGGCATGCGGGAGGCCGGGTGGACGTACTGCCGAATTGCTCAACACGTGGGGCGTGAGGTCTCCACAGTACATCGATGTTGTCTCCAGTGGTCGGCGGAAGGTGCACGTGCCCGTCGACCTGGGACCGGACCGCAGCGACGCACGGATGCACGCCAAGACCGTAGGATCCTACGCAGTGCCGTAGGGGACCGCACCGCCACTTCCCAGCAAATTAGGGACACTGTTGCTCTTGGGGTATCGGCGAGGACCATTCGCAACCGTCTCCATGAAGCTGGGCTACGGTCCCGCACACCGTTAGGCCGTCTTCCGCTCACGCCCCAACATCGTGCAGCCCGCTTCCAGTGGTGTCGCAACAGGCGTGAATGGAGGGACGAATGGAGACGTGTCGTCTTCAGCGATGAGAGTCGCTTCTGCCTTGGTGCCAATGATGGTCGTATGCGTGTTTGGCGCCGTGCAGGTGAGCGCCACAATCAGGACTGCATACGACCGAGGCACACAGGGCCAACACCCGGCATCATGGTGTGGGGAGCGATCTCCTACACTGGCCGTACACCACTGGTGATCGTCGAGGGGACACTAAATAGTGCACGGTACATCCAAACCGTCATCGAACCCATCGTTCTACCATTCCTAGACGGGCAAGGGAACTTGCTGTTCCAACAGGACAATGCACGTCCGCATGTGTCCCGTGCCACCCAACGTGCTCTAGAAGGTGTAAGTCAACTACCCTGGCCAGCAAGGTCTCCGGATCTGTCCCCCATTGAGCATGTTTGGGACTGGATGAAGCGTCGTCTGCCTGCATCTCGTGGTCGTGCGGTAGCGTTCTCGCTTCCCACGCCCGGGTTCCCGGGTTCGATTCCCGGCGGGGTCAGGGATTTTCTCTGCCTCGTGATGGCTGGGTGTTGTGTGCTGTCCTTAGGTTAGTTAGGTTTAAGTAGTTCTAAGTTCTAGGGGACTTATGACCACAGTAGTTGAGTCCCATAGTGCTCAGAGCCATTTTTTGAAGCGTCGTCTCACGCGGTCTGCACGTCCAGCACGAACGCTGGTCCAACTGAGGCGCCAGGTGGAAATGGCATGGCAAGCCGTTCCACAGGACTACATCCAGCATCTCTACGATCGTCTCCATGGGAGAATAGCAGCCTGCATTGCTGCGAAAGGTGGATATACACTGTACTAGTGCCGACATTGTGGATGCTCTGTTGCCTGTGTCTATGTGCCTGTGGTTCTGTCAGTGTGATCATGTGATGTATCTGACCCCAGGAATGTGTCAATAAAGTTTCCCCTTCCTGGGACAATGAATTCACGGTGTTCTTATTTCAATTTCCAGGAGTGTAGATCGAGGTACGACATTACCTTTGAATATGGTCGTTTTTTCCGGACAAATAACGAAACGGTGATCATAGGAGTGTATAGTATCAGACCAGCACTCTGGTTACACATAGCCCACTATGCAACCTCTTGACAAAATTAACGCATTTTGAAAGTGATTCGGCTAAGGAACGTGGTATGTAAGCGGTATCTGCGACTCCCTTACACCGTCCCAGCTAGATATTTCTACAGTATTTGTAGCACATTCTGTCTCGATGCAATGTCAGAAGGTTGATGATATATCCACTGGGCTATAGGCAATGGTTGATTGAGAAGGATCATAAACAGTAGTAGATAGTGGGATGATTGAGGTCGTAAGAAATGTACACAAGCTTTTCAGATCTCTAATGCCACACTATCCACTAGAAATGCTGTCTGGGATTTGGAATTAAGTCTTTCCATTCAAGCACATACCTGTGTTGTATCCTACGGAGAAGTCCATTAATGATTACAGCCACTAGTGAGTGAATCATATTTCTGGCACTCTCGTATCTCGAAACGAGTCTCGTTTTTCGAATCTATCTGCTACAATAAAATTACCATATCGTTTTAGGTAGCCCCTATGCATCCTGAAAATGCCTCCTCAGACTCTACGCTACCATCCCTACACCTTTGTGCACGTGATCATTCCAGTACAAGTCGGAACTGAGTAGGGGTCAGATGAAACTATACCTCCAACCTCTTGCAACTCTGCAGAAACAGGCGAAGCTGAGTTACTGCAACAGAACTGTGTTTTGAACATTCGACAGAAATGAAGCCTGCTCCTGCAACACGAAGTAGTACAAAAGAGAGTACGGAAACTGGGGGAAGGACGTGGATTTTGCTACTGCTTTGTGGTGCTTCTCCAAACTACATACAAATACTACAGATCCACGTCCATTCACATCTATCTCCCCAACATGCTATCTTCGTTATTCTGTATCACCCATCAAAGAAAAATTACTACCTATAAAATCTCAACTAAATTCATCTGTTAGATAACTAGATAAGATTTTTACCGCATCTCCCTCCCATATATCGAAAATAAATACCGCATGCATGCAGGCATCGAGCATAAGTGACGATCCTATTGATCAACTGCAAAGACCAGTTTAAAGTTCCATCGCCTTAAGTAGGAGGATGACCATATCTCACAGACCATACTGTAAGTCGCAAGTGATGTTCCCTGTGACCCTGTCTCGTTGTTTGAAACATTATTTTTTCTGCTCTAATACGCTTTGTACACTGCCAAACATTTTGTTTTTCTGCCACGAGATCGAGATCTTTGTCAGGTTATAAACTGAAATTAAGACGCTCTGATCTACTGCCTCTCGCAGACAACAAGGACATCACCCCAAAGTACCGTTATACAAGACGTCGCACTATGGTGCGATTGACGTCATTCAAGATAGCTGCTGTGATGTCAGCTGATGACGAAATTGACGTCATCATTAAGACATTCTGATCCGTGGCCTCTCGCAGGCAACAAGGACATCACCCCAGAGTACAGTTATCCAAGACGTTGCACTGCGACACGATTGATGTCATTCAAGATGAATGCAATGATGCCAGCTGATGACGCGAGTACCGCTACCCAAGCTGGCTGGAAAGTACCACACACTCCCTGCCAAGCCCCCCATGGCGGGAAGTTTGAATTTTGGATGGAAGACAGGTCAATCGGGCTACCTCTAGATGTCGCACTGTGTAAACCATATTATTAATGCTGTTACCATGACACACCACACACACTAGATAATTTTAAATAAAAGTCATTTACAACATATGGAAACTGGAAGAGTTTTACAGCGTTGGCGTGGGTTTCCAAACTACATTTAAATTCATCTGTCACATTGATCGAATAGCTGATGACTCTGCACTCCGTTTCAACTTATTCCTCATATCGCAGGCGATCACTTTTTCGGTGCTACCCATCCTCAGAATGTGTCACCCCCCACAAAACTCCTTCTCCAACTCAAACAAGCGCTGTCAGTCAATCATTATATGGTAACCAAAAGCGTGCCAGTGGATGGATGGGATGGAAAAGACACCATCAGTGTACTCTCATAATAATCATCACAGTAGAAAGTGCCGGCCGCGGTGGTCTCGCGGTTCTAGGCGCGCAGTCCGGAACCGCGCGACTGCTATGGTCGCAGGTTCGAATCCTGCCTCGGGCATGGATGTGTGTGATGTCCTTAGGTTAGTTAGGTTTAAGTAGTTCTAAGTTCTAGGGGGATGATGACCTCAGATGTTAAGTCCCATAGTGCTCAGAGCCATTTGAACCATTTGAACAGTTGAAAGTGCGAACAATTTTAGCAATTTTACAGTAATTTCAACACCAACCAACGATGCGACAGCATGTTTCCCAGTTTCATTATTATAGCTAAACCACCCCTTCCCCACTTTGCGAGTATCATTGCGAACGTTGTTAGATGACTGTGCAGTACGTCCATTCAATCAATTCTCGAACACATAAATCATCAAAGTATACCAGACATCACCCTATATAGGAGGGCGGTTCAGAAAGTAACCTCCGATTGGTCACAGTGCGGGTTGTGGGGGGAGTAGCGACGCCATCTGTGCGTTCACGCACTCAACAGGTCAGTCGGCTTCAAGCCGTGGTCGAGTGAACGTCGTTCCTGCGCTAGTTTAGTTTTTGTGGCAGTTTGAAATGTGTGCTGCAATAGAAAACCCCGCCAAATGTGAAGTGCGTGCTGTCATAAGGTTTTTTACAGCCAAAGGATATTCTGCAGCAGCTATTCATCGTGAGCTTTGTGCCGTGTACGGACCAAGAGTTACGAGTGAAGGAGTTGTCCGTGAATGGGTACGTTTATTCAAAAGTGGACGAGAAAACGTTCACGATGAAGAGAGGAGTGGTAGACCATCATTGGTGACTGACGAACTCGTTCAGACAGTTGATGCAAAAGTTCGTGAAAATCGACGTTTCTCAATGTCGGAGTTGTCTACTGGTTTTCCACAGATTTCTAAGACTCTCTTGTACGAGATAGTGACAGCAAGATTGGGTTACCGTAAGTTCTGTGCACGATGGGTGCCCAAAATTCTTACCGACCACCACAAAACTCAAAGAATGGCCTCTGCATTAGACTTTCTGTCACGTTATGAGGACGAAGGAGAACCATTGTTAAACATAATTGTGACCGGTGACGAAACCTGGATTAAGTACGTGAACCCTGAGACAAAAGGACAATCAAAGATGTGGGCACATTCAAATTCGCCTACCAAACCAAGAAAAGCCTCGCAAGATTTTTCTGCCAGAAAACTGATGGCAGTGGTGTTTTGGGATGCCAAAGGGGTGTTGTTGGTTGAATTCATGGAACGTGGTACGACCATTAATCAAGACGTGTACTGTGAAACAATAAAAAAGTTACGACGGGCTATACAGAACAAACGCCATGGTATGCTGACTTCCGGTATCGTTTTTTTGCACGATAATGCCCGTCCTCACTCTGCTCGCAGAACAACGGCCCTTCTTGAGTCCTTCAAGTGGGACGTTATCAACCATCCACCTTACAGCCCAGACCTGGCGCCAAGTGATTATCACCTCTTCATGCATTTGAAGAAATGGCTCGGGTCACAGCGGTTTGATGACGACGAAGAGCTCAAAGATGCGGTCACAGGCTGGCTCCAGGCACAAGCGGATGATTTTTATGCAGAAGGAATTTCAAAGCTTGTGAAGAGCTACGATAAGTGCCTCAATCGCTATGGAGACTATGTAGAAAAATAGTGCAAAGATGTAGTTGTAAGATGTATATATTAAAATATTTTCATTTAACTTGGTGTATTTTTTAAAATCAACCGGAGGTTACTTTCTGAACGGCCCTCGTAAATCATCAAAGTGTACCAGACATCACCCTATATATTTCTAACAAATCGAGCATAGTGATTAATTTACGATCTATCTCTCTGCGTGTGGGAGTCACAGAGCATTCTCGCTGTCTTAGGGTAAAATTAGAAAGACCCTCCTCACACTGTCATTGACCAACCCGCCCTGCAGCACTGTCTCCGATTTAATCTGCAGCCGACTAGAAGTAGGCCGCTACACCCCACATCTCGTGAATGAACGGAGCTTGCCGAGTCCTCACCCATTCAAGTGCTTAAGATTTCTCAAGATGCACCAGTGTTGAGGAGGTTAGCACTCCTCATCGATGTATAGTAACGGATTTCAAAGCGTCATGATGTAATACGAAGTATCAGTTTAATAAGTCACAGCTGCAAAATACTAACGCGAATTCTTTACAGACGAATGGAAAAACTGGTGGAAGCGGACCTCGGGGAAGATCAGTTTGGATTCCGTAGAAATGTTGGAACACGTGAGGCAATACTAACCTTACGACTTATCTTAGAAGAAAGATTAAGGAAAGGCAAACCTACGTTTCTAGCATTTGTAGACTTAGAGAAAGCTTTTGACAACGTTAACTGGAATACTCTCTTTCAAATTCTGAAGGTGGCAGGTGTAAAATACAGGGAGCGAAAGGCTATTTACAATTTGTACAGAAACCAGATGGCAGTTATAAGAGTCGAGGGGCATGAAAGGGAAGCAGTGGTTGGAAAAGGAGTGAGACAGGGTTGCAGCCTCTCCCCGATGTTATTCAATCTGTATATTGAGCAAGCAGTAAAGGAAACAAAAGAAAAATTCGGAGTAGGTATTAAAATTCATGGAGAAGAAGTAAAAACTTTGAGGTTCGCCGATGACATTGTAATTCTGTCAGAGACAGCAAAGCACTTGGAAGAGCAGTTGAACGGAATGGACAGTGTCTTGAAAGGAGGATATAAGATGAACATCAACAAAAGCAAAACGAGGATAATGGAATGTAGTCAAATTAAATCGGGTGATGCTGAGGGGATTAGATTAGGAAATGAGACACTTAAAGTGATAAAGGAGTTTTGGTATTTAGGGAGTAAAATAACTGATGATGGTCGAAGTAGAGAGGATATAAAATGTAGACTGGCAATGGCAAGGAAATCGTTTCTGAAGAAGAGAAATTTGTTAACATCGAGTATAGATTTAAGTGTCAGGAAGTCGTTTCTGAAAGTATTTGTATGGAGTGTAGCCATGTATGGAAGTGAAACATGGACGATAACCAGTTTGGACAAGAAGAGAATAGAAGCTTTCGAAATGTGGTGCTACAGAAGAATGCTGAAGATAAGGTGGGTAGATCACATAACTAATGAGGAGGTATTGAATAGGATTGGGGAGAAGAGAAGTTTGTGGCACAACTTGACTAGAAGAAGGGATCGGTTGGTAGGACATGTTTTGAGGCATCAAGGGATCACAAATTTAGCATTGGAGGGCAGCGTGGAGGGTAAAAATCGTAGAGGGAGACCAAGAGATGAATACACTAAACAGATTCAGAAGGATGTAGGTTGCAGTAGGTACTGGGAGATGAAGAAGCTTGCACAGGATAGAGTAGCATGGAGAGCTGCATCAAACCAGTCTCAGGACTGAAGACCACAACAACAACAACAACAACAACATGATGTAATAGCAGACGCTTAAGAAGAACTAGAAATGGATGGTTTTCATGCGCGATGGAGCTCCAGATCGATGGAGTTCGACGAATTTTTGCGTAAATCAACCAAGCTACCAGCTCTGAAGTATTGTTCTAGAGTCTAGGATCAGTACCTGAAAGGTATTGGTAAGAGGGAACATAAACACCGCATTCCTAAGGCTACAATGTTCTGCGCTTAAAACGGACTATAATGTCAAATCACTTTCATTTCAAACCTATCAGTCATATGGAATGTAGCGCTGTTAATATTCCAAAGTAAGAAATATATTTCAAGCGCAGTACATACATCCTTCTTCCTGGTTCCTCTACGGTGAACTATGTTATTGAACCGTAAAACCAATAAAACTACTTCCATAAAACATGGGCTCTGTGTGATACGAGTACATTATAGGTTTCCACAGATAAATAGCGCCCACTGTTCACATCCGATCATGGTTCAAAAAATACGCTATGCCTGCATCAGCCCTATATAAAATGATTGTTAGTAATGGCGAATACCTCTTACAAGGAAACAGATAAACGCATAGCAGCAGCGTCCGACATGTGAAAATTACAGTGGGGATGGAGTACATTGGGTAAATCAAAGTTCGTTTAGAGGAATGTGTCATGTTTCATCACACATGAGATGGAAGTCCTCTGATGACCGACAGGTTTACCGTTAAAGACCACAAGTGGACAGTGCTTTAAGCCGCATACAGAACACATAACTGTACACGAAAACTGGCTATGTCCCACGACTGATGCTTCCTGACAGAACAGTGGAAACATTGACCTGCAGTAACTTCTCCTTCTCTAAAATGCATCATCAAATGGTTCAAATGTCTCTGAGCACTATGGGACTCAACTGCTTTGGTCATAAGTCCCCTAGAACTTAGAACTACTTAAACCTAACCAACCTAAGGACATCACACACATCCATGCCCGAGGCAGGATTCGAACCTGCGACCATAGCGGTCGTGCGGTTCCAGACTGTAGCGCCTTTAACTGCTCGGCCACTCCGGCCGGCAATGCATCATCAGTCAACCATTAAATAGTACCTCATTACAGCTCAATCTCAATCGATCACCCCGTCCACTCTATGTTATCCTTTAACGCAGATGCAAGTAAGTTTAAACATGCATGGTTCTCTGTCTTCCCGAAAAGCATCAAATACGCTAGTCAACTCGCATGTATCACTGGTACCTCAATAGACATACAGTATAATGCTGCCTCGGTGGAGAAGAATTGTCTGCTTCCCTGATTCCCTTTGCTTCGATGTCGACGTTTTCTCAGATTCCTCTTGCTGCCGCATACTTGTTCCCACGTACAAATTGTTCGCCGTGAACCAGAAGATATGCAAGTACTTCTTCAATTTCCCCGCATTTTGATGTGTGTATTCGATCAATTTATACCTATTACCTCGTCATTTTTCGCAGTTCTTTCGATTTTACATCATATCTATCCATGCGTTCATGACTTAACCTTTCGTACTGTGTTCTAAAATTGCTTGTAAATGTAACACAGATGCCAACACTTAGCCCAATTGTACTGATCGGAAGGTGTAGTATAGCATTGTACTCGATTGTGTCCAGTCACCTCCACATTTGGAGAGTGTTTGCTCTGTTTTCTTCGCTGGACTGCAGGTAGAGGTGGGAATGACGTCAGCAGCAGTGAACACGCATGCACGCGGCCCAGACGACGACTTGCCGCTTATTTAGATAGAGATGGGACGTCAGTATGCGTGTGTGGGCTATACCCTGTGGGTCACTATGCACGCACATAGGCTAGACACATCAGACGTGTCCCATTAGAATCGCAGGAGAGAGAAAGCGGTCGAACAGATGAGACGGATGATAGCGCTCTCTTTGTGTGGTACTGTGTGCTAAACCGATTGGACCTCGTGGTGAACACACTGTTTCCCGCCATCTTGGACGACAGCACCCATTGGTGGCAGTACTGTATACTAAGTCAGTTTGAGTCCAGACCTCATGGTGAACACACTGGATGGCTGTACTGCATGAAATTGTTTAAATAAAGACTTATGTCCAGCACTGGTCGAGTCTTCCCCCCAACCAAACCCTACTAGGAGGAGGTGGCGGTTGGGTGACTTAGGTTAGTGGAGGTGAGCTTTCTTTCCTGCCATTTTCTTAGGTTAGTAGAGATAGCCCAGTTGACCTATCTTCCTGCCAAAATTCAAACTTGGCGCCTGTTCCTAAGATAAGGAGGCAGTCAGATGACTTACATTAGTGGAGATAGCCCAAGTGACCTTTGTTGCCCACTATTTTATTAGGTTAGTAGAGGTTGCATTGTCCTGATGGAATTTGAACTCTCTCGCCAGGGTGGGGGCATCGCAGGAGGGTGTGGCAAGGGGGCGTGGCACTTTCCCGCCTTTTTGGATAACGGTACTTTGGCGTTGTACTGCCCTTGCGGTAGGGTGACATAATCGCCGCCATCTTGGATAATGGTACTTTGCCGTCGTACCGCTCTTGTCCCAATACTGACCTATTCAACACATGTAAGTATCATATTGGGGCAGTGACAGGGCGAGGGATATTCGTATATGTGAAGTGATAGCCAAAGCACTGACTGTCAACCAACAAACGGCGACAGGATGATTCTGCAGCCAATTGGAGAGTGTGGTGCCAAGTTTCCATAGTTTAAAAATGGTGGGTTGTTGACCCACACGACATTAGTAATTTTGGCTCCTGTTGGCATAAGCTATCTAGGGTTAAAATTTCGTGACTCAATTTTTCTCCACCCTGTATCAACTTCAACCCTGCATCTAAAAAGCTAGAGCCATGCTAGAGAAACGGTCTCCATATTTGTGATCAGTGCATCGAATTAACCCCGAAATATTTGTCAGATATTTGGTACAGAATGTGTGTTGGGCAGTGCTATGCTTGTTAGACTATGCCCCATTATAATATGTGAAGAACTTAGAGAAAGTTTCAATAACTCCAGAACCTGAGCTAATCTAAATTTTTAATTGTAATTTTGAACTTCAGCACACCCCAATCAATAGAAATCAGGTATTTGGGACTTTCTAAAAAACATGAAGTTAAAACTTTGTCTAGTGAGACCAGCATAAACTGAAGAAAGTGGGGATACGTATACTGACAGTCATGGCGAATTCTTTTAAAACTGTAAACAGTTTACTTACTTTTTTCCAATTGCCCACTTTTCACCTGACTTATGTTTATACATACGACCTGGAACATTGGCTACTTGATAAAATCTGCTATATAGTTTGTTACAGGGAAGATAGCGTGATCACAGGTAAAACATTACTCCGCAAGCCACCTGACGGTGTGTGGCGGAGGGTACCTTGAGTACCTCTATCGGTTCTCCCTTCTATTCCAGTCTCGTATTGTTCGTGGAAAGAAGGATTTTCGGTATGCCTCTGTATGGGCTTTAATCTCTCTGATTTTATCCTCATGGTCTCACGCGAGATAAACGTAGGAGCGAGCAATATACTGCTTGACTCCTCGGTGAAGGTATGTTCTCGAAACTTTGACAAAAGCCCGTACCGAGCTATTGAGCGTCTCTCCTGCAGAGTCTTCCACTGGACTTTATCTATCATCTCCGTAACGCTTTCGCGATTACTAAATGATCCTGTAACGAAGCGCGCTGCTCTCCGTTGGATCTTCTCTATCTCTTCTATCAACCCTATCTGGTGCGGATCCCACACTGCTGAGCAGTATTCAAGCAGTGGGCGAACAAGCGTACTGTAACCTACTTCCTTTGTTTTCGGATTGCATTTCCATAGGATTCTTCCAATGAATCTCAGTCTGGCATCTGCTTTACCGACGATCAAATTTACATGATCATTCCATTTTAAATCACTCCTAATGCGTACTCCCAGATAATTTATGGAATTAACTGCTTCCAGTTGCTGACCTGCTATATTGTAGCTAAATGATAAGGGATCTCTCTTTCTATGTATTCGCAGCACATTACACTTGTCTACATTGAGATTCAATTGCCATTCCCTGCACCATGCGTCAATTCGTTGCAGATCCTCCTGCATTTCAGTACAATTTTCCAATGTTACAGCCTCTCGATATACGACAGCATCATGCGCAAAAAGCCTCAGTGAACTTCCGATGTTATCCACAAGGTCATTTATGTATATTGTGAACAGCAACGGTCCTACGACACTCCCCTGGGACACTCCTGAAATCACTCTTACTTCGGAAGACTTCTCTCCATTGAGAATGACATGCTGCGTTCTGTTATCTAGGAACTCTTCAATCCAATCACACAATTGGTCTGATAGTCCATATGCTCTTACTTTGTTCATTAAACGACTGTGGGGAACTGTATCGAACGCCTTGCGGAAGTCAAGAAACACGGCATCTACCTGAGAACCCGTGTCTATGGCCCTCTGAGCCTCGTGGAAGAATAGCGCGAGCTGGGTTTCACACGACCGTCTTTTTCGAAACCCATGCTGATTCCTACAGAGTAGATTTCTAGTCTCCAGAAAAGTCATTATACTCGAACATAATACGTGTTCGAAAATTCTACAACTGATCGACGTTAGAGATATAGGTCTATAGTCCTGCACATCTGTTCGACGTCCCTTCTTGAAAACGGGGATGACCTGTGCCCTTTTCCAATCCTTTGGAATGCTACGCTCTTCTAGAGACCTACTGTACACCGCTGCAAGAAGGGGGGGCAAGTTCCTTCGCGTACTCTGTGTAAAATCGAACTGATATCCCATCAGGTCCAGCGGCCTTTCCTCTTTTCAACGATTTTAATTGTTTCTCTATCGCTCTGTCGTCTATTTCGATATCTACCATTTTGTCATCTGTGCGACAATCTAGAGAAGGAACTACAGTGCAGTGTTCCTCTGTGAAACAGCTACAACAATGTAACAAATTTATCGTCGCTTCACGTCCTCGCTAGGATCTTTGAGAGCCTTGGCTATTTTCTACCAATCACATTAAATCATATTTCTTATCCTTCGGCATCTGTCATCTGACTGGTTCGATGCAGCCCACCATGGGTTCTTCTCTTGTGGCAACCGCTTCATCTCAGTGTAGCGCTTACAGCCTGCGTCCTCGTTTATTTACTGGATTGATTTCAGTTTCTGTCTTCCCCTGCTGTTTGTGCCCTCGGCAGCTCCCTTTAGTAGGCTATTCCCTGACGCCTTAACGCATGTCCTGCCATCCTGCCCCTTCTTCTTTTTTTTTCGTCGATTCTGCGGAAAACCTCCACGTTTCTTATCAAATGGTTCAATTGGCTCTCAGCACTATGGGACTTAACATCTCAGGTCATCAGTCCCCTAGAACTTAGAACTACTTAGACCTAACTAACCTAAGGACATCACACACATCCATGCCCGAGGCAGGATTCGAACCTGCGACCGTAGTGGTCGCGCCGTTCCAGACTGAAGCAACTAGAACCGCTCGGCCACCAACGGCCAGCCGTTCCTTGTCATTCCACGTAATTTTCAGCATTGTTCTTAGAGGGTAGGAGGAGTCGGGGCAGACCAAGGAGAAGGTACCTGGATTCGGTTAAGAATGATTTTGAAGCAATAGGTTTAACATCAGAAGAGGCAACAATGTTAGCACTGAATAGGAGATCATGGGGGAATTTTAAAAGGGGGACTATGCTCCAGACTGAACGCTGAAAGGCATAATCAGTCTTAAATGATGATGATGATGATGTTCTTAGCGCAACTTATCAGTCATTTCGAGTCTCTCCCTTTCTTGTTTTCCCAAAGTCCATAATTCACCAATATAGAACGCTGGGTTCCAAACATACATTGATATTCAAAATTAAAGCAATAAACCGGTATTTCTACATCTACATCTACATCTACATTGATACTCCGCAAGCCACCCAACGGTGTGTGGCGGAGGGCACTTTACGTGCCACTGTCATTACCTCCCTTTCCTGTTCCAGTCGCGTATGGTTCGCGGGAAGAACGACTGTCTGAAAGCCTCCGTGCGCGCTCTAATCTCTCTCATTTTACATTCGTGATCTCCTCGGGAGGTATAAGTAGGGGGAAGCAATATATTCGATACCTCATCCAGAAACGCACCCTCTCGAAACCTGGCGAGCAATCTACACCGCGATGCAGAGCGCCTCTCTTGCAGAGTCTGCCACTTGAGTTTATTAAACATCTCCGTAACGCATCACGGTTACCAAATAACCCTGTGACGAAACGCGCCGCTCTTCTTTGGATCTTCTCTATCTCCTCAGTCAACCTGATCTGGTACGGATCCCACACTGATGAGCAATACTCAAGTATAGGTCGAACGAGTGTTTTGTAAGCCACCTCCTTTATTGATGGACTACATTTTCTAAGCACTCTCCCAATGAATCTCAACCTGGTACCCGCCTTACCAACAATTAATTTTGTATGATCATTCCACTTCAAATCGTTCCGCACGCATACTCCCAGATATTTTACAGAAGTAGCTGCTACCAGTGTTTGTTCTGCTATCATATAATCATACAATAAAGGATCCTTCTTTCTATGTATTCGCAATACATTACATTTGTCTATGTTAAGGGTCAGTTGCCACTCCCTGCACCAAGCGCCTATCCGCTGCAGATCTTCCTGCATTTCGCTACAATTTTCTAATGCTGCAACTTCTCTGTATACTACAGCATCATCCGCGAAAATCCGCATGGAACTTCCGACACTATCTACTAAGTCATTTATATATATTGTGAAAAGCAATGGTCCCATAACACTCCCCTGTGGCACGCCAGAGGTTACTTTAACGTCTGTAGACGTCTCTCCATTGATAACAACATGCTGTGTTCTGTTTGCTAAAAACTCTGCAATCCAGCCACACAGCTGGTCTGATATTCCGTAGGCTCTTACTTTGTTTATCAGGCGACAGTGCGGAACTGTATCGAACGCCTTCCGGAAGTCAAGAAAAATAGCATCTACCTGGGAGCCTGTATCTAATATTTTCTGGGTCTCATGAACAAATAAAGCGAGTTGGGTCTCACACGATCGCTGTTTCCGGAATCCATGTTGATTCCTACATAGTAGATTCTGGGTTTCCAAAAACGACATGATACTCGAGCAAAAAACATGTTCTAAAATTCTACAAGAGATCGACGTAAGAGATATAGGTCTATAGTTTTGCGCTTCTGCTCGACGACCCTTCTTGAAGACTGGGACTACCTGTGCTCTTTTACAATCATTTGGAACCCTCCGTTCCTCTAGAGACTTGCGGTACACGGCTGTTAGAAGGGGGGCACGTGTCTAATTCACGATATAATGAGACAAACTGTCAACAGACGCCCGTATGATCGTGCTCTGCACGGAAGACGGAATTCCCGTCAACGCACAACCACTCGAACGGTGACGTCAGGGTACCCCTTCAGGCGGTGTAGTGTTTGTTTGATAGTCCTACAACTGCAATCGCTGTGTGCACAATCACAGACGGTGCAGTGTGGCACACAGAAGACGCCTACCAGACTCTCTGTGGTGGAAGGCCACGGGAAGAGTGGAAGCAGGACAGTTGATAGCTAATGTGGCCTGATGGCTCAATGTTAATCCTTCTGTTGTTTCTCTAATGAGGCTACAGTTTATAGAGACCGAAACTGTATGCTGGGGTCCGGGACAGGGTCACCCTCGTGTGACATTAGAAAAGAGAAAACCGTTATTTGGCTGTAAAAGCACGACGGTACAGTCTTAGTACTGCACAGCAGCTGGCATCTGACCTCGCAGCATCCCCTGGACGTGTTGTATCGAGGCGAACGGTGTGCAGAAGGCTCCGGCAGAGTGGCCTTTATTGGTAGAGACCTGATGTATTTGTACCTCTGACGCGTCTTCTCAGAAGGGAACGCCTAGAGTGGAGTTATCGACATGCCAGCAGCACGGTCGAAAAATGGGGCAATGTTCTTTTCACAGATGAGTCCCAATTTGATCTGGAGAATGATTCCCGTCGGATTCGCATCTGGTAGGAATCTGGAACACGATTTCGGGAGCCAAAAAATTGTGGAGGATCTCTAATGGTGTGGACAAAGATTACGTTGACCACTGGAACGGCTCTTCGTGAAATTGTCCTGGTGAATCTGCAAGGTTTCACTGGTGTCAGATATCGCGACAAGACCTTGGGACCTCGTGTGCCGTTGTCGCTGGAGGCTGTGGCCGCAGACTTCTTGCTGATGGACGACAATGCTCGTCCTCATAGGGCACAGGTTGTTGATGTTTCCTTGGAAACGGAAGATATTGCACGCACGGCGTGGCTTGCTCGCTTTGCTGATTTGAATCCCATAGAGCATGTCTGGGATGCACTTGGGGGACGGGTTGAAGCTCGACAGCATCCACCAGCCACTCTGCAAGACTTGCGAACAGCTCTGCAGGAAGAATGGGCGTTACTGCCTCAACATGAGACTGATGACATCATTCACAGCATGCCCCGTCGTTGTTAGGCCTTTATTGGGGCCAGTTATGGTCACATCCCATACTGAGCACAATACCCAGTTGTCAGAAAGTGTATGCGAAACTGTTGAGTTTGAAAAAACTTTTAAGTCTTGCTTCTATTATCAGTCGCAGCATCAGAACTGCCTCTCTGCTGATCTTGCCCCTCCGAAAGATTTATTGCATCTGACAGATCCTCAATTTTATTTTACATTGTTATGTAATGTATATTGTTCCTGCCAGGAACTTTGAAACGCGAGCTGTTAGGCTGATAGTTCGATATTTTTTGCATTTCTTTATTCCTGATTTCTTCGAAAATGTGTAGATAACATTCTTTTCTGAAAGTCTGCTCCTGTATCTCCAGACTCCTGGCTTCTGTACGCCAGCTTGGATAGTCGCTTGTTGCCATTTCCCCAATGATTTTACAGATTCCGAGGGAAAGTTATCTATCGCGAAGCCTTATTTGATCCCAAGTCTTACAAAGCTGTGTTAAACTCCGACTGTAATACTGTATTTCTACGTTCTTACACATCGACTTGGTCAACTACGTCATCGGACAAGTCCTCCCCCTCATAGCGGCCTTCAGTGTATCTTTTCATGTATCAACCCCCTCCTCTGTGGTTTGCAGTGTAATTCCTATCGCATTTTTAATGTTGACTCCCTTGCTTTTAATTCCAACTGAAATTGCTGAAGACAACAACAACATCACACAACTTTCAAAAATAAAGCATCATCTGTTGATGGAATACCTTCGAATTTTTCTGAACAACTGTTCTAAATAATTTGCAGAGAATTTGTCGCGCACTTATAATGAGCTTTCAGCTGAACCAATATTTCCTAGACATTTTACTGAGGGGTTGCCGGTGTAAAATTCAAAGAACTGAAATTGTCACTGCAGGACAGTAGACTGACAGCGTTACTAAAAAAAATCATAAATTTTATGATGCGTAGCAAACAGCAGACAAAAACCTCTAAACAGAAAGAACCTAGGCCTATATTAAAGCAGTGCAGTTACAGTTACGAGCATGCTGGATCCCATATATACAGAGCGATTCATGAAGAGATGCAAATATTTTAATATGTTATTCTACAAACAAAACTTAAGAAAAAAGTTCTTATACGCATAGGACCGCAAATGTTTAGTTACGGAGTTACGGCTAGTAAAAGATTTTGCCTGAAATTTAGCAACTTCGCTACTAATATGGAGCCATCGCAAAACTGTACAAGGTTAAAGTAAAGCACGATTTCCATTTATTTGTTGTTATAGGTCTGGTGAATCTAATAAAAAAAATGTCCCAGACGTGTATCTGCAGTAGTTTTCCAGAACATCCAGAGAAGCAAAGATTATTATACAAGTAAATTTGTTTACTTTCCATTAAGAATTTAGAAACGTTTATGTCATTGTTGGCAACCGTTAAGTGAGTAGTGCACTGAAGTCGGTGGAGACATTTTTGAACATTTATTGTGAATCTATTGTGAAACTGTATGTACACTGTACAACTTCCTTAACACTGAGGTTTGTTTTTTCTGGTTTAACATGAATTCACGTGTGCTACAATATTAATAAAAGCAGATTATCTGACACATTCATACTGAGTCAGTTAACGTTATTACCACCATTTTTCCAAAACTAATTTCTCTACTACTTCTGTTGAAAACTTTGTGCATTGTCTAGAATTTGAAAAACAAATTGGGCCAAGCAGCTAATAAATTAAAAATTTTACCAAATTACTTCTTTGCTTCTCTGGATGTTCTGGGAAAATGCTGCAGATACACGCGAGAGACATATTTTATTAGATTCACCAGATCAATAAGAACAAAATAAATGGAAATCGTGCTTTACTTTAACGTCATACAGTTTTGCGATGGCTTCATATTAGCGAAGTTGCTAAATTTCAGGCGAAATCTTTTATTAGCTGCGTAACTAAACATTTGCGGACCTATGTTTATATGAACTTTTTCTTTAATTTTAGTTGTAGAATAACATATTAAACATTCGCATATTTTCGGGAATCACCCTATATATACAGGGTGGTCCATTGATCGTGACTGGGCCAAATGTCTCACGAAATAAGCGTCAAACGAAAGAACTACAAAGAACGAAATTTGTCTAGCGTGAAGGCGGAAACCAGATGGTGCTATGGCTGGCCCGCTAGATGGCGCTGCCATAGGTCAAACGCATATCAATTGCGTTTTTTAAAAATAGGAACCCCCGTTTTTATTACATATTCGTGTAGTACGTAAAGAAATATGAATCTTTTAGTTTGACCACTTTTTTCGCTTTGTAATAGATGGCGCCGTAATAGTCGCAAACATATGGCTCACAATTTTAGACAAACAGTTGGTAACAGGTAGGTTTTTTAAATTAAAATACAGAACGTAGGTACGTTTGAACATTTTATTTCGGTTGTTCCAATGTGATACATGTACCTTATCATTTCTGAGAACGCAACCTGTTACAGCGTGACTACCTGTAAATACCACATTAATGCAATAAATGCTCAAAATGATGTCCGTCAACCTCAATGCATTTGGCAATACGTATAACGACATTCCTCTCAACAGCGAGTAGTTCGCCTTCCGTAATGTTCGCACACGCATTGACAATGCGCTGACGCATGTTGTCAGGCGTTGTCGGTGGATCACGATAGCAAATATCTTTCAACTTTCCCCACAGAAAGAAATCCGGGGACGTCAGATCCGGTGAACGTGCGGGCCATGGTATGGTGCTTCGACGACCAATTCACCTGCCATGAAATATGCTATTCAATACCGCTTCAACCGCACGCAAGCTATGTGCCGGATATCCATCATGTTGGAAGTACATCGCCATTCTGTCATGCAGTGAAACATCTTGTAGTAACATCGTTAGAACATTACGTAGGAAATCAGCTTACAGTGCACCATTTACATTGCCATTGATAAAATGGGGGCCATTTATCCTTCCTCCCATAATGCTGCACCATACAGTAACCCGCCAAGGTCACTGATGTTCCACTTGTCGAAGCCATCGTGGGTTTTCGTTGCCCAATAGTGCATATTATGCCGGTTTACGTTACCGCTGATGGTGAATGACGCTTCGTCGCTAAATAGAACGCGTGCAAAAAATCAGTCATCGTCCCGTAATTTCTCTTGTGCCCAGTGGCAGAACTGTACAGGACGTTCAAAATCGTCGCCATGCAATTCCTGGTGCATAGAAATATGGTACGGGTGCAATAGATGTTGATGTAGCATTCTCAACACTGACGTTTATGAGATTCCCGATTCTCGCGCAATTTGCCTGCTATTGATGTGAGGTTTAGCCGCGACAGCAGCTAAAACACCTACTTGGGCATCATTATTTGTTGCAGTTCGTGGTTGACGTTTCACATGTGGCTGAACACTTCCTGTTTCCTTAAATAACTTAACTATCGGGCGAACGGTCCGGACACTTGGATGATGTCGTCCAGGATACCGAGCAGCATACATAGCACACGCCCATTGGGCATTTTGACGACAATAGCCATACATCAACACGATATCGACCTTTTCCGCAATTGGTAAACGGTCCATTTTAACACGGGTAATGTATCATGAAGTAAATACCGTCCGCACTGGCGGAATGTTACGTAATACTACGTACTTATACGTTTGTGACTATTACAGCGCCATCTGTCACAAAGCAGAAACAGTGGTCCAACTAAAACATTCATATTTCTTTACGTACTACACGAATATGTAATAAAAAGTGGGGGCTCCTATTTAAAAAAAAAAAAAAAACGCTGTTGATATCCGTTTTACCTATGGCAGCGCCATCTGGCGGACCAACTATAGCGCCATCTGGTTTCCCCCTTCAAGCTAGACGAGTTTCGTTCTTTGTAGTTTTTTCGTTTGACGCTTATTTCGTGAGATATTTGGCCCGGTCACTGTCAATGGAGCACCCTGTATACCTCGTATCATCTCACACACAAATCAGAACTAGCCATAATGTTCTTGGCCTCTGACAAGATGTATGACTGAGTCAACTGCTAATAGGTGTTTTTTATGTACAATATTACACTGGTTGAGGCCTCCAAAATATAAGGGCAGGCTTACGACAAAACTATCAATAAATAGCCTGATTCAGTAGGGACGGCTGCTGTTTACAATGTTACACGCAAACGACATCGAGCTCCTCCAGATGTCCCACATGACGATATGTCAGGAATATGTTTGTTGATCAACAAGAACGAAGTTCTGTAGAAAATCAAATTCTAACAAGTAACTTTCAAGCAGAAGGAGTGAAAAACCAACTACAAGCTGGGAGTGTAATTCTACCTACGATAAAGAATTTTGTAAGCTCAAAAGGGTAATCTTCATTAATGCATATGTCAACAGTAAAACAAATGATTTAGCGGTGGTTTTCCCACTGGCCCTGACATTTATCGCAGAATACAGACAGCAGTATGTTTGCTATTATGACATTGTGACATATCCAAGTTACTTAATATCGTAGTATTGCAGGGCACAGAAGTCACTGCAGTTGGAGCTCAATCAATGGCGCTCAACATAATGGAAAACCAGAAATAACTGCAAAAAAATTCATAATTCTGTATCATAATGTCCCTTCATGACCGCTAGGAAAGACATCCCGATCAACATAGACGGAATAAATCGCCAACTAGGCTATATTCCGCGCTATTACTTGGGCACCAGTATTGCTAGCAGGTAGCAATAATAATTTCATGTTGGCCGCACAAATTAAAGCAAGCTGGCAAGACGTATTTAATGATATTATCACTATCAGAGAAAACTTGCAAATGATGCTATTAAGTCCACGTTTACATTGCCCATCGTTTACATTGCCCATCAACTTGACTTAGTCATAGCTAGGCGTACTGGTCTCAAAAATGTGCTACTGACACGAAGTTATCATAGTGCTGATTGCAACACAGACCACGCCCTAGTGGCGTGCACATTGAGGCTCACTCCTAAGAAACGTCACCACGCTAAACCGAGAGGTCATCCCCGTATCAACACAGATCGTGTTCATGACACACAAAGAAAGCAGGATTTTGCCAGTAATTTTGAAAGTGCTTTCTCAGGAAACGTGCAAGCAGAAAGGAGTGTTGATAAGAAATGGGCAAAACTCTCGGGTGCAATCTACAACTCAGCAGTATTGGCCTATGGAATAAAAGGAAAAAGAAATAAGGACTGGTACGAGCAAAATTTGGAAGAAATGGAACCAGTCACTGAGGCTAAACGGAATGCCCTACTTGCTTACAAAAGAAACCCAAACTCGAGATGACCTACGAAAAGCAAAGAACAGGGCACAGCAAACATCCAGGAGATGCGCAAATAACTACTGGCTGAATTTATGTGCAGGTATAGAGAAAGCGACCGACTCTGGGAATGCTAAAGCAATGTACGATGGTATTAAGAAAGCAATTGGACCAACTGTCAGGAAAACAGCTCCTCTGAAGTCCAAGACGGGTGAAGTCATTACTGATGAAGGCAAACAAATGGAACACTGGGTTGAACACTACCTCGAGTTGTATGCAGCTGAGAATGAAATTAGCAAGGATGCATGTGACGCCATCAAACAAATGCCCGTTATGGAAGAACTAGATGCAATGCCTACTATGGAAGAACTTAGTAGAGAAATAGATTCTCTTGCTAATGGAAAGGCCCCAGGTGAAGATGGGATCCCTGCAGAGGTTATTAAGTATAACAAGTCTGTTCTTATACTAAAATGTAGACTTTCACGGCCGGAAATAGCATGTCCATTATAATTATCCGGGCTGTTGATGAATTTTGTCTCAATTCCCAAGGTGGAAGGTCCATCGACCTACGGACCCCCTTGAAGATGTCTCCCGCAGTCGGAGACGAAACGTTGGGAATTGAGACAAAATTCATCAACCGACCACGGCATAACAGCCCGGATAATTATAATGGACAAGTCTGTTCTGCTCAAACATTTATATTCACTTATCACAACCAGCTGGGAAGAAGGTTATGTCCTGATGAGCATGCAGAATTCGAGGATAGTTACTCTATATAAACAGAAAGGGAATGGAAGTGACTGTAACAATTACCGAGGCATTTCATCACTAAGTGTAGCCGGGAAAGCTTATGCCAGAGTCATCCTAATGCGATTACAGATCTTAGCTTCCAGAATCTACCCAGAATCTCAGTGTGGCTTCAGGCCCAGCCGATCAACCATAGATATGATCTTCTCCTTAAGACAGCTGCAAGAGAAATGTCGTGAGCAGCAGAGGTCACTTTATATTTCTTTCATTGACCTTGTTAAAGCGTTTGATTTAGTGAGCAGAAATGGGCTTTTCAAACTGTTGCAGAAGATTGGATGCCCACCTAAACTACTACAGATAATTGTCTCTTTCCATGAGAAAACACAAGCAACAATTTGCTTCAACAGTAAAAAGTCAGAAGCATTCCCTGTTATTAGCGGTGTGAAACAGGGGTGTGTGTTAGCTCCTACATTATTAGGGATTTTCTTTTCCCTTCTGCTCAGATTTGCCTTTGAAGACTGTGAGGAGGGAGTGTATCTACATGCGAGGTCTGATGGAAATCTTTTCAACATTGCTCGCCTCAAGGCCAAGACCAAAGTAAATACAGTTGCCATCCGTGAGTTGTTATATGCGGACGATGCAGCTCAAGTAGCGAACACGGAAGATGAGCTGCAGTATATAATCAACAAATTATCACATGTGTGTGAAAAATTTGGTCTACTCATCAGCCTTCAAAAGACTAAGATCATGGCGCAGAGCACTACCAACCTTCCATCCATTAGCATTGATGGCAATCCTCTCCAGATAGTTGATGACTTTACCTACTTGGGATCCACAATATGTAGCAACTTGTCCATGGACACTGAAATTACTAACAGAATCGCAAAGGCATCATCTGTCATGGCTAGATTGAAAAACAGAGTATGGAACAACGGACTGCTTACCACAAAAACTAAATTAAAAGTCTACAACGCTTGTGTTATAAGCACCCTTCTCTATAGCTGTGAGACATGGACAATTCTTTCTAGGCCTGAATCTCGACTCAACAGCTTCCATCTCCGCTGTCTCTGGAAGATCCTTCAGATCTCTTGGAGAGATAGAGTACCCAACACCGAAGTCTTTCATCGTGCAAGCACAACCAGCATCTTTGCACTCCTGAGTCATCGACGTCTAAGATGGTTGGGACATGTCAGGCACATGGATCCTGAACGGATACTGAAACAGCTGCTGTACGGCGAACTTCAGGAAGGTGTGAGGCCAGTGGGACGACCGCATCTTCGTTTCAAGGATGTCTGCAAGAGAGACCTGACCAAGACCAGAATCAATCCAAGTCGCTGGGAAAGCACTGCAGATGACCGTGTCAAGTGGCGAGTAACTGTGCGCAATGGCGTCAAGCTCTCAGAGGACGAACGCACGCAGGAACAAATCAGGAAGAGGACAAAGCGAAGAGACAGAGCGGCTTCTGTTCGAAGTCCCTCAAATTTCACACCTCCAAACTGCAGTAGGGACTGCCATTCTCGAGTGGGACGTTTTAGCCACAGCAGACGCTGCAGACTCTGAACCAAGCATGCTACACCATCATCCCTCAAGGATGGACGGATGCCATTACATTGCCCATAATGTCATATAGTAGAGAGAACGCCGTATGGAAGTGGATGACAGGAAAAAAATAGCTTTGATCACCAGACCAACTGGTATTCACACCTAATTGAGGGACTTTAAGGAAAAGGAAGCTTGATGGCTCTCATGCTTCAAGAATAAAGGGCTCGTTTTATCTATCTCTCAAACTGAAAGATTAAAAACAGCGATAAAAAGGAAACTGAGATTTTAGTCCTGCTATGGCACAAGACCATATTTCAAAAATCTAAAAATACTAACATTTACAGCCCTCTTTATACTAAATTGTCTGATACACACAGAAGAAAACCAACACAGTCACAAACTACGACAATCTATCCATCACCATGACACACGTATAAAACAGCAAATTGACATCCCAGTTGCTAGACTAAAGAAAATTCAAGATAGTTACAGGTACATGGGAGTAAAACTATTTAACATGTTGCCAATAGAGGCACATAATGTGTCACTGAATGAGTTTAAAAGTATCACAAAGAAATGGCTTAGAGAAAAAGGTTTTTATACACTAGAAGAGTTTATAATGTGCACTAAAGATGATTTTAAGTACCGGTACTAATATAGTTTCACTTAGATTAAACTTATACATGTAAATATAATGCAAATACCTTGTGCAGCATCAAGGACAAATTTTTGTGTCTTATTAGACAATAATGATCTACAATATATGACACCATTTCTATTGGTTATGTAAACTGTATATGTACACAAATGACGATATCAATTGCATTTTTAATGCCTAAAGATGGATAATAAAATAAAAATAAAAAAAGATTTCAGTAGTCATTACAGGTTCATTACGTTGTAGATGCAGTGTATCACTGATGCCACTTAATTTCAATGCATCATCAGTGATTAATTGCTGATTGACACATTTATTTATTTCTCTATCATCAGATGAAACATTTTTGTAATATTTTTGTCGATTAGAAAGAAAAAAATTAGACTACAAAATTATGAATTTAAAAAAAATGTTTCCAGAATCATAACATTAGAAAACCATTAAGACAGTAATTTCATTTATGAAGATATTGCCCTTGGTACTCTTCTCACTAAGTCATGAGTTTCCTCCATCTCCTGTTAGTTCTTTTTCAGAGATCATACATAACATTAACTAAAATGCGCCAGAGAAACAAGTAATACATAAGACAATGAAAGCTGGCAAGAAGTATTTTAGGTTGAATTATTATCGTCAATGAAGTTCTCAAGTCTATAGTTCTTGATGGACATTGCAGAGAAAATGATAGAAAATGAATTGTGAATGTTTTGGAACACTCTCTTATAGGATTTGAGACTATCTTCATAATTATACATTTGACTATGCTTTGCACAATCCACAAGTCATTCATCCTATTCGCTGACAGTGGGAGTAGTGCTACCCACCAATCTGCTTGTCACACCATGTCCTGCAACAGCTCTTTAGGATGCACAGGAAAGATGACCTTGATTCGTACCTTTGGTACAGCCCCATAGGTTGGTGTCACTGAAATTACCAAGAAACACAGATATATTAATCAAATTGTTCTCCCATTGCAGATGATGATTATGTGGCTCCTACAACAACAGATTTAATGTACCAGGGTCCCTTCCCCCCCCAAACAGCCAATTGCACAACGGTTCAGCAGGACTCACACAAATGTCCTAACATACAGAACGTTGTCCTCTACTAACATAGCCATCCAGAACATTGACTGGATTGGAGCAGGTGGGCTCGTGCATTGTAAGTGACAATGACACAACCAGCTGTTCATTAAAGTGCTGGTCCCAGAAAATGCACAACAATAATGACAGCACATGGCAAGCTAAAGGTCTTATAATGTCACTGATTTAAGGAGTTCTCAGGCGATTACTGTTACTACAGACGTTCAAATAACTTACGGGTTTGCTGCCGGGTGACGTCGTCGACCACCGCCGATATTTCGACAGGGGCACACCCAGCCATTCACAAGCCACAACTGCAAGGAGGAAGAAATGTGCCAGGGAATTTAATACCTCAGATCAGAGAGGAGAAACAAGGAAGATACCACACACGGAACATGTGTCAACACAAACAAAGATAACCAACGTCAGAAATATCGATAGTGACTATTAATCAACAGGTGAGGTAGCACTAATTCTGTCCCTCTGTCTTTTGATGAGAGACAGTGCCGGATTCCAAGCAGCATTTAAACAAAATCCTCCATCTTCCCTTCCTTGATGTGTTGGTCAGAAGGAAGGCTGATGGTACGTTGGGACATTCTGTTTCTAGGAAGCCTACTCACACTGACTTGTATCTGCGAGCTGATAGTTGCCACCATCCAGCTCAGCGTGAAGGAGTACTTCGCACCTTGGTTCACAGGGCCCACGTCATCTCAGACTCTGAAAGTTTGGCTGCTGAGATATCACATCTTGAAGTCACCTTTCGTCAGAATGGTTATAGTGAGAGGCAGATCAAACGTGCGTTGCGCCATCAGCCTTCTGTGCAACGGGTGAGTGACGATAGCAACGAAGTGGCACCCAAGTCTACAGCCTTTTTGCCTTACGCAGGAAACATTTCCAACAGGAAATATGATGTGAAATGTGTTTTTCGACCACCTCCTAAGATTAAGGCCCTGTTGGCGTCCGTAAAAGATGATCTTGGTTTGCGTAAGGCTGAGGTCTATCGTATGCCTTGCAGTTGTGGCATGTCATATGTTGATCAGACAATCAGGACTGTGGAGGACCGGTGTATTGAACATAAGCGTCACACACGCTTACAACAGCTGAGCAAATACACTATTGCGGAACATTGCCTTGACACCGGTCATCCTACGGAATACAACAACACGGAGATTCTGGCTTGCACATCCAGCTATTGGGATAGTGTTATTAAGGAAGCTATTGAAATCAAACTATCAAACAACCTTATAAACAGAGATGGTGGATTTTGTTTGAATGCTGCTTGGTTTCCGGCTCTGTCTCTCATCAAAAAACAGAGGGGCAGAATTAGTGCTACCTCACCTGTAGATTAATAGTCACTATCGATATTTCTGATGTTGGTTATCTTTGTTTGTGTTGACACATGTTCCGTGTGTGGTATCTTCCTTGTTTCTCCTCTTTGATCTGAGGTATTAAATTCCCTTGCACATTTCTTCCTCCTTGCATGTGGGCCTAAGAAAGGCAGGATGTACTCCTGTCGAAATATCGGCGGTGGTCGACAACGTCATCTGGCAACAAACCCGTAAGTTATTTGAACATTCAATTCGCCGGGAAAAGTTAAGGTCTCACATTGTTTACCTCTCTGGGGAGCAAATATATCGTTGCTTGCGGAGGTTGGACAAACTTCTCGGCAGTAGAGTAAGGTTGGAATGTGCATTATCGTTTTTATTGAAGTGTCGAAATCATAGTGTGGTTCCAACGTTTGCTAAATTTGTGCATCATATTGATTCTCCTGCCGCCAATAGCGTTAAGCAACATGCTGGTTTAGCTGTCGTTCGTGAAAGGATCTACTATACTCGCCATCAGTTACATTTTGTTTCTAAGGAATTATTTGAATTTCATTTAATGATGGCGTCTAACGTTTCTGAATTTTCTTGGGATTGGGTGGACGGTGCCTCTTCGTCACAGTCTGACTAGGAATTTCAGTCTGTAACTGCTCGTCAATCGGCGAAGTTTGAACGTTTCCTTGGCTCAGTGTCTAATTCTAATTGTAATTCTCGACGTTCTGGGATCAATCTCATGGAGAAAACGTTTGACGACGCAGGTTTGTCTTTGCTGGGGAAAGGTTTGAATTTCGCACCGACGCCTATGAGTTTGCCAGTCGTTGATTGTATTAGTTCTATTAAACAGGCTGTGTATAAACTACCTTCCGAGGCTGCGGAAGAGGTTAGGAGGGAAGCGAGTCGTGTGTTGATTGGGGCCCATCCACCCTAGTGTAACATTACAGCAGCTGAGGCGGCTGCTTTACGTTCACTCAGAATGAATCCTGATATTGTTATTTTAGCTGCGGACAAGGGAAATGCCACGGTTTTGTTGCACAAACACAACTACATTCAAAAGATGCAGAGTCTACTTTCTGATTTGGCGTATCGCAAAATCGGTGCTGACCCTACTAAGACTGTTGAGAGAGAGACTAATAACCTCCTGAAGAAAAGTCTTTGTCACAGGAGACTATCAATAGTCTTAATTCTTACTGTGCTGTACCACCTAGATTATATAGCCTCCCTACGGGCCATAAAGGGGCTGTCCTGTTGAGGCCTATTGTTTCTAATATTTGTGCTTCAACATATCGTGTAGCTAAATTTCTTGCTAGTTTGTTGAGCCCACTAGTAGTAGGCGTGAACACCACATTAAGAACTCTGCAGAATTCTTACATCGATTGCAGGGATTGCGTTTGAATGACTCTGATGTTTAGTCAGTTTTGATGTTTGTTTCTCTTTTCACTCGCGTTCCTCTCTCTGCTCTGTTGCAGCTAATTGAGGTTAAGTTTGGTGTCGAGTTAACAAATTTGTTCCCACATGTGCTGACTTCCACTTACTTTTTATTCAATGGTCAGTACTATGAACAAACTGACGGAGCTGCAACGGGAAGCCAGTTGTTACCTATTGTGGCCAATTTGTTAATTGAGGACTTTGAGGAACGTGCATTGGATACAGCGACCTTGAAATTGCGTGTTTTTTCAAATATGTAGACGATACGTTTGTTGTTTGGCCTCATGGTAATGAGAATTTAAACCGGTTTTTGGAACACCTGAATTCAATCCACCCGAATATTCAGTTCACTATGGAGGTGGAAAAGAATGGATGCCTTCCCTTCCTTGATATGTTGGTCAGAAGGAAGACTGATGGTACGTTGGGACATTCTGTTTATAGGAAGCCCACCCACACTCACTTGTATCTGCGAGTTGGTAGTTGTCACCATCCAGCTCAGCGTGAAGGAGTACTTTGTACCTTGGTTCATAGGGCCCACGTTATCTCAGACCCTGAAAGTTTGGCAGCTGAGCTATTACATCTTGAAGTCACCTTTCGTCAGAATGGTTATAGTGAGAGGCAGATCAAACCTGCGTTGCGCTATCAGCCTTCTGTGCAACGGGTGAGTGACGATAGCAGCGAAGTGGCACCCAAGTCTACGGCCTTTTTGCCTTACGCAGGAAGTATTTCCAACAGGATTGGCCGTATTTTGCGGAAATATGATGTGAAATGTGTTATTCCACCACCTTCTAAGATTAAGGTCCTGTTGGCATCCGTAAAAGATGATCTTGGTTTGCGTAAGGCTGGTGTCTATCGTATTCCTTGTAGTTGCGGCGTGTCATATATTGGTCAGGCAATCAGGACTGTGGAAGACCTGTGTATTGAACATAAGCGTCACACATGCTTACAACAGCTGAGCAAATCCGCTATTGTGAAACACTGCCTTGACACCGGTCATCGTATGGAATACAACAACACGGAGAATCTGGCTTGCACGTCCAGTTATTGGGATAGTTTTAGTAAGGAAGCTGTTGAAATCAAACTATCAAGTAACCTTATAAACAGAGATGGTGGATTTTGTTTAAATGCCGCTTGGAATCCGGCTCTGTCTCTCATCAAAAAACAGAGGAACAGAATTAGTGTTATCTCACCTGTTGATTAATAGTCACTATCGATATTTCTGATGTTGGTTATCTTTGTTTGGTTTGACACTTGTTCCGTGTGTGGTATCTTCCTTGTTTCTCCTCTGTGAACCGAGGTATTAAATTCCATTGCACATTTCTTCATCCTTGCATTTGTGCCTTGAGAATGGCAGGGTGTGGTCCTGTCGAAATATTGGCAGTGGTCGACGACGTCACCCGGTAGCAAACCTGTAAGGTATTTGAACATCCAATTCACAGGGAAAAGTTAAGGTCTCAGCTACAGAAGTCTATACACGTTCCATCTTGATTGCTCGTTTCCAGGGTGCTTGATTCCACAGTTCTCAGTTTGCCTCACATTGGTAGGGTTAGGATACTTAGCTTTGACCTCTCTGTGTGTTTTAAGACAAATTATTACCATTGTTTGTATTCCATGTCAGACTGTGAATTAGTATTGTTCATCGTTCACTCTAGAGGATGGCAAAGATGCAACAACCCCACCAAGGCCACGTATAAAAAGCATTTTGGTGTCTAAAACCAATTCCAGGCTGTTGGCCTCTATACAATCGTTCAAAATTATCATTGTCTATCTCACCATTCAACAGGCGGGAAGAAGCAGGCTTTCACATAATTGTCGGAACACCGATGTCCATTTTGAATATATGAATTGACTGAGCTCAAAATAATTTCGCTTGTTTGCACCGATCCGTTTCCAGCTGAAATAGCGACATCAGCAATTGCATGTACATGTAATATTTACAGAAAAAGAAAACGATTGCTTAGTTGGCGGGTATTTGATTTATCAGCTGCAACATCTCCCTAGGCAGAATAAGAAAAAGGCTTTGTTTCTTTCTTGTCTTTATTTTATAAAGAAATTTTTTAATTTTTCTCCTCGCCACATGTAATACAACGTTTGTGATGTCAGAACGGAGCCGTTTTCTGTTAGGCTTTTTCACCTACATTTATGTGACTACTCTGTAATTCTCAATTAAGTGCCTGACAATGGTTTCATTGAACTACCTTCAAGCTGCTTCTCTACTGTTCCACTCCCCAGCAGTCCATAAGAAAAACAGACTATTAACTCTTTCTGGGCATGTTTTGGTGAATGCATCTGTTAGTGGATACATGTTTATCAGTGCACATATACTAGTTTGCATGTAGCAACACACACACACACACACACACACACACACACACACACTATACCCGTGTGCGAGTGAAGGGGATGGGCAAAATCTGAAATATTTCGACAAACTCATGTCTTTTAAAGCTGTAGTATTCTCTATTTGGTGAACATGTGTCACAAAATTTATGAATGACGACTAAATATTTGGCTGCCAAGCGTTTGATTAGGATTGTGTATTCTCTTTGTATCGGGAGGGACTGCTTTGCACATTTGCTAGTGTTAACAGTATTATATATGTATTTCAGTAGAGATCAGTGAGTGGTTAACAGTATCATCCTTGGGTCAAAAGGACGACACAATGTTTGGAATGAATTTTGATATGATTTCACAGCTGGATTAGTTATGAGATAGATTGTAGAAATTTATAATGAGAAACAAGTAGATACTTTGATGGGAGGATATTGCTGTACATCTGGTACATTAATACCTTGCACTCTAACTTTCACACTGTTTTATATCGTAAAAGGGAGATTTTTTAGACTTCTGATTTGTATTTGGACAATTGTGCATTCAGAACTGCTCACAGTTTCATTTATATCATTGTTTCCTTCATCTGATGTCTGTTTGTGTTTATAGTAAAATTTAATAACTTTGATGCTTTCTACAGGAACCTTTCCGAAGAAAACAGAGGCAGGAGGCTGATCCAGGCGGCTAATCGGGGTGCAGTGGAGGAACTGCGAGCTCTGTTAGCAGCAGGAGCGGATGTGGGGGTGCAGGATGCGGCCGGAGCGACTGCCCTCCACTGTGCGGCGATGGGGGGACACGTGGAAGCGGTGCGATTTCTGGTTGAGAATGGGGCGCCGGTGGACGCTAGGTGCGGTATACAGAACACACCACTGCACACGGCTGCAAGTTTTGGCCTCACCGCTGTAGTGCGGGTGCTAGCGGCTTTCTCTGCAGACCTCAATGCCAGGAATGTGGATGGGTGGACGCCGCTGCACAGGGCGGCATTCTTTGGCCACTCAGAGGTAGCAGTTGCGCTGCTGGAGGCGGGAGCCAATAGGGCGGCAAGAAATGACAGTGGGGCCACCCCCCTTCATATCGCCAGGAAGAAAAACCATCAGGAACTGGTAGAATTGCTAACATGAACCTTGTGATCCTGAGAACGTCTCCAGTAAAATAAATAAAGCATTCCTGCAAGGTATTTCGCTATTTTTAAAATAAAAAAATACAAAAAGTAATTGTTATTATGATTCATTTCTACCTATCATTAGACAGTACTTGCAGCTACTGCAGTAAGACCAAAACAAGACAAACAATGACATACACCAGTGAAATAATGTAAGTACCCTCTCATTTCAAGAAATGTAGCATGTGTATGGCATTATTGCCCAGGAGACCCCATCTGGAGTGTTTGGCCACTGGTACAAATCTTACTACATGATGCCATGATGCTACTTCAGCAACTTACACATCGATGAAGATGAAATGGTGATGAGCACAACACACATACCCAACCTACAGTGTAGAAAATTTCTGACCCAGCTGGGAATCGAATTGGGTGGGGCAGGGTGAGATGGGTGGTTGGCTGTGATCCAGTGTCAGGAACATTAACCACAAGACTGTGAGCTACCAACACATTTCAAGAAGCAGGCTGAAAACCTTTTCTCTAGCAATCTTTACAAAACTCAACAATTCTAAAAACATGCACTTCATTAGCAATAAACCTCAGTTACGTCTGAAATTTGAGTAAGATTTACAAATAAGCTATAGGTAGCTAGGTGAAGTCTTCAAAAACTGACAATATTACAGCAGGTCAGTACCCGATCATTTTGGAGGCACAAATGCCATAATGAAAGTCAGATGAATCCCCATAAGTGATTCGAACCAATTTTCTACATTATTTGGTTACTGAAAAGTACTTAATAGGAGTTGTACGATGCTATGTTGAACTAGTGTAAACTGCAAAGTACCAAGATTACTCCCCTGTAACCTCTATGGTTAGAACGCACATTCAGTTTTGATCTCAGACTTAATTTACTGTTTTGGCTGCAACACACACAGTGCAATAGTATGTTTAGTTACCATCTGACATCAGCAGCAGTATTCACACCACTTCATGGATGTATCATCTGGAGTCGTATTATCAGTTTATCTTTAATTAAAGTGACTCAAAGAGCAACTTGGAAACTAACCACAGTTTGTTTAATAGGTAAAATACTCATTCAGCAGTTTTCATTGTAAAGCAGAGAATTTCTCTGACTAAGAAGTGGTAACTGCAAACTATCTATTTTGCTTTGTTATGATGTCAATGAGACATAACCCTGCTGAAAAGTTAGAGCATTGAGCTACAGAATTATGAGTTAGTTAAGCAGTCTACAATGACACATGTGCCAAAGATTAATTACATTTACTGTCAAACCATTGTAGCAGTGACTTTACTGGTTGAGGGTATGGCTTTAAACTTTTTCTTGGTAGGGGAGTGGGTGTGGCGCCACTCCATTGATTGCCATTTTGTTTCAGGTTCGAAGTGATGAACCCATGTTTCATCGCCTGTAACAATCTTTGACAAGAAATTGTCACCCTCAGCCACATGACGAGCAAGCAAATCCGCACAGATGGTTATCCTTTGCTCTTTATGGTGTTCGGTTAGACAACGAGGGACCCAGCGGGAACAAACCTGTGAATATCCCAACTGGTGAACAATTGTGACAGCACTACCAACAGAGATGTCAAGTTGAGCACTGAGTTGTTTGATGGTGATCCGTCGATCATCTCGAACGAGTGTGTTCGCACGCTCCGCCATTGCAGGAGTCACAGCTGTGCACGGCCAGCCCGCACGCGGGAGATCAGACAGTCTTGCTTGACCTTGCGGCGATGATGACACACGCTTTGCCCAACGACTCACCGTGCTTTTGTCCACTGCCAGATCACCGTAGACATTCTGCAAGCGCCTATGAATATCTGAGATGCCCTGGTTTTCCGCCAAAAGAAACTCGATCACTGCCCGTTGTTTGCAACACACATCCGTTACAGACGCCATTTAAACAGCTCCGTATTGCGCTGCCACCTGTCGGAAGTCAATGAAACTATACGAGACGAAGCGGGATGTTTGAAAATATTCCACAAGAAATTTCCGGTCTTTTCAACCAAAATTGGCCGAGAAAAAAAATGTGTTGCATTACTTATTGAACTGCCTTCGTAGTCACGGTTCTGCCTACGAAATCATCCACTATAGATGATGTACAAGATGGGTCCCAAAACAACTTTCACAGTTGCATAAACAAACGTGCTTGGACATTTGCAAAAACCATTTGGACCGCTGTGGTAACGAAGGGGACAACTTCTTAGACGGATAATTACTAGTGACGAAACATGGATCCATCATTACGAGTCAGAGAGTAAACGGCAGAGTATGGAATAGAAACATCCAAATTCGCCATGCAAGAAAAAGTTCAAGACCCAACGGTCTGCAGGAAAACTGATGCTTATGGTCTTTTGGGGCGCACAAGGCCCATTACTGGAACATTATGGGAAAAAGACACAACAACAAACAGTGTACGTTACAGTGAGATCTTTACTGCCAGGCTAAAGCCTACAATTCGAAGCAAACGCCGAGGATTGCTGTCAAAAGGTGTTGTGTTGTTGCCCACACTGCTGAAACGCTCCAGGAACAAAAATCTGAAGCACTGGATCATCCTGCATATAGTCCCGTTCTTGCCCCTTCTGACTGTCACTCGTTTGGTCCACTCAAGTGGAAGAAGCGGTCCATTCCTGGCTCGCAGCTCAACCAAGAACCTTTTTTTATGACGGCATCAGGAAGCTTGTACAATCATGGAACGTTGGAACGCAAGGAGACTATGCCAAAAACTCATCTTTTTGTATGTTTCCTATTCGATTACAATAAAATTTTATAACTACTTTGCAGATAATAATTGACTTACCCTTGTACACTTGAGGCATGCTGAAGCAATAAGGCATCAACGCATATTTTACAGTGCTGTACCTGAAATGTGACACTGAAACACGTATGTTGTGTGGCGGCGATGGCGAGGCATTACAGAATCTTTGACCAGAGAGCTATTTATCGTTTCTAGTCTGCGCTTGACCGCGCGAGAGTTGCGAGCAGTAGTCTGTCGGTAGCAGTAGGCCAGTGCAGTCTGTGGGTAGTCTGTCGGCAGTGCAGTTGTCTGTTGCACTCTGTCGGTAGCACTAGTCGAGTTCAGTTGCGAATGGCAGTCTGTTAGCACTAGCAGTCGAGTACGGTCGCGAGCGGGACGCAGTCGCAGGCGTCGACATGGGTCTCTGGTCAAGATGCTGAATGAGATATATTGTTAATTAAGGTAACCAAGCTGCATTGCGCACATCAGATAATGTAAAGTTTATTTATTGTAATTAATTTTCAACAAGTGTCCCAATAATAATTTTGATTTCAAAGCAAATTTTAATAAAAGAACCATTTAATTGAACGAACGATCTCGTTCCATTTCATTTAAAGAAAAGTTTCAGTTAAATTTCAAAAAAAAATAAAAAAAAAATAATACTTGCAATGCATTTCCTCCAAGCCGCGGCCAACAATAAGAGCAGAACTTTGACATGCAGTTATACTGAGGTAAGAAATTAATTCTGATTTTTGCACAGGGCCAAAGACTGACATTTCGGTCTAACTGAGTTTTCATTGTCACAGAAGTTTCATTAGCATTAAACTGGCTCTCATTATTTTTGTGGGAGCTTGCACGTTGAGTCAGATTGCGAGTCAAACATTTAATTGCCATAGTCAGTACATTTCACGCAGGGAGGTTACGCTTGGCTCCCATTTATTATTTCTGTCTTTCAAAAATTTCTGTGGGGAGGTTACACTTGGCGACACCCAGTCCAGGATCGTATTTCGTTGAGAATCTTTTGAAAAACAGTCAGATATCTGCTCTTATTTGCTTAGATATAATTAGGATTTGGCGCAACGCTTTTACTAATTTTGTGAATTTCTTTCCACAGATCATCGGCAATTCGTTGCTCTGTTGTATTTGTGTGTTGTTTTTGCATTGTGCTTATTTATTTTGTGAATAATTTTGACTATTGTAAAAATGCCCCGAATGACTGTGAATAGTGTATCGCGAGGTATTATGAACGAAATTACCGACGTGACCGATAGTAATTGTGACATGCAGTGTAATGATGACAATCCTGCGTTCACCGACAATCAGTGCATTCCAACCTCTAATGATGATTATTATGTTAATGATGAACAAACGAACTCGGTTATGTCCTCTGTTGGATTGACGACAATCGATGACGCGGGGCGTTCTGTTGTAATGAGCGATGTGCAGCTTAACACACCCGGTTTGGAAAATTCAAGTAACGTACAGACAAATTCGTCTAATGAAAATGAACAGGATACACAAAGTATGACGGATTTATTTAATTCCGAAATAGTGAGTGACAGTGTACGTCCGACTGATAATCCTTTTTGTAAATTGCAGAATGACCAAATGGTCACACAAAGCGCGACAATTCCAGGTACACCACTAAACTGCACAGATAATAGAGTAGGTAATGTTACTGAGGATCCAATCATGGCATTGTTGCTACGAATTAATGAACTTATTGAAAAACTAGATAACGATTCCAAACAAAATAAGGAAGAGTCCGAGCAACAGAGTGAAAATCTCAAACAACACTTAAATGAAAAATTAGACAACAATGATGTAAATCTCAAACAACTTAGTGAGCAGAACAAACAGTTTAATGAAAAATTAGACAACAATTCCAAACAGTTTAATGAAAAATTAGACAACAATTCCAGACAGCTTAATGAAAAATTAGACAACAATTCCAGACAGCTTAATGAAAAATTAGACAACAATTCCAGACAGCTTAATGAAAAATTAGACGACAATTCCAGACAGCTTAGTGAACAAATTAGAGCCGTTGCCGCGCAGTGCCATGACACTAAGGAACAGTTGCGCGTGGAAATTGAGGCTTGTTCAAAAAAAAGTAGCGAAGAAGTTAGGTCTGTTGCTCAGGAATTAAGGGAAATGCAAACAGCCGCAACAGAAACACTTAGAGACGAAATTAACGGAGTCACTAAACAATGCTCTGAAAAAGCTACACAATTACGCGACGAGTTTAAAGCAATGACAGCAGAACTTTCACGCACAATGGATGAAAAGATTGACGCGAAATTTGAACAGCAGAACACTCAAATTCACGAGCGATTTAGTCACCACATACAAAACAGTGATACGCGTTTCCGCAAATTTATTCAGGATCAAAATAAAGTAAAACGTCAAGTCATGGAAACAATCACTGCTCAGAGACAAGAAGACAAACATAAAATGTTCGCGAAAGCGAAGACATATGTAGACAACAATATTGCTACAGTGTCCGACGAAATTAATTCCATCAAACAGTCGAACGCAGAATTACGTGACGAAATTTCTGACCTTAAATCGAAAACAGACACATACACAACCGATTTTCAAACAGTGACCGACAGACTCGAACAATTAGAACTAACACAGGATTCAGATGTCGTCAAAGCTGACGTTAAAAAACTGAACGAAACTACACGTAAATTGCAAAAACAGATTAATGCGTCAGACACTAACACCGATGATCAGGTAAAAATACTGACTGAAAAATGTGATGAATTGGCCAGTCGTATTGACGTTATAGAAAGTGGTAATGACAACAAATCAGACGATATTTCACCGGTTTCATTTAATCAAACACCTGAATTTCAAAATTTACAGCAGACAATTAATGAGATCGATTCGTCTAATAACACGTTACGTAGAAAGTTATCGAGTTTACAACGAGAAGTAACAGAGATGAAAAGTATTTCAGTTAATAACACATCACAGCAGACGCCACTTTGCGAACATTTGTCAGACTCGCGCAACGCGTATAATTTGGGTAATCTTCAGAGAGTACGGGACTTAGATTGCGAGCAACCACAGTTCAACAGATTCTCTTACAATCATGAACCTGTTCCGTCATACAGAGATGATAATTTCGATTACAAACATTTTCTATCGGTGAGGAAATTTAAAGTGTTTAGGAATGACAGAACACAGATTCATCCGCTTGATTGGATACAACAGTTCAGTTTTGCTTTTCCACCGACTTGGCCTGTAACACACAAACTTGAATTTATTTGCAGTTTTTTGGAAGGCGAACCGGCAACTCGTATGAGACCGATCGCGAGGCAATGCTATTCAGTAGAAGAGTTTCAGAATGCTTATCTGTCAGCGTATTGGTCGAAGACGACACAGCGCGGAATTAAAGATCAGTTAATTAGTTTGCCAAATTACGAGAACTCAAATTTTCCCAGTGTGACGCAATTTTTTGAGCACATGGTGCAACAAAACCAGTGCCTAAGTGAACCGTACAGTGAATCCGCACTTATACAATTATGCATCTCTAAATTACCACGGTCATTAAGGGTGTCACTTCTAACGGGCCAGCAAAAAGAAAACATTTCAGCATTCAGAGATCTTTTACAGCTTTTAGAAGTGCAGCAATCAGACTATTCTTTCGTAAACAAAAACTTCATATATAACAACCAAGGCCAACAAACGTACAGCAATTATGATCAAACACGTAATTTTAATAGGAAAGGCAACAGACGCTTTAGGAATGACAACCACCAAAACTTTAATAACAGCCAAAATTCTAATTATCAATATCGTCAAAATTTTCAGCAACAGGAACCACACTTTAGTAACAATAGAGCTGTTTCACAACAACAACATCAAAACCAGCCGGTTAGCATACCTAACCAACAATGGAATGCACAAGGTCAACCAGGCTTTAATGTTCCGCCGCGTGCGCGTATAGGCCCAGATCCAACAAATACACTCCTGGAAATTGAAATAAGAACACCGTGAATTCATTGTCCCAGGAAGGGGAAACTTTATTGACACATTCCTGGGGTCAGATACATCACATGATCACACTGACAGAACCACAGGCACATAGACACAGGCAACAGAGCATGCACAATGTCGGCACTAGTACAGTGTATATCCACCTTTCGCAGCAATGCAGGCTGCTATTCTCCCATGGAGACGATCGTAGAGATGCTGGATGTAGTCCTGTGGAACGGCTTGCCATGCCATTTCCACCTGGCGCCTCAGTTGGACCAGCGTTCGTGCTGGACGTGCAGACCGCGTGAGACGACGCTTCATCCAGTCCCAAACATGCTCAATGGGGGACAGATCCGGAGATCTTGCTGGCCAGGGTAGTTGACTTACACCTTCTAGAGCACGTTGGGTGGCACGGGATACATGCGGACGTGCATTGTCCTGTTGGAACAGCAAGTTCCCTTGCCGGTCTAGGAATGGTAGAACGATGGGTTCGATGACGGTTTGGATGTACCGTGCACTATTCAGTGTCCCCTCGACGATCACCAGTGGTGTACGGCCAGTGTAGGAGATCGCTCCCCACACCATGATGCCGGGTGTTGGCCCTGTGTGCCTCGGTCGTATGCAGTCCTGATTGTGGCGCTCACCTGCACGGCGCCAAACACGCATACGACCATCATTGGCACCAAGGCAGAAGCCACTCTCATCGCTGAAGACGACACGTCTCCATTCGTCCCTCCTTTCACGCCTGTCGCGACACCACTGGAGGCGGGCTCCACGATGTTGGGGCGTGAGCGGAAGACGGCCTAACGGTGTGCGGGACCGTAGCCCAGCTTCATGGAGACGGTTGCGAATGGTCCTCGCCGATACCCCAGGAGCAACAGTGTCCCTAATTTGCTGGGAAGTGGCGGTGCGGTCCCCTACGGCACTGCGTAGGATCCTACGGTCTTGGCGTGCATCCGTGCGTCGCTGCGGTCCGGTCCCAGGTCGACGGGCACGTGCACCTTCCACCGACCACTGGCGACAACATCGATGTACTGTGGAGACCTCACGCCCCACGTGTTGAGCAATTCGGCGGTACGTCCACCCGGCCTCCCGCATGCCCACTATACGCCCTCGCTCAAAGTCCGTCAACTGCACATACGGTTCACGTCCACGCTGTCTCGGCATGCTACCAGTGTTAAAGACTGCGATGGAGCTCCGTATGCCACGGCAAACTGGCTGACACTGACGGCGGCGGTGCACAAATGCTGCGCAGCTAGCGCCATTCGACGGCCAACACCGCGGTTCCTGGTGTGTCCGCTGTGCCGTGCGTGTGATCATTGCTTGTACAGCCCTCTCGCAGTGTCCGGAGCAAGTATGGTGGGTCTGACACACCGGTGTCAATGTGTTCTTTTTTCCATTTCCAGGAGTGTAGTAACGCACGGCAGCAAGGAAACAACTACGTACAAAGAAGGCAGTATTTCAATTCCTATCACAATGCACCGTATAGGAATGACTATTACGACAGACGTAAAAATAATGAGGACAATTATCAGCGTACGTTTAATAACAGTCGGTCTTACCAGCAACAAAGTAATCAACAAGAACATATTCTCATGAATGAACCCGACAGTAGGTATCATCCAGAGCGTAACACGTCTGGAAGAAGTAATAGAACAGTTCAAATAGTAGAAATGCCACAGCATCCTCCTGATAATAATAACATGTCAGATAGAATTTGACTAGATACTGTACAGGACGCATCTTCCAATAACACAAGCACTACCTTTGACACGCAAAATGTTGTTCACGAAAATGTAATTGCTTTTGACGACATCTGAGACACTCTTTTGCAGGAAAGACCAGTTGTTCAGAAATCCATTTCACATCCTATCATCGAAATTAAAATTGGTTCATCGAAATTTTCAGCAGTAATTGATTCCGGATCACCTATATCAGTAATAAATGAGGAGACTTTCAACGAGTGCAACAAAGAGAATACGTATCCTACATAACCATTAGGCAAAATGAAAGTAAAAGGAGCAGTATCGAGTAAAGGTGTAGACGTTAAATTACAGACGCATTTATCATTTTGTATTGGAGGTCATACTTTCCACTCAAATTTTTGGATTGTTCCTTTATTGACAACAGACGTAATTTTAGGTACTAATTTTCTCGTACAACACGATGCAGTGGTTGATTTTCAAAATTCTTATTTAATGCTAAAGGACGAAAATGTACAATTGGCTTTAGAGTTTCAGCATTCATTGTCTGCGGAAGAACAAACAATTAACCGCACAGAGGTCATTTCCACAACACGTAACATAGACTGTAATTCTGCATTGTTCACGGATACGTACGTACATAACTATAATACTCCAGACGAAGCTGACTACGACGTAATGCAAATGATTTCCGATAAAGTTAGACAAAGCAGTGCAAATACAGACGACGAACGCACGCGACTACGCAAAATTCTTTTACAGCAAGCTCCAGTTTTCGACAACATTCCTGGTACTATGTCCGGCTTTATGTATGAATTTCAAGTGAAACAGCACGACACATTTAAAGCAAAGCATTATCCCATTCCATATATCCACAGAGAACAGGTTAAAAAAGAATTGCAGGATATGCTTGATCAAGGAATTATAGAACCGGCAGTTAGTCCGTACATAAACCCGCTACATATTGTTAAGAAATACTTCGCCTCGTACTTGATTCACGTCACATTAATGACATTATTATTAATGAAACAGATCGACCACAGACTTTAGAGGAACTTTTACAGAAATTTCATGGTACTGCTATTTATTCTACACTAGATTTGAAATCGGGATTTTGGCAAATTCAACTTCATCCGAATTGCAGAAAATACACAGCTGTTCTCTGTTTTGGCGACTGTTATCAATTTTGTAAATTACAATTCGGGTTAACTATTTCTTCTGCAGCTTTTATTCGCGGTTTGAACACTATACTTCCGACAGAACTTAAGGACAGAATTACGACGTGCGTAGACGACATTCTTATCGCAGAAGCTAACTGGTCTGAACACAATAAGATTCTTGAACAACTGTTACAAACTTTTCATGCACAAGGACTTACAGTTAATCTTAGTAAATCGCACTTTGGCAAAACTTCTATAAAATTTCTTGGACACGTAATTTCAGCAGAAGGCATTGCGCCAGATCCGGAAAAACTTCAAGCTCTACGTGACATTACTGCCCCTACGACGAAGAAGCAATTACGCAGTTTTTTGGGCTTAATTAACTTTTTTCGTAAATTTATTCATCACTCTGCCTTAGACACACCCAGATTATGCCAATTAACAGGTAAAAACACTATTTGGTCATGGGATAAGCAAGCACATTCTGAATTTGTGAACCTGAAACATGCTTTGTTGAATGCTCCACTTTTATCGCACCCAGATCTTACTAGAAATTTTTCCATTGCCACCGACAGTTCCAATACCGCTTTAGGCGTACACATTTTCCAGGAAATTGAAGAAGATGGTTCAACAGTAATTAAAACCATCGCATTTGCAAGTCGCATTTTGTCACCCGCTGAACGAAATTATTCCGTTACAGAATTGGAAACATTATCTGTTGTATGGGCTTTTACGAGATTTCGACACTTTCTTTATGGCAGACATACCACCGTCTACACAGACCACAGAGCGATACAATTTTTACTTTCGGCTAAGTTCACTCACTACAGATTAAGCAGATGGAAACTTTATTTACAGGAATTTAATTTTACAATAGTTCACATTCCCGGCACACAAAATGTTATAGCAGACGCACTATCGCGTTCTCTGAGCAACAATCAGCAAGACGTAGCAGCCAACTTCTGCAAAGCAAATTTCAGTGTCATGTACATTCAGCAAGTAGCATTTGAAAATTTTATTTCATCGTCATTACAGGACATAGCACAAGAACAAAATAAAGACAACGTGTGGAAAGAAATTAAACACCTTTGGCAAGATAGGAATAATGTTACGATTAGAAACCATTACACTGTACGCAATGACATTCTGTTTCGCCGCTCTCATCCTGACAGCAACAACTGGTTATTATGCATTCCTGACGAACTGGTTAACAAACTAATCTGGTACACTCATTTAACTTAACGCACATTACGGACTCAGAAAGTGTTTTCTTATACTGAGACAGAACTGTTATTTTACCAACATGGAGAAACGTATACGACGAGTTTTAGCGTCTTGTAAAATTTGCCAGAAAGCTAAGTCAGACACCACTTCACATATTCCTCCATTATATCCCATTATACCTGTTAAATTAAGACACATGGCCGCTGTAGACATTTTTGGTCCAATTCCGAGAACTAACAAAGGTTTTTGCTACATATTTGTCGCTGTTGAGCTCACTACAAAATTTGTTACTTTCACTCCGTTACGCAAAGCTACTGCTAAAACTGTTTCGAAAGCATTTGTAAAACATTTTCTATTTCATGTAGGGCATGTGTTGAAAGTAATTTCTGATAATGGATCACAATTTCGTTCTGCTACATGGACACGTATGTTGCGAGCTAGAAACATTTCTCCGATCTATATATCCAAGTACCATGCTTCTTCGAAACCCTGTGAACGATTAATGAAAGAAATTGGTAAGCTGTGTAGAATATACTGCCACAAAAGACATATTGATTGGGATACACACATACTCTCATTCTAAGATGTAATTAATTCCATTCCAAATGAATCCACTATGCTATCTCCGTCTGTTATACTGAAAAACGTTGAACCACCAAACAAAATTAAAGAATTAGTAAACTTCCCTACCTGCCGTCGACTAAGACACCACGAAATAATTGACATTGCGCTGAACAACATCAAACGTGCCGCAGAGCGCCGGAGAAGACAGCAAATACAGGTTTGTACACGCCGCGACTTTCACATTGGACAGAAGATATTAGTGCGTACACACTATTTATCCAACAAAATAAAAGGTAGGTGCAGTAAATTTGAACTTCTATACGCAGGACCATATCGGATTCGCAGCATTCCTCATCCGAATGTGGTACACGTCGAAACTTTGAGAACCAGAAAATCGAAAGGCAACCACCATTGGTCAAATATTAAACCCTTTATTGAATGAAGACACTTTATGATTCAACACACTATGATGCCATTTACTAATTTTTTTATGACCACTTATGCAATTATATTCACATGACTAATTACTGATGATTATCGTATTTTTTCTTGGCAAGTGCCCAGCAAGGTAAGGTTAGCAGGTCGCTCTTCTTGTCGTTACACATCAGACCGTGCACATTTTCCATTTATTTTGTGTGTATGATTGTATTCCAGTTTTGTTTGTATGCACTGTGAAATAGTTAAGATATAACACACACCAGTTGACTTTGACATTTTTGTTGCCCTATGACGTCTCAAGATCGTGACTGTTTTACATTTTTTGCCGCTGCATTGTGATATTCTCTGTACATTTTGCCGTTGAACACTGTCTATGCTTTTGAGATACTACGTTTTCTGTCATGTTATGCTGTATGCTTAATTGTGTCACCATAAACCAGTCATTATTTAGTGGGTATATGATTTAAATGCAAGACATTAATCTTTGTTCATCAATTTCAGAAAGAAATGATGCGTGTAAGAAATAAATTCAACAGAAATGGGAATTTCACCTACGGAATAAACGAAAGAAGATGCAATAACTTTATGAGGAAGAGTAAATGGATCGGGATTAACAAGCATTAACAAGAATATACTATACTCATCGTAGAATAGCAGTCTTAACCAATTTTTCTTTCAGAATACAAGGTGATTGATGCAGGCTGTCAGACAGAACTACACATCTTAGTTTTAGTGATGAAATATGCTAGAGATAAGGAATAGTTGTGTAATGAGTAATGAAGTGATTTTTTTGCAGATGATAATGAATGCTGATGAATAATGATGAAGAATATGCTACTATGAATAATGAAGATTTTCTTTACAGGTGATGATGATAATGGAGTTTTTGATGATATGGATAATGAAGTTTTCTTTGCAGATGAGGATAATGTTGAAGTTATATTTAGGCTATGTAGTTATTTAAGTATTTGTTGCAGTTCGTTTTGACAGCAAGTGTTATATTGCACAGTATAATGACTGAAGGTTTTGGAAAGGACAGCTATGGAACACATTTTTTATACACATTTCACTACCTGTTAATTCGAAGTTCACTACTTTTCAGCATAAAATGCATTTCTCTTTTCAGCTTAATAATCCATTTTTATATATTTTTTGCAGGAGAAATTATTTATGAGATTAATGTGCTATAAGCATTTGTTCATTAAATCTATGAATGTGGTTACATATACTCTACTTGTTTCATAATCTTGCCACAGCTGACTTATAACGGATGACGTTACACATTTTCATTTATACCAACAACCCAGAAGCAAATTCTTCTCTCTTGCTTTCCCCTATAATTACCCAACGCAATGCATTGCTAACAAAAAAATTTATTAACAGACCCAAATAATGATACCAGTTTAAGAGAGTTCTGAGTAATGCTGATCAGCAATGAATAATATGTCACTTGGAAAATGATTAATTAATTATGCTATGCTTTGTAATTGGAAAAGAATGTGATTGTTTAATAATGCTTTGTAGGTAGAAGAAGGCTAATGATTCTTAATTATACTTTGTAACTGGAAAAGATTGCAATTGTTTCATAATGCTTTGTAATTAGAAGAAGGCTAATGATTCTTAATTATGCTTTGTAACTGGAAAAGAACGTGATTGTTTAATAATGCTTTGTAATTAGGAGAAGGAAATGACAAATGATTAATTATGCTTTGTAACTGGAAAAGAATGTGATTGTTTCATAATGCTTTGTATTACTATTGGAATGACAAATGATTAATTAACTATGCTATACTTTGTAACTGGAAAAGAATGTGATTGTTTAATAATGCTTTGTAATTAGGAGAAGGCTAATGATTATAACTATATTGGAATGACAAATGATTAATTAACTATGCCATACTTTGTAACTGGAAAAGAATGCGATTGTTTAATAATGCTTTGTAATTAGGAGAAGGCTAATGATTCTTACTATTGAAATGACAAATGATTAATTATGCTTTGTAACTCGAAAAGAATGAGATTACTATTGGAATGACAAATGATTAATTAACTATGCCATACTTTGTAAATGGAAAAGAATGCGATTGTTTAATAATGCTTTGTAATTAGGAGAAGGCTAATGATTCTTACTACATTGAAATGACAAATGCTTAATTATGCTTCGTAACTGGAAAAGAATGTGATTGTTTAATAATGCTTTGTAATTAGGAGAAGGCTAATGATTATTACTATATTGGAATGACAAATGATTAATTAACTATGCCATACTTTGTAACTGGAAAAGAATGCGATTGTTTCATAATGCTTTGTAATTAGGAGAAGGCTAATGATTAATACTATATTGGAATGACAAATGATTAATTAACTATGCTGTACTTTGTAACTGGAAAAGAATGCGATTATTTAATAATGCTTTGTAACTAGGAAAAGAAGGCTACTGATTCTATGTAAAACAATTAATGAACATTTTTCTGTAATACTACATACATGGTACAGAAATGTTCAATAACTGGGCTATGAATGCCGCAAACTACTAATGTAATGGCTAATGAAGACTGGTATGTGACTTAATGTCCTTCCACTACTGACCTAACTACCCTGGATTACTGCAATATCCATTTTGTCCTGTCTATCCTAGTGATCATGGAGCACTATATTTGGTTTTGCACTAATTCTACGTCGGTGTGCCTTGTAAGAGCGTGGTGTTGACACGACATGCTGTCCACCATCGTGAGCGATGAAGACGTTATTATGGTCCCACTGTTTGGTGTACCTAATGTACTGCCGAAATGAAAACATGGAATATTACTACGACAGTTCAGTGTCTTGGCTACGCTGATAAATTCTGATGGGAAAAGAACTTCAAATTGTGTCACTTGGTGTTGTACTTCTGTGCAAAGATATGGACTTTCAGAACAGCTGTGTGCAATCTAAAGTGCTACAACCATGATGCAATCCTTCCCTTTCCTATCCTAATAGTGAAAATCATTTTTTTGCTAACATCATTTATGTTCATGGGCTATACATTTTTTTCGATTTGCTGAACTCCAGTGCGAGTACACTTATGTCACTTGTCGACATGATTTTTTTTTGCCATTATGTTTATTTGTTGTGAAAATGCTAAAGACATTTTTTCGTGGGGGACTGATGACCTTCGCTGTTTAGTCCCCCTTAAACATCCAACAACCACCACCACCACATTTTTTCGATTTGTTCTGAAGTACAGTATATGTGCACTCTTGTCTTTTATATTGTACACTCCTGGAAATTGAAATAAGAACACCGTGAATTCAATGTCCCAGGAAGGGGAAACTTTATTGACACATTCCTGGGGTCAGATACATCACATGATCACACTGACAGAACCACAGGCACATAGACACAGGCAACAGAGCATGCACAATGTCGGCACTAGTACAGTGTATATCCACCTTTCGCAGCAATGCAGGCTGCTATTCTCCCATGGAGACGATCGTAGAGATGCTGGATGTAGTCCTGTGGAACGGCTTGCCATGCCATTTCCACCTGGCGCCTCAATTGGACCAGCGTTCCTGCTGGACGTACAGACCGCGTGAGACGACGCTTCATCCAGTCCCAAACATGCTCAATGGGGGGCAGATCCGGAGATCTTGCTGGCCAGGGTAGTTGACTTACACCTTCTAGAGCACGTTGGGTGGCACGGGATACATGCGGACGTGCATTGTCCTGTTGGAACAGCAAGTTCCCTTGCCGGTCTAGGAATGGTAGAACGATGGGTTCGATGACGGTTTGGATGTACCGTGCACTATTCAGTGTCCCCTCGACGATCACCAGTGGTGTACGGCCAGTGTAGGAGATCGCTCCCCACACCATGATGCCGGGTGTTGGCCCTGTGTGCCTCGGTCGTATGCAGTCCTGATTGTGGCGCTCACCTGCACGGCGCCAAACATGCATACGACCATCATTGGCACCAAGGCAGAAGCGACTCTCATCGCTGAAGACGACACGTCTCCATTCGTCCCTCCATTCACGCCTGTCACGACACCACTGGAGGCGGGCTGCACGATGTTGGGGCGTGAGCGGAAGACGGCCTAACGGTGTGCGGGACCGTAGCCCAGCTTCATGGAGACGGTTGCGAATGGTCCTCGCCGATACCCCAGGAGCAACAGTGTCCCTAATTTGCTGGGAAGTGGCGGTGCGGTCCCCTACGGCACTGCGTAGGATGCTACGGTCTTGGCGTGCATCCGTGCGTCGCTGCGGTCCGGTCCCAGGTCGACGGGCACATGCACCTTCCGCCGACCACTGGCGACAACATCGATGTACTGTGGAGACCTCACGCCCCACGTGTTGAGCAATTCGGCGGTACGTCCACCCGGCCTCCCGCATGCCCACTATACGCCCTCGCTCAAAGTCCGTCAACTGCACATACGGTTCACGTCCACGCTGTCGCGGCATGCTACCAGTGTTAAAGACTGCGATGGAGCTCCGTATGCCACGGCAAACTGGCTGACACTGACGGCGGCGGTGCACAAATGCTGCGCAGCTAGCGCCATTCGACGGCCAACACCGCGGTTCCTAGTGTGTCCGCTGTGCCGTGCGTGTGATCATTGCTTGTACAGCCCTCTCGCAGTGTCCGGAGCAAGTATGGTGGGTCTGACACACCGGTGTCAATGTGTTCTTTTTTCCATTTCCAGGAGTGTATATACATTTTTATTTTGATGATATGTTCTGAACTACAGTGCATGTGCACTTACGTTATGTGTTAATATGTTTTCTACTGAACTTCAGCGCCTGTGCACTTTTCTCATTTTTAAATATGATTTGTACTCATTCTGTATGTTCAATACTTCAGTGCGTATGCACTTATGTCATTTGTTACTTATTGTATATACATTTCGTCATTTGCTGATATGTTCTCAGCTGCAGTGCATGTGCACTCATGTCACTTGTCAACATGATTTTTTGCCATTCTGTTTATTTGTTCTGAAAATGCTAAAGAATTTTTTCAGTGCGTGTGCACTTTGTTATCTGTCAAATAATTTGTATATACAGTTTTCTGATTTGCTACTATGTTTTGTACTCACATTTTGTCTTTGTCTGAAATGTTTTGTACTCGGTGCATGTGCACAACATTTAATTCATGTACTACATCTAAATATTCTGTAAATTGTAGAAGTTTATTAATTAAAGAAAAATTTTGCCGCACTTGGCAAGTCCAAATGACTCACCATCGCTGCCAAATTTTTGCCCCCCCCCCCCAGTGGAGGGTTATGAAACACGTATGTTGTGTGGCGGCGATGGCGAGGCATTGCAGAGTCTCTGACCAGAGAGCCATTTATCGTGGCTGGTCTGCGCTTGACCGCGCGAGAGTTGCGAGCGGTACTCTGTCAGTAGTAGTCGTGCAGTACAGGTGCGAGCAGCAGTCTGTGGACAGTCTGTGAGCAGTGCAGTCTGTCGGTAGTAGCAGCCCAGTGCAGTTGTGTGATGTAGTGGGTCCGCAGTAGTAGTCGAGTACAGTTGTGTGTGAGGAGTCGGCGGGCGTCGACATGGCACTCTGGTCAAGATTCAGGACGAGGTACATCATTTTTTAAACAAGCTAATGAATCAGCAATGCGCTCAGCTAATAATGTAAATTAACTGTAACTAATTTGTGCAACAATCGCCCCAATAATAATTTTGGTTTTCAAAGCAATTTTTTTAACAAAGAATTCTTTAATGAAAGAAATATTCCCTTGATATTCCTTAAAGAAAACCTTCCCTTAAATTCATAATTTTTGCAATCAATTTCCTCCAAGCTATGGCAAAATTAAATAAGAGCAGATGCAGCTTTACTAAGGTAAGAATTTCAGTTTAATTAATGAACAGGGCCTAAGATCGACATTTCGATCTGTTTGTGTTTTCATTGTCACTGAGATTTTATTATCACTGAACTGACTTTCATTTTTTGTGAGGAACTTATACTTGGGTCAGATTGCTAATTTTTGTTTAATTGTCATTGTCATTGAATTTATTTGCTGGGAGGTTACGTTAGGTTGTATTCTTGTTAACATTCAACTATTGTGTTTCAAAATTTCTCTGGGGAGCTTACACTTAGCTCAATGTGCATTAGCATTTAAAATAATATCTTTAAAATTTTTGTGGGGAGGTTACACGGTTTAACAACCTTAATTTAGCTCAAGACCTACAAAAAAATTTAATTCCATGAAAAAAGTTTAAAAACCTTAATTTAACTCAAGAACTGCATAAATTGTAATTCCAAGGAAAATGGTTTAATAACCTTAATTTAACTCAAGACCTGGAAAAAATTTAATTCCTAGAAAAAGGTTTAATAACCTTAATTTAACTTAACTCTTAACGATTAAATCTGTAACTCGTTGTCTTGCTGTAGCGTTCTCGCTTCCCGCGCACGGGTGCCCAGGTTCGATTCCCGGCGGGGTTAAGGACTTTTCCTGCCTTAAGATGACTGGATGATTTTGTGTCGTCTTCGTCATCATCGTTAATCCCCATTACGGTCGGAGGAAGGCATTGGCAAACCACCTACGCTAGGACCTTGCCTAATACGGCGGTGCGCTTTTCCCGCATCGTCCCCTACGCTCCACGGAGTATGGGACCTGATCATCAACATCATTAACGATTAAAACTTAAAGTTACTCTAGTTATGGCTTAAAAGTTACACATCATGTGCGTCTACTTGCAATAATACATACAAGTTTTCATTGTAATTATTCGCCTCTTCCCTGTAGTTCAGCGGGCGTCTGCTTTCCTCGGCACAGAACTTTGAAGTCAGGAGACACGAAAGTTAAAGAAAGTCTCAAATCCCTTTCAGCACAAAGGCTTTTTCTGTATTTATTTTTGAAATGGACGTGAGAAGAAAACGACTTTTTGCACAAAAATATGTGCATGAAAAGGGTAATAAATCCGTTACGGCTTTATTCGCTAACAATGGGAACTCCTGTGAACTTAACCAAAAACCAATTAGTGACAAAGATTTATAACTTTTCTGTAAGTGAAAATCAGTGGAAGCTGCTCTTCTTCATTTATGATTAATATGGATTCCAAAACTGTTGACTCTTCGAAAGACTGTGAATCCAATTGTTCTTATTGAACATAGCAGGGAAATATTCTCTGAACTCCTATCCAGTGTTCTTTGGCCATGTTCTTGATATTTTCATCCAAAGAAAGATGATTGTTCTGTTCTATCAGGAAGCCGTGAGGGTATCAAAGCACTGATTCCTACTGAAAAACGTTATCACAAAAATTAAGTTTTTCAATAAAAGATTCGATACGATCTTGCACAATATAAACGTTTATATTTGACACCTGGAGAGATAAGTTTAAACTGCTAATTTTTTAGAAAATTCCTGCCGAGTAAGCTAAAGTCTGAAGCCAGATTCCGTCTTCCACGCATTTTGCTGTATAAAAGGCATGGCTGGTGAGAGAAACACGAACTTCGCCTTTAAGCTTACACAGTATGAAGACAGTTATACCTCGAGACAGCCACCTAACTTCAGTGTGACACAACAAACACTTATAAATCCTTCCCATTTCCTCACAAAGGGACATACCCCCCGCTGTGCAACTCACGTTGGTTTGCAGAGTACAGATGTAGATGTAGATGTAGAAAGCACTTCAAAGATGCGGGATATTGTAGGGTGAGCCTTAGTAAGTTATTTTCACTGCATCGCTCAGCACAGATTTCAGGCCATCAAGCATGCCTTTGTAAACAAGAGCCTTTCCACGAATGCAACATTGTGTCCAAAAAATGTTCAGCGCTATAGATTTCACTCTGGCAACAAACCCAGCATAACATCCAGTCATAGGTTACGCACCTTCCGGACAAATGCCCACATAGTGAGTCCAGTCTACGGAAAGTATTCGGCGGTTAACTTTAACACATCTCCTCCTGCAGTGCTCTTTTTTAGGGGTCTGCAGAATAGCAGCTCCTCATCTACAGACTTTCCATTAATATAAGGGACGAAAAGTAACAAAAATGTTTGGCTAAATTGGCAACATGGTCGACTTGTCAAGTTGAATCGCAAAAGAGCAATTGGCATAAACTCTTTCAAAAATTTCATTTTCGTCATAATTTGACACGTCTTTACTCCGGCAGTTGATTGTACTGTCGGGCAGTGGTACCATATTAACTTTTTTCTGAAAGATTCTCCAGACATGCACTGTGCCACACCGTTTATACACGGCCACAGAAAATATTCAGTCATCGAATGAGGTTTTGAAGTTTTATCAGTTCTGTAGATAAAGTGATAAGATGCTTCGAGACCATTCTCATCGTGACTGCTTGCAACAGATACAAAAGTAGTTAAATCATTTTTCCACTCGTTAGCTTTTCGTGTAAAAAAATTAGTAGATTTGTTTATGTGGGATTAGTAGATTTGTTTATGTGGGTGGAGTGTTTAGTTTCTAAATGGCATTGAAGTAGAGAAAGTTTCAGACTATTGTTAGCAAGAATGTCGCCACAAACAACACTGTGGTCTCGGATAGTTCTTGTCACTCAGATATGAAAATCCAAACGTAGCTAATGTAATTATCATCATACTTTCTTCTCTTTACACAGTTCACTTTTGTGGGATTGACACACATCACAAGAAGCTAAATGACCTGTTGACACAACACTAACTTGCGATTTTGTTAAACCATTTTTCCTTTCAAACTTCCACTTGTAAACCATTTACCTATTTGAATGTGAACGGAAACGATTGTGATACACAGCTGAAACTTACTGCATTTGCCACAAGGAAACAAGACATAGGCTATTGTCGAAAAGCAAAGGCCTGATCGTCATGTAACAACTCCTTAGTGGGATCATGGTACTGTTGTTAGTGTTGTTAGAACACAAAGAAACTGGCAGACTAAATGTCCTTTGTAGCGAAATCGAATTCATATGTAAGAGTGTTACACAAGTGTAAATCAAGCATTCATGGTAAATATTAATTTATTGTGGAAATAATGTGATAAATTCCCATTGTTACACATATGTAACAAGGGGCATTATAGGGTTAATTTAATTTTAAAGTAATAATAATAATAATAATAAAATAGAGGGCACAACAGTTCCACATGTTAGTGGCGGCACCCCGACAGCTTCTGTTCCACATGATAGTGGCGGCTGAATAAATAACATTCCAGGGTAACACCCTGCTCTCACTTTCGGAATTCAGGGATGACCTTGGATTCCCTACTCTTTACGATTTACAGCTTCAAGTCGCAATATAGAAAGTTCGCACAATGGATGCTCTACCCCAAGTGGTAACTTTGATGAGGAGTCCACCATTACATCATGTAATGAATGCAATGGGACCTAGAATTCCGGGGAGTCCAAAAGTTTCGGTGAAGAAAAGATGAAATATGTAGAAAAGCCTTCCCAGTTTCAGTTCAAGAAGAAGTACTACTTTGGAACCTTAAATGCAAATTCTCTTCTGAAAACTGGGAAACAAAAGGAATTAGAATTAGAATTAGAATTAGGAATTTTTATCACACTATGGAGTTGAGGGACATGAAAGGGAAGCAGTTGTTGGGAAGGGAGTGAGACAGGGTTGTAGACTCTCTCCAATGTTATTCAATCTGTATATTGAGCAAGCAGTGAAGGAAACAAAAGAAAAATTCGGTGTAGGTATTAAAATTTATGGAGAAGAAGTAAATACTTTGAGGTTCGCCGATGACATTGTAATTCTGTCAGAGACAGCAAAGGACTTGGAAGAGCAGTTGAACGGAATGGAAAGTGTCTTGAAAGGAGGATATAAGATGAACATCAACAAAAGCAAAACGAGGATAATGGAATGTAGTCAAATTAAATCGGGTGATGCTGAGGGGATTAGATTAGGAAATCAGACACTTAAAGCAGTGAAGGAGTTTTGCTACTTAGGGAGTAAAATAACTGATGATGGTCGAAGTAGAGAGGATATAAAATGTAGACTGGCAATGGGAAGGAAATCGTTTCTGAAGAAGAGAAATTTGTTAACATCGAGTATAGATTTAAGTGTCAGGAAGTCTTTTCTGAAAGTATTTGTATGGAGTGTAGCCATGTACGGATGGACGATAACCAGTTTTGACAAGAAGAGAATAGAAGCTTTCGAAATGTGGTGCTACAGAAGAATGCTGAAGATAAGGTGGGTAGATCACGTAATTAATGAAAAGGTATTGAATAGGATGGGGGAGAAGAGAAGTTTGTGGCACAACTTGACTAGAAGAAGGGATCGGTTGGTAGGACATATTTTGAGGCATCAAGGGATCACAAATTTAACATTGGAGGGCAGCGTGGAGGGTAAAAATCGTAGAGGGAGACCAAGAGATGAATAAACTAAGCAGATTCAGAAGGATGTAGGTTGTGGTAGGTACTGGGAGATGAAGAAGCTTGCACAGGATAGATTAGCATGGAGAGCTGCATCAAACCAGTCTCAGGACTGAACACCACAACAACAACAACACGGAGTCGCCAATCAATGGAATTAGAATTGTTTCTGCAGAAGAACGATATACTGATTATAGCAGTTCAGGAAACATGATTCTTAGATGAAGATGTAGTTGATACACAACATTACAGAAACCAGCAGTGAGAGTAAAGGAAAACATGCTGATGTTTGGAACAGAATTTTATGTAAACAAAAAAATCGTAGATAGTGTAACAGAATTTAGATCGAATTCAGAAAGGATATTCGTGTCAACAGTGAAGTGCAAGAATAAAAGTTACACCCTCATAAACTGTCTTGCACCTATAAATGCTGACAACAGAAGAAATCTGGAGAAAGTAAATAAATTCTGGGATCTTTTAGAATCTGAAATTTCTATCATACCTAAAAAGAACGTTAAAATACTTCTTGGTGACTTCAATGCACAAATTGGGAGGGAAAAGAAATTTAGAACTATTGTAGGTGAATATCCAGCACACTCAAGAACAAACGGAAATGGTGAAAGACGGATCAACATGTGTAAAATGTTCCAGTTAAAACTCATGTCCACACTTTTCTACAAACTGCCAAGAAAAGCCAAATCCTGGAGACATCCAAATCCAAACCTAGGCGAATCAACTGGATCACGTAGCCATATCTAAAAGGTACATACGGCAATTATGAATGTTAAAATAGTCAGAAACAGGGAATTCGATTCAGATCATTATCTCTCTAAGATTAAAATAAAATTTCTCCCATCTCAACCAAAAAAGGCGACCAAGAAAGTGATCAGATGCAACACCACTACAGCTAATACTACAAAAGAAAATATAGAAAAATCTAGAGAAGAAACTGAGAGAAGTAAAGAAGGTGATTGGCGTGAACTCCAGATGAAAATAACTCAAGCAGCAGAGAAAACTTTAGGATTAGCCAAGAATAAAAATAAGACGTGGTGGAATGAGGAGTGTGAAGAAGCACTAATACAAAGAGCTCAAAAATGAAGAAAATGGAGATGCCCAAAAAAAGAGAAAGACTTTGAACAATTCAGACAACAAAGAAAAGAAACATCAAAAATAATCCAGAAAATGAAAAGGAACTTTGAAAATTGTCAGCTTATTGAAATAGAAGAAAATTTCACCAAAAATAATTCTAGAAATTTTTACCAAATATTTAAACAGCTACTTAAAGGATATCAGACACCAAGTATTTGTTTCAAAGATGAAAATGGCAAAATAGGATTAAATAATAAAGAAAATGGTTAAATTTTAGCAATGTGTTTTGAAAAGTTGTTAAACTGTCCAGTTCCAACAGATAAATTAGTATTTCCAGTGACACCTCAAAATCTAGAGGAAGATTTCCCGCCAACAGAGCTAGAAATTCATGAAGCCATCAAAACACTAAAAAACAATAAAGCAAGTGGTGAAGACTCCATTACAGCACAATTATTGAAGTGGTCAGAAGCAAAAATCATAAAGGATCTACAGCTGCTTTTTGAGAACATTTGGAAAACTGAAAATATTCCAGTTGAATGGAAAATAGCATTAATCCACCCACTACATAAAAAGGGAGACAAACAAAATGTCAGTAATTACAGAGGAGTGTCACTTATGCCAGTGGCATACAAAATATTATCAAAAATTCTCCTCAACAGGGTGGTAGATACTTTAGACAAACAACTAGAAGAATATCAGGGTGGTTTTAGAAAGGGAAGATCCTGTGCAGAACAAATTTTTAACTTAAAGTCAATAATTCGCCATAGAGTGTTAAAGAGCAAACCAATACTAGTGTCATTTATAGATTTCAAGAAAGCATTTGATCGTATAGACAGAGAAACGATAGATAAGGTCATTAGAGAGTTTGATGTTAAATCAAAACTAGCAAACATAATTCATGAAACACTAACAGGTACAGTATCTAAAGTCAAATTTATGGGAGAAGTATCTCAACCTTTTGAAATAAAAACAGGTGTTAGACAAGGTGATGGTTTATCACATTTACTGTTTAACTGTGTTCTAGAAGAAATTGTAAGGATCTGGAATTTGGAGCTAAAAAATCTCAAAATTGAACCAATAACGCTGGGAAGGAAAACAAATGGAATTAAGGTAAACTGCTTGGCTTTTGCTGATGATTTCGTAATACTTTCAGAAAACCTGACAGAAGCAGTTACTCAAATAAACATTTTGGAAAAATTAGCAAACAGAACTGGTCTCAAAATTTCAGCTGAAAAAACAAAATTCATAACAAATATAAAAAATGCACCAAAATACATAGAAACACAAATAGGTAAAATAGAGGGAGTAAATAAAATTAAATACCTTGGAGAAACTATACAACAGAATGGACTAAAAAAATCTGCAATAGATATAAGAATGGTTTGACCAAAAATATTTACAACAAGAAATGTATATCTAGAGAAACAAAACTAAAACACTACACCACAGTGGTATGACCAGAATGTTTATATGGATCTGAATGCCTAATGATGAACTATAGGCTGGACAAACTAGAGGTACTGGAAAGAAGGATTAATAGAAAAATAATGGGTGCAATGAAAACTGCAGATGGTTGGAAAATAAGAAGTAATGAGGAGATCTACAAAAATGCAGAGAACATATCTGAAGTAATGGCCAAACGAAGATTAACCTTTTTTGGACATCTCTACCGAATGGATGGAAATAGACTAACAAAACAAATACTCCTATATTTCTGGAAGAAGAAATCGACAATACCATAGATTACAGAAGTAAGAAAAGATCTTGAAAGAAACAACAAAGAATCAGAAATAGCAGAAAGAAACTGTTTTAAAAACAAAATACTAAATTTGGAAGGCTTGCAAAGCAGAAGAAATAAAAAATCGGGAAGGGCATGGACAGAAGAAAGGAAGAGACTTTATGGGCAGAAAATGATGGAATACTGGAAAAATAGGAAACAACAACAAAGGAAGAACTGAAGTTGTTAATGTAATCCTAGTTCGTCAATACGATTGTAAAAAAATAATAATAAATTAATTAATAAATAATAATAATAATTATTATCATTATTATTATTATTATTATGACTGCCACAGAAACTAAGGAAACAGTAACAGATCTAATCTTCAAACCCATCATTATGGAAGAAAGTTTTGGCGAACCCCTTGAAATATTTTGCAAACCCCCGGGGGCTCTCGAATCACAAGTTGGGAGACAATGTACTAGGTGGCAAAACCTAGCTAAATCTTTTATCACTCTGAAGTTAAATAGCAGATCTGTTCATCAAAAGAGACTGGTTTGCAGAAATACTGCTTTTCTTTTGTCAACGTAAAATTGCTGATTTTTGCCAATAAAAGTTAAGGATGTTTGTTCCTGGAGCTTGATTCGAGTTTAATGACCTCAGACTCGGAAGTCAATATTCGATAAGCTCACAATGTGAACAATAATTTGTTCTGACATGGAAAAATCCACATTACGTGTCGGGTAAACACACTTAACATCATTGCCCATAAATTAAATAATGACTTTATGTCTCTTAATTGAGTAACTAGACAAATAAAATGCACTTCTTAAAACTCGTATTGGCATAGTACAGTACACAAATGTTATATAGTAGATATTGACTAAAAGATGCCAGAATGCAAACTTTTTCACAATACCATTGCACATAGATTTGAAATTACACTTCATCCTTCATCTTTCATTAAAATACAACTCTTGTATTATTTTATGATGAGATCCAAAGGAGAAAAACAGTTGCGGCAGGATCTTCTTGTCGCCGCTGGCTGTCACTGCAGCGGCGGGAGTGGTCAGATCGTCATCTTTGGCAGCAGCGGCGAAGATATTGCCATCAGAGTATTGCAGCTCTCTCGATCTCGTCGTGTGATTTTAGAAAACATATACTTCTTTAGAACACGATTAAAGTAAAGTAACAATGATACAAACGTACATTAAATCCATCAAAGTAATGGGCAATGAATATATTACAATTCTTTCTCTGAGAGGTAAAATACTGGTGTCATGGCTGCTAATTTTTCTATTACACCACTCAAGTACCGTTCAAAAGTACTGTGCATTTTGCACAAGCATTTCATTCATACCCTAACTGTATACATTCGATATCTGGGGTGACCTGGGCTTAAAACTTTGTAGAGATTAATGCAACAGCATTTATCTTGTTCACAACAAATGACACAGCTCAGATGTTACTATTTTGTCACAGAAAAAAAACATCACTGATATTTGTAAGTTTTGCATTGCACCTGATGCGATCACTCTGTTTTAATAAATTATGCTGCGGCTGTGCCAAGCGGCTCCCTAGTGCACCACAATGTAAGTGTCCCCAAAAAGAACAAAGAATTTGGAACTTTGACACCCAAAAAAAATTCTAGAACTACGACTTCATGAATTATTTTTAGGAACGAAATCTTTCACTTTGCTTTTTTTCTTTTCAAGTGCCATTTGTTTAAGTTCACACGTTTTTTCTGGAACTAAATTATTAATTGTACTAGGTCTACAACTTTGTTTCCGCCGTTTTTTCTCAAAGTTCGAGACTTTATTGTGAAAAACTTACAAAAAATTTACGATTCAAAGTATTGGCCTTCTTGGCCACTGCTTCCTCCTAGCTTTAGGGCAGCATACGAATCCCGCAGTGTATAAATTGGGCATCTTTTGAGGGGAGCCATGAGTCGATCCAAATTTGCACTTGTTCATATGGCCGCAAGTACTAGTCAGTTAGGTCGTGTGTCATAGATCCAGAAAGGTGGCAATCAGAGAGAGGAATATCTGGAGAATACAGCAGGTGGGGTAGAACTTCCCATTTCAACGTTTCCAAGTTCGTTTTGACGTGGGGTCATGCACTCTCATGCTGCAAAATCATCTTTTCGTATATATCGCTGTATTGTGGCCGTTTGTCTTTCAGCGCTCGGCTCAAACACAACAATTGCTTTCGATAACGATCTCCTGTGATTGTTCCCGTCGTTTGCAGTAGCATCTACATCTACATTTGTACTCCGCAAGCCACCCAACGGTGTGTGGCGGAGGGCACTTTACGTGCCACTGTCATTACCTCCCTTTTCTGTTCCAGTCGCGTATGGTTCGCGGAAAGAACGACTGTCTGAAAGCCTCCGTGCGCGCTCGAATATCTCTAATTTTACATTCGTGATCTCCTCGGGAGGTATAAGTAGGGGGAAGCAATATATTCGATACCTCATCCAGAAACGCACCCTCTCGAAACCTGGCGAGCAAGCTACACCGCGATGCAGAGCGCCTCTCTTGCAGAGTCTGCCACTTGAGTTTGCTAAACATCTCCGTAACGCTATCATGGTTACCAAATGACCCTGTGACGAAACGCGCCGCTCTTCTTTGGATCTTCTCTATCTCCTCCGTCAACCCGATCTGGTACGGATCCCACACTGATGAGCAAATACTCAAGTACAGGTCGAACGAGTGTTTTGTAAGCCACCTCCTTTGTTGATGGACTACATTTTCTAAGGACTCTCCCAATAAATCTCAACCTGGTACCTGCCTCACCGACAATTAGTTTTATATGATCATTCCGTTTCAAATCGTTCCGCACGCATACTCCCAGATATTTTACAGAAGTAACTGCTACCAGTGTTTGTTCCGCTATCATATAATAATACAATAAAGGATCCTTCTTTCTATGTATTCGCAATACATTACATTTGTCTATGTTAAGGGTCAGTTGCACTCCCTGCACCAAGTGCCTATCCACTGCAGATATTCCTGCATTTCTCTACAATTTTATAATGCTGCAACTTCTCTATATACTACAGCCGAATGGAACTTCCGACACTATCTACTAGGTCATTTATGTATATTGTGAAAAGCAATGGTCCCATAACACTCCCCTGTGGCACGCCAGAGGTTACTTTAACGCCTGTAGACGTCTCTCCATTGATAACAACATGCTGTGTTCTGTTTGCTAAAAACTCTTCAATCCAGCCACACAGCTGGTCTGATATTCCATAGGCTCTTACTTTGTTTATCAGGCGACAGTGCGGAACTGTATCGAACGCCTTCTGCAGCGGATAGGCACTTGGTGCAGGGAGTGGCAACTGACCCTTAACATAGACAAATGTAATGTATTGCATCTACCTGGGAGCCTGTATCTAATATTTTCTGGGTCTCATGAACAAATAAAGCGAGTTGGGTCTCACACGATCGCTTTTTCCAGAAACCATGTTGATTCGTACAGAGTAGATTCTGGGTTTCCAAAAACGACATGATACTCGAGCAAAAAACATGTTCTAAAATTCCACAACAGATCGACGTCACAGATATAGGTCTATAGTTTTGCGCATCTGCTCGACGACCCTTCTTGAAAACTGGGACTACCTGTGCATCGAAAGCTTTCTCTCTTTCACAACCGTGCCGGTCTTCAACGTCAAAATCACCATTCTTGAAGTATTTAAACCATTTCCTGCCAAGTTCTGTCACTAACAGGTCTTACCCAGCTTTTTATGAGCCTCAGGAGCAGATTTCTTCATATCAAAGAAGAACATTAAAACCCCCTGCAGATGACGAGAACTGGGCTCATAAGTCGTTTTCAGTCGAGAATAACTTCATGATGTAATCAAAAATCGAGTGATATTTTGATGGCGTTATGTTTTCAAATGCCTAAGCTTAGTGTATGACACTTACGACGAACACCTTGCACCACTACTTTCCACTACTGGCGCCTATTGCAAAATGGCGGAAGCAAAGTTGTAGACCTAGCATATACTCATTCTACTTGACTTGCGTAACAGCACACTTAAACGCCAAAGAAACTGGTATAGGCATGCGTATTCAAATACAAGGATTTGTAAACAGGCAGAATACGGCGCTGCGGTCGGCGACGTATACACTACTGGAAATTGAAATAAGAACACCGTGAATTCATTGTCCCAGGAAGGGGAAACTTTATTGACACATTCCTGGGGTCAGATACATCACATGATCACACTGACAGAACCACAGGCACATAGACACAGGCAACAGAGCATGCACAATGTCGGCACTAGTACAGTGTATATCCACCTTCCGCAGCAATGCAGGTTGCTATTCTCCCATGGAGACGATCGTAGAGATGCTGGATGTAGTCCTGTGGAACGGCTTGCCATGCCATTTCCACCTGGCGCCTCAGTTGGACCAGCGTTCGTGCTGGACGTGCAGACCGCGTGAGACGACGCTTCATCCAGTCCCAAACATGCTCAATGGGGGACAGATCCGGAGATCTTGCTGGCCAGGATAGTTGACTTACACCTTCTAGAGCACGTTGGGTGGCACGGGATACATGCGGACGTGCATTGTCCTGTTGGAACAGCACGTTCCCTTGCCGGTCTAGGAATGGTAGAACGATGGGTTCGATGACGGTTTGGATGTATCGTGCACTATTCAGCGTCCCCTCGACGATCACCAGTGGTGTACGGCCGGTGTAGGAGATCGCTCCCCACACCATGATGCCGGGTGTTGGCCCTGTGTGCCTCGGTCGTATGCAGTCCTGATTGAGGCGCTCACCTGCACGGCGCCAAACACGCATACGACCATCATTGGCACCAAGGCAGAAGCGACTCTCATCGCTGAAGACGACACGTCTCCATTCGTCCCTCCATTCACGCCTGTCGCGACACCACTGGAGGCAGGCTGCACGATGTTGGGGCGTGAGCGGAAGACGGCCTAACGGTGTGCGGGACCGTAGCCCAGCTTCATGGAGACGGTTGCGAATGGTCCTCGCCGATACCCCAGGAGCAACAGTGTCCCTAATTTGCTGGGAAGTGGCGGTGCGGTCCCCTACGGCACTGCGTAGGATCCTACGGTCTTGGCGTGCATCCGTGCGTCGCTGCGGTCCGGTCCCAGGTCGACGGGCACGTGCACCTTCCGCCGACCACTGGCGACAACATCGATGTACTGTGGAGACCTCGCGCCCCACGTGTTGAGCAATTCGGTGGTACGTCCACCCGGCCTCCCGCATGCCCACTATACGCCCTCGCTCAAAGTCCGTCAACTGCACATACGGTTCACGTCCACGCTGTCGCGGCATGCTACCAGTGTTAAAGACTGCGATGGAGCTCCGTATGCCACGGCAAACTGGCTGACACTGACGGCGGCGGTGCACAAATGCTGCGCAGCTAGCGCCATTCGACAACCAACACCGCGGTTCCTGGTGTGTCCGCTGTGCCGTGCGTGTGATCATTGCTTGTACAGCCCTCTCGCAGTGTCCGGAGCAAGTATGGTGGGTCTGACACACCGGTGTCAATGTGTTCTTTTTTCCATTTCCAGGAGTGTATATAATACTACAAGAGTCTGGCAGTTGTGCCGTTTGTTACTGCCGTTACAGTGGCAGGTTAGCAGGTTATCGACATTTAAGTGAGCCTGAGCATGGTATTATAGTCGGAACACGAGCGATGGGACACAGCACGTCCGAGGTAGCGATGAAGTGGGGATTTTCCCGTAATGCCGTTTCGCGAGTGCACCATGAATATCAGGAACCCGGCAAAACATCAAATCTCTGACATCGCTGCGGCCGGAAAAACATCCTGCGAGAGCGGGGCCAATGATGACTGAAGAGAATCGTTCGACTTGACAGAAGTGCAACCCTCCCGTAAATTGCTGCAGATTTCACTGCTGGGCCACCAACAAGTGTCAGCGGAACCAAAGGCCAACTCATGTACCCTTGATGACTGCACGACACAAAGATTCACGCCTCGCCTGGGCATATCAACACCGACATTGGACTGCTGATGTCTGGAAACATCTTGCCTGGTCGGACGAGTCTCGTTTCATATTTTATCGAGCGGATGGACGTATACAGGTATGGAGACAATCTCACAAATCCATGGACCCTGCATGTCAGCAGGGGACTGTTCACGATGGTGGAGACTCTGTAATGGTGTGGGGCGTGTGTAGTTGAAGTGGTATGGGACCCCAGATAGTCTAGATACGACTCTGGCAGGTGACACATGCGTTAGCATCGTGTCTGATCACCTGCATCCATTCATATCCGTTGTACATTCCGACGGACTTGGTGGATTCCAGCATGGCAATGCGACGCCCCACACGGCCAGAATTGCTATAGACTGGCTCCAGGAACACTCTTCTGAGTTTAAAAACTTTCACTGGTCACCGACTCAGCATACATGAACATGATTGAGCATATCTGGAATGCCTTGCATCGTGCTGTTTAGAAAAGATCTCCACCCACTCTTAGTCTTAGGGATTTATGGACAGCCCTGTAGGATACATGGTTTCATTTCCCTCCAGCACTACTTCAGATGTTAGTCAAGGCCATACCACATCGTGTTGTGGCACTTCTGCATTCTCGCGGGGACCCTACACGTTATTAGGAAGGTGTACCAGTTTCTTTGGCTCTTCAGTGTATGATGCTTTCCTATTGTGACTTATTTGAAATAAGACAAGGCAATGAGTCGCTGCCATATACAAATCTCATCTGCAGGAGAAAAATCCTCGAAATGTGTATACACTCAACAGATGACTGACAGCACAGTCACATACTACAGGGTTATCCTGCACTTGTCTCATAAGCATATGGCTATGCATTCACACAAATCGGCCACTTGATATGAACTCTTCATTGAGCTGTCTCCCTTTGTTCTTCAACACATATGTGGCTCCTCTTACTGTAATAGTCATAACTAATTATTTGTGATACTTACCTATCAAAACTAACTTGAACTTTCTTTGTGTCTTCCTATCGACAAGCTAGGATCACGAAACAGCTTCAATTCATCTTCTTTCTTTGTGGTTGCTTCCTATTTTTCCAGTATTCTTCGTCTTCTCGTTACGTTGTCATTTTTTTTTCCTTCTGTCCGTTTTGTTCCCGATTTCTTATTTCTTGAACACTGAAAGCCTTCTAAATTTGATATTTTATTCTTAAAATGGTTTCTGTCTGTAATTTCTTAGTTTTTCATGTTGTTTCTCTCTAGTTCTTTCTTTATGTCTATAATCCATGTTATTATCGACTTCTTCTTCAAAAAATACAGAAACATCGTTGCATTAGCGTGTTATCAAAACAGATTAATCTTGTTTTAGCCATTACTTCTGAAATTTTTTCCATATTTCTTAGGTTTCCTCATTGCTTCTAATTTTTCAGTCATCTTTAGTTGGTATTGCACCCATTATTTGTCTATTACCCATCTTTTAGGTACTTCTATTCTACCCAGCATAGTTCATGGTTAGGCTTTCACATCCATCAAACATTCTAGTCATACCACTTTGGTATACGGTTTTTTCTAGATATGTATTTCTTGTTGAAAATATTCTTTGTCAGACTGTAAGCTCTCTTCATTTTGTTACTTCTACACATCTGCTGGTCTTCCTGTTGTACAATTTCTCCAAGAAATTTTGAGAGCAATTCTTTTTATTGTCTCTTTCAGTAGATTTATTTTAATAACTAAGTCTGTCAGGTTTCATGATTATAGCAAAATCATCTGCAGAAGCCAGGCTGTTTATCTAAATCCCATTTGCTTTCTTTCCTTGGATTATTGATCCAATTTTGCGATTTTTGCTCCAAATTCCAGATACTACTTTTTTCTTGAATGCTGTGCTGCTAAACAGTAAAGCTGATAAACCATTTCCTTGTGTGACACCAGTTTTTATTCTAAGTGGCTGAGGTACTTTTCCCATAAATTTAACTTTAGATGTTGTGTTTGCTAGAGTTTCACGAATTATGTTTAGGCCTACTAATTTTGGTTTAACACCAAATTCTCTAATGATTTCATCTATTGTTTCTCTGCTTACCAAATCAAATGCTTTCTTGAAATCTGTAAATGACACTATTATATGTTTTATGGTTAACATTCTGTGGCAAATTATTGATTTTAAGTAAAAAATTCGTTGTGTAAAGATTCTTCCCCCTCGAAAGCCACTCTGATATTCTCTCAATAGATTGTTTAAACTTTCTGCAACTCTGTCTAGGAGAATTAATATTTTGTATAACACTGACGGAAGTGACACTTCTCTGTAACTACTGAATGTTGTTTTTCTTCCTTTTTATGCAGCAGGCGAATTAATGCTATTTTCCACTCTCCTGGAATCTTTTCAGTTTTATAGATGTTCTCGAACTCCTTTGGTGCATTTAGACTTGATTCCGTGTCAGCAACGATTACTTACCACTGCTGTTAGTGAAAATAAATATTTTTGAAAACAGGACAAGAAAGTGCAGTGTTAAGCTTTCAGCCTTAGTGCCAAATGCAAACAACTACGTCATAAGAACGTCATGTGACTACTGCAATTTGTTGTTGGCGGCATTCTCAGTATGCTACAACCACTCCATAAGTATTGCTACCATATGGGTGCTGGTATGTGTCTCCTACGGGTTCCTTGGTAACTGCCAGGGGGGTTCTGTTCTGAGCTGAGCTGCTGTGGAGATGAGAGGAAGGAGTATTCCCACAGCAGAGTGAGCTTTCCAGAAAGCAGGAGGGCCTAGAGCATTAATTCCAGTATTCTTCTACCTATGTAGCAGAGCTTTTACTACGAGTGCTTATTAATTCTGAGCCGTGGTAAAAATTGCTGTTTTGAAGAGCGCGCCTCAGCGTGTAGTGTGAAGCAGTCGCCCTCCGTTTCTGGCGGTGGCGCCGCTGTGGCAGTCGCAGCTTTGGTGTCTCCCTCTGGAGGGAAAGGGGAAAGGTTGCCTGTTCACGTGCATTTAAGGGGCGCTATGAGCTCGCCAGTCGGTCATTCCTGGTCAGTCTCTCGTCCCCAGCCTGCTAGTCTGTCTCTCGTCCGGCATTTGTTAGGCAGTTAGTGTCCGTCTGTTGTTCGGAGTGCTAGTATGTCTGTCGTTCGGATCAACCTTTAAAGCTGGCAAAATGAGAGTCTTTCCTCTCGGAACTCAGAGAGTGGTCGCCCGGTCGGGGCTGAGTTCCTGCATCTGAGTCTGCGCGTTAGGCCGCCAGTCTGCTCGAGTTTGCTCAGGCAATGGTCATTGGCGGTTGGATCGATCGGTTGGTCGGTCGCGCACTGAGACACGAGATGACTTGTCTGTATTGAGCGTTGGCGCATGTGAGGTCGCCACGTGAGTCCAGTGGGCCACGCCGTATAGCGAGGGTTAGTGGCTTCGCGGACGACACGAGGGGAACAGGAGTCAACCCACCACATCGGTCTGGCCGGGGCGAGCTGCGACGCCGTGAGACGGGAGATCGGCGCGCCTTCCTGCGTCTGTTGAAGCGGCTGGCAGCGGACGGTTCGGGAGAGCGGATTGAGGGTGCTGCGCCAGGTCTTCGCCAGAAATGGCAGTTATTAGAAGTTAGGTGATTCGTGATATGTTGTTTCATTTACTTGTTAAATTCTACTTGTTTTCTTGGTGAGGTCACCAGCCGTTTTGCTTTGGGGTCGTCTCACCATTCTTCTCCGTTTGCCCACCTGCGGGAAGGTGGTTGCTAATAAATTGGGCGGGTTAGAGCAACCTGCGGTTCGGGTTGTTCGGTAATCTCCCTATCAATCTACCATACGTTAGTAACTGCCTCTGTCATGTTGTCGGATTTGGTGTGTTAACGAATTTATTGCTTGGAGTGTAATGGCCTAATACCTGAAATATGTTTTGATCATTGGAAACTTTGATATTATTGCCTATGATCTTGAGAGGCGGCACCTGTGTACTGTAGAGCATCTTAAATACTGTTTGGCCAACCTTGTAGAATTTTATGGGCTTTTATTTAAATGAACATTTTAGTATATAAAGTGCCACCCTTTCACCGTAAGAGTTTTCTTAGAAGTTGAAATCAAGTTGCAGCTTCGGTGGCAAGGTTAATATTTTAATTGTTAGTGTTTTGTACCATTTCCGTCCCTCCTACAGGGGTGCATAGTTTGTGTGCTTGTGTAAATTGTTAAAACTTTTAGTTTAAAGTAATCTGGTGTGTTGCAGATTTGCACCAGTGTAGACTTTCAGAGGCTGTTGCGGGCGGTCGTAACTACGGCCATATCAAAAGGGAGCAGCAAGGTTCTCTGTCCAAAAGCTCATACAGTCAAAACTTGTTTATTTGTGCCTCTGAATAAATTGTAACTTTGATTTTTAGAGGGTGCTTCCTGATTATAATTTTAAATCTGTCTCTTTTAAAAAATGCTTTTAGGCACTATTAAAGTGAATAAAATTCCCATTTGTTAAAAGGAATTTGGTTATGATTTCATCAGTTACTCCCTGGCAACTACTTCCATGCTCACATAGTGTGATTAAATGTGTCAATGTTCTTGATGAATCGCTAGTAAATAAAATAAATTCTTAAGAATATTCTTTGAAAATAAATCACGGTTCAAATTCTATCAACTATAATCTTCTGTAAGATACATAAAGGCTTGGGGGGGGGGGGGGAGGGGAGTCAGCAAAACATTGTATAGGTGACTGTTATTCTAAATTGTCAGTCCAAGAAATCTTGCAGAACATCACTTTCTTCCACTGCTGACGGATGTTTGTCATTGCAATGTCTGGAAGGCAGCTTCACCTAATATGAACTTTCGGTATTATCATGTTTGGGTTATCTTGTGAGTAGAATGGTAAGTAATTTGTATTTCATTGCAGCGAAAACTCACTGATTTGAAATAATTGGGGCGAGCCCCAGTCCGAATTATTGGAAGTTCACACTACAGTAGTGTTTTCTAAAATAGTTATCTGAAAGTATAACTAGGAATATAACATAAACAGCACGTTGTTGTAGTTGTGGTCTTCAGTCCTGAGACTGGTCTGATGCAGCTCTCCATGCTACTCCATCCTGTGCAAGCTTCTTCATCTCCCAGTACTTACTGCAGCCTACATCCTTCTGAATCTGCTTAGTGTATTCATCTCTTGGTCTCCCTCTACGATTTTTACCCTCCACGCTGCCCTCCAATACTAAATTTGTGATCCCTTGATGCCTCAGAACATGTCCTACCAACCGATCCCTTCTTCTAGTCAAGTTGTACCACAAACTCCTCTTCTCCCCAATCCTATTCAGTACTTCCTCATTAGTTACGTGATTTACCCATTTAATCTTCAGCATTCTTCTGTAGCACCACATTCCGAAAGCTTCTATTCTCTTCTTGTCTAAACTATTTATCGTCCATGTTTCACTTCCGTACATGGCCACACTCCATACAAATACTTTCAGAAACGACTTCCTGACATTTAAATTTATACTCGATGTTAACAAATTTCTCTTCTTCAGAAACACTTTCCTTGCCATTGCCAGTGTACATTTTATATCCTCTATACTTCCACCATCGTCAGTAATTTTGCTCCCCAAATAGCAAGACTCAGCATGTAGTGGCTAAATAAAAACTGGGTGAACTGTAATCTCTGAAATACTGTAGGTATATTTAGTGTAAAGCAACTCATGGAATGGTATTACAACAAGCACTCGTCCTCCATAACCTCCACTATTGTCATGTAATTCGACGCGTCATGAGTAGTGAAACAAAAGACGGTTAGAACTAACAATGAACGCCGGTGTGCGTTACACCTGAAACATTCGCCGATATGATCATGTTAGTGTTTCATATTCCGAGCTAGGGTGGCTGCGGCCAGACAAATTGTGTGACTACCATACTCTATGTGTATACACCGGCTCCTCATTGCGCAAGCACCCCAGTACCTTGCTTCAGAGATTAAACGCCTTTCATACAATCATAATCAAAACACGAGGTCACTTTTATTTGGTATCCTGGTGTGTCCACTCACAAAACAAGAACATTTGCAAACTCCTTCTCTGTTGCCGCTGTCTGCTTCTGGAACAAACTGCCGCTTACTCTACGAAAAATTCAATCCCCTGCTGCTTTTAAGACGAACTTGAAACATTTCCTACTGCCATCCCCATAACGTTTTCCACAAAATTAATGTACAAGGCCAAACTTCTCCTATGTCAAACAGGCAAAGCTAGTGTCTCCTTTCTCTTCTTCCTCTTGTTCCATCTACATTAGCCATGCAATCTCCCTTATATATCCTTAACTGTGCTTCATCACATCCGTATTCTTACCCTCCCTTCACCAACAGTTTCCCACATACCCACTGCTGCTAGCCCTTGTAGTGTTCCCTTATCCTCGGGGCTCTGCTGTGAAAAATATAAAATAGAAAATAATTTGACCGTGCATGGCAGACCAGGTCGGCAACACTGCAAAAAGCGACTGTACGGAAATAGCATCAGAAATTAATTGAAATTTAACTTATAATCTTGTTAGATACACAGTATTAATTACAATATAGTCTTCATGGCTGTCCTCCTAATTTCTCTTGTAGGACAACCCGTCTTTCACTTTTCTCCGTCTGTTGAAAACTTCTTCAAGTTGTCACTGTCATGATCAATTTACAAATTTGGCGATAACCACCTCGAATCACTATTGAAACAACCTCGCTTTGTAATATAATTTTAATTTCCACCAAAAAGCACATTCAACACATCCCCGAGAAATACACGTCTTTCGTATCAAGACAAGAGAGAGAGTCTAATCAATTAGTTGTTAAAAACAAAAACCTACGCAAAAGTAAAAAGACGAACAAAATTATTTATAAAAATCGGTCGCTGGCGCAACGCTCTTCGGCGTGCGCGATCGTAAATTATATCTTTGTATTGGCGGAGGCGCGGAAGTCAAAGTACCATTACAATGCCTCCTCTACTGACACGCTCCGCAAGCGAGCGTGGCAGTATAGAAAATTTACATAGATACATATATATGAGAAAATAAGAAATTTACATATTACAAAAAATATTTCTGAGCACAATGCTCTTTGCATATCAGTCTTTGTATACAGTCTTTTTGGTGTGTATCTTCTTTAGGAGTCGTAACATTAATGTCTTTGAATTGCAGCGTATTATCGTTGCTTAGCACAGCGTTTGAGTTCAGTTCACATGATTCGTGTTTACAATGGAATTAATTCAAACAATAAATGTTTCTATTATATCGCTCCAATGCCTTTAAACGTAGTATCGGATTCTGAGTGTGTGTGTACTGCCTGGATCTCTTGCGTGTGACTTGAAGAAAATCCAAAGTTTGTTCAATGTGTCAACACGAATTTGTGATCTCCAGCAGTCGAATTTTGGTGGCGTCTACCAGGGTATAAATGGTCAATGAGGGCACAGGAAACACCTCACTGCCTACGACAGGTGATGAGCTTGTCTGTTACACCAACCTGAAGACCTGCCGGCTTCCACTACACCATACACTTCAAGGCATATTGACACTATGCAAATATTTCTTGTCCAGTGTTCCATCACGTTGGTTTCTTCTTTGCATTTTCAGTTCCATTTATATGAATCATGTGCTACATGCACAAGTCCTTTGCAGTTCATTAACATCTCCTTAAAATACATTTCTTGATATAGTAAGTACATAAATATACAAATATTTACAATTAATCATTACATGAGATAGTTACATTGTTGTCATATAGTACATATACAGAATTAAATGAAAAATATAGTAAATTTTTACGTTACATTCAATATCATTGTGCTGACATGTGAATTACATTACATGCAGATTGAAATATACATTTTATTTATTTTATTTGTTAGTTCATGTTTTTTTTCTTTTCTTTCCTTTTTTTGTTCCTTTCCCTTTCGTTACACTTGCAACATTTGAAGATAATTGTGGCAACTCGCTAGAATATTCAACTTAAAATTTATCTCGCCTCCTGGAATAAAATTTACACATATTTCAAGCTTCAAGACAGCCCTCTGTAGGAGGATAGGTTCATGGGATGGTTGCTAACTACTTCATAAATACTAGTAAAGTCATCTCCTACAGTGGACTACACAAAATCAAATATGATAAATAAAATACATGTTAACTTAATATAATGTAAAAGTTCCTATACCTAATACCGTTTCTAAGTGTGGTGTCCCCACTATTGCTGTTTGTAAGAGTGGTACCCCTCTATTACCGTTTCTAAGAGCGGTGCCCCTCTAAATATCTTAGGATCCTCCAAGTATGTACATCAGTGTGGTAACTGTGTATATATATCTAGTTCAAGTCAATCAAGTTCCTATAAAGTTTGTGTAGTTCATCTCCTTCCTTTCATGAGTATCAAGCAATATAAATAAATGTTTTACTTAATAAATGAATAAATCTTCTTAGATAATTGCTGCTGCATTCAATGCTGTATATCCATTCTGTATTTACCTTGTGGTACCTGTAAAATTCTATTCATAAATAAATATGTGTGTATGTCTCTCTATACTGTCAGATAATCACGAATTATATAATGTCAAATATTTCATCAACATGTATAAATTTTTCTAAGGGATGGATGAAAGTATGAGCCGCAACAGAGGACTGACGTTTTGTTTTCTCCTTATTCTCCTTTCTATTTAATGGTGCATTAGTTCAGTTCAGTAGATGAGCTTTAATTATGTCATTAGATGACTGCTAAATATGTTCTCTTAAATAATTCTTCCAATCTGAAGTGTCAAGCCTACATAACTCCAAAAATTTCATTAGAAGTTCCCATTAGATTAAAGTGTTATAGATTTTAATCTTCTGGTATATTTCCAACAGTGGCTGTTGTAAATAATTCTTTCCACATAAATCTATATTTTCACCTTTAGTTATAAGAATATATAAGACATCACATAAGTTATTATCTCAGGCATACCAATCTTTCAATAAATAGTTTTCTTTCCACTGCTTTCATTCTGTATTCCATGAGTACATGTGATATAGCGTACAAATCTAGTTTCTGTCCTCTCAACATATTCTCAATTACTCATAACATTCTCACTTATCCATTATTCATTCGTCACAAAATAACATATACGTATTCCTCAGCATTATATATATATATATATATATATATATATATATATATATATATATATATATATTCCTCTTATTTATTATCATTTACTTTTTTACTTCAACAATAATAATAATAATACCCTTTTCTCATCTTATATTCCATTTACCTGTCTTCATATTACTATTTATCCTCTTATTAAACTAAAATTACATTCACTCATCTCATTCAGTCACTCACATCACTCATATCAACATTACTATTATCACATGCCTCCTAAAGAAAATAATTCTGTTCAGTTCTCTGCCTCCTCTAATGTGTATATGCCTCCTCTAATGTGTATATGCCTCAATAGCAACTCCTCTTATAACCAAATATCTTATTAGCTATTGGATGGTTCACACTGCTTTCTAGACTTACCTGCATTCATTAGATTGTAAGTATCTGCATAACTTAAATGTAGGCTCATCATAACTGTATATCATATTAGTTACCTTCTTCTCATTAGCTAACATTTTACTGTATGTATTTTTTCAAATGTCTGTGTTAATGTAGACCTCTGGGTTTATGTGTTAATGGATATTCTAATGAATAACAGCCAGGGTGTGGAATATTTGCAATTCGGTATGGTCCAGAGTATAAGATCTGCCATTTCCTGTTTAAATGTTTCAGTTTTGTGGGGTTTAGGATGTGTTCTTAGTAAAACTAACTCATCAGCTTGAAATGTTTGTGCTTCCCTGACACCTGTGTCATATTTCTGCTTTCTTTCCTTAGCTTTGTCACATAATGTTGTGTAAGCTTGTCTTACCTTTTCTTCTAAACTAACATGATTTGTTGTTGCTGTAAATTTAGGTAGAGGGTCTGTCCATTCATTTCTTTCTGTTTTATCCATAATTAATTCAGTTGGTGTGTATCCAGTAGAAATGTGAGTTAAATTGTTCACTATTTGTTCAAATGGTGCTACGTATTCTACCCATTCTGTTTGGTTCTCTGGTGTGTGTGTTCTCATAAACTTTCCAAATTCTCGAAATGTTCTTTCTACTGGGTTTCCTGCCGCGTGAAATCTTGAAATTAAAATATATTTAACATTCTGTTCATCAATAAAAGTCTTCCATTTTAAACTGGTCAAATATGCTGCATTATCCGTAATCATAACTTCAGGTTTTCCTATTCTTACAAAATAATCTGTTAATAGACGTCTGGTAATAGCAGTGGTAGAAACTGAACGTAAAGCATATAATTTTAAATACACTCCTGGAAATGGAAAAAAGAACACATTGACACCGGTGTGTCAGACCCACCATACTTGCTCCGGACACTGCGAGAGGGCTGTACAAGCAATGATCACACGCACGGCACAGCGGACACACCAGGAACCGTGGTGTTGGCCATTGCGGGAGGCCGGGTGGACGTACCGCCAAATTGCTCAACACGTGGGGCGTGAGGTCTCCACAGTACATCGATGTTGTCGCCAGAGGTCGGCGGAAGGTGCACGTGCCCGTCGACCTGGGACCGGACCGCAGCGACACACGGATGCACGCCAAGACCGTAGGATCCTACGCAGTGCCGTAGGGGACCGCACCGACACTTCCCAGCAAATTAGGGACACTGTTGCTCCTGGGGTATCGGCGAGGACCATTCGCAACCGTCTCCATGAAGCTGGGCTACGGTCCCGCACACCGTTAGGCCGTCTTCCGCTCACGCCCCAACATCGTGCAGCCCGCCTCCAGTGGTGTCGCGACAGGCGTGAATGGAGGGACGAATGGAGACGTGTCGTCTTCAGCGATGAGAGTCGCTTCTGCCTTGGTGCCAATGATGGTCGTATGCGTGTTTGGCGCCGTGCAGGTGAGCGCCACAATCAGGACTGCATACGACCAAGGCTCACAGGGCCAACACCCGGCATCATGGTGTGGGGAGCGATCTCCTACACTGGCCGTACACCACTAGTGATCGTCGAGGGGACACTGAATAGTGCACGGTACATCCAAACCGTCATCGAACCCATCGTTCTACCATTCCTAGACCGGCAAGGGAACTTGCTGTTCCAACAGGACAATGCACGTCCGCATGTATCCCGTGCCACCCAACGTGCTCTAGAAGGTGTAAGTCAACTACCCTGGCCAGCAAGATCTCCGGATCTGTCCCCCATTGAGCATGTTTGGGACTGGATGAAGCGTCGTCTCACGCGGTCTGCACGTCCAGCACGAACGCTGGTCCAACTGAGGCGCCAGGTGGAAATGGCATGGCAAGCCGTTCCACAGGACTACATCCAGCATCTCTACGATCGTCTCCATGGGAGAATAGCAGCCTGCATTGCTGCGAAAGGTGGATATACACTGTACTAGTGCCGACATTGTGCATGCTCTGGTGCCTGTGTCTATGTGCCTGTGGTTCTGTCAGTGTGATCATGTGATGTATCTGACCCCAGGATTGTGTCAATAAAGTTTCCCCTTCCTGGGACAATGAATTCACGGTGTTCTTATTTCAATTTCCAGGAGTGTATTTTGTGAAAATATCTAACACAGCAAGGATGTATATCATTCCTCCACGTGCTTGTGGATAGGGTCCTGCAATATCTAAAGAAATTAGCTGTAATGGCCTCTTAGGTATGATTGGGTGCAATTCATTCATGCTTGTGAGATTAGAATATTTGGCTTTCTGACATATGATGCATTTCCTAATATTACTCAATACTCTTCGCCTTAAATTTGGAAAATAGCAATATTGTATAATCTTATCTGTACATTTGGTTACACCATAGTGTCCCCAAGTTCTGTGTGTAAATAAAATAAAATCATCAACATGAGCTTCAAGTAAGCAAACACACCAATGCTGTGATTCAGGGTTTCGTCGGTGAAATAATACTTTTTTGTGTAATGTGTAATTTTTTTCAAGATGTGGGTCTGTTCCTGCATGTAATTTATTCTTTATCTGGATCCACCTGGGATCATTGTCCTGCAATATACCTAACTTCCTGCACATGTTTTTGTAGTAAGGTGCAAATGTACCGTCAAACATGAGTAAAATTTTGAAATCTGATGTTTGTTCTGTCACATCTGAAAATTCTTGTAGGCCTTGTGGCAAACAAGATAGAGCATCGGCTATAATGTTGGATTCTCCTTTTATGTATATAATATCAACATCATATTCTTGTAGTGATGCACACCAGCGTGCAAGATGTGAATGTAATAACTTGCATGATAGCAGGAAAGAAAGAGCTTGATCATCAGTATAAAGCTTAGTACGTTTTCCCCATAGAAAGTAGCGAAACTTGCGAAATGCCCATACTATGGCAAGTGTTTCGCGCTCGGTCACTGAATATGACTTTTCGCATTCAGTGAGCATGCGGCTAGCAAAACTTATAGGTTTGATGACTGTTTGTGCATTTTCTACATGAATTTGGAATAAAAATGCTCCGAGCCCATAGGAACTTGCATCTGTTACTAGGCAAAAGTCTGATGTCATATCAGGATGACATAACAATGGTGCATTAACTAAAGCATTCTTAATCGCTTCAAAATCTGTCTGACAGATCTCTGTCCATTTCCAAATATTATTCCTTTTGAGTAAAGATAGAAGATGTGGACTGTTAAGAAGGTGGTAGGGTACAAATTTCCTGAAGAATGAAGATAGACCAAGAAAGGCTGTGAGTTGTTTGCGATTCTGTGGGGATGGAAAATTCTTTACTGCATCAATTTTTCTTGAGTCTGGATAAATGCCTTCAGTTGATATGATGTGACCAAGGAATTTGATTTCTCTCCTCCCTAATTTCGTCTTTGATTAATTGATAGTGACACCTGCGTCAGAAAATTTAGTCAGAAGTTCTTCAAAAGATTAACATGTTCTTCCCAAGTAGTGGTGGCAATGACAATGTCGTCAACATAAACTGTGATTTGCGATTTCAATTGTGGTCCAAGAACAGCATATAAGGCTTCAATAAATACTCCAGCAGTCACTCGTAGACCAAAGGGTAGAACACAAAATTGATAACTACATCCCTCACATAGAAATGCAGTGTATTTACGACTGTTTTTATGGAGGTTCACCTACCAAAATGATGAGCAGAGGTCGATATTGGTTAAATACTGTACATTTATAGGTCGTGTGTTGATTGGGATTACAACTTTGTTAATTTCTCATGAGTCAGCACTAACCTTACACTACCATCCTCTTTATTAACTGCTAGTATTGGACTGCAATATGGTGAATGTGAACTTTCAATGATACCCCAAGCTTGCATTTTTTCAATCTCTTTCAAAACTGTGGGTTTCTTTGACCAAGGAATAGTATAATATGATCTACAGTATGTTTTGTGTGGTTTAATATCCATCTCATAAGTATAGCCTCTAATAATTCCAGGTTTCTCCACAAATACCTCAGCAAATTGCTGCAAAACTTCAAGTAATTCAAGTTGTTGTTCCTTCGTCAGATATTCAGATTCTGTGCATTTCTCATATAAATCATTAGGTTTAATTCCCTGAGATACAGCTTCATTAAAAGATAAATCACATACGTTTGTTTCTGGTGGATACACAAAATGTAACTGTTCAAACTTACCTTGTTTACTGTTTAAGTTTTTACCCTGTGTTAACTCTATTGTCAGTTGTTGTTGGTTTACAGTTTAATGACATTTCCCTTTTCCTAAATCTATGATTGCTTGATATTCATTCAAAAAGTCAATTCCTAATATGCAATGCATAACTAATTTGTCTACTACCAGAAAACTGTAATTGAGTGGTATATTTGAAAATGTGAAGTTAATTAGCGCTTGAAATTTCACATTCTTGGATTTGTTACCGGGGGCACTTATAATGTGAGAATTCTGTATTGGCAATGTTTATATGTTCATTATTTGTTTGAGTTCATTATATAAGGACATTGAAATGACACTTGCTGCTGCTCCTGTATCTAACATTACTTCCACTTCATAACTACCAATCATAACTCGTGTTATAGCCTGAATAATCTTCTTTGTTTTACTGGTACTATTAAAATCTACATCCTGATATAATTCTTTTTCTATTTTCTTGCTGTCATCATATCGGAGAAAACAAATCGTCGGTTCCGTTGCGCTCTGCTCCCAATCGACCGTAATTCGAGCGCTTAGCTCGGTCGTCGTTCGTTTTCCGGCAAATTCGGTTGTTGCTGCGGGTTGGGTTCATTGCCCAACTCAATAATATTTACATTTCTGTCGCGCGTCACCCAAGTATCAGCTGTTTGGTTGTTGACATTACCTCGCGTCGCATTGGGAGTTCCGTTAGGTAGGAATTGAGGGTTGCTGTATTGCATGTGTCGTGGCGGTGGTCCATTGTGATTTCCCCAGACATTATTTCGCCCATGACTGTAACTGGTATTGTCATTACTGTTATTCCTGCAATACATGTTTGGATGTTGTTGGATGTTGTTTCTCTGAAAATATCCTGGATGGTACCTGTTATTCTCTCCTCTTTGATCTCTATGATTTCGGTTCCTTCTTCTGTTGTTGTTATTTTGAATATAACTGTTATTGTACTGATTGTAATTACTGTTTGGATAACCATTATATTAATAATTACTGTTTCCTTGCCAATGCTGCGAGTTGTTTCTCCTAATATTGAATGGATTTGTCCCAGTGTAGTGCGAATTGTTTCTTTGAGTGTTTTGTTGTGGTGTCGGAGGAGGATTCCAATAGCCTCTGTCATTTCTGTTGTGCATACGCGAATTGCTTGGATGGATCGGATAAAATTGATTGAAATTCCTGATCTCATCTCTGTAAACAACATCTATCTCATCAACATAACTGAAAAAATTCTTTATGTTGTCCTTGGACACTCCTATTAATTTATCACGGTAAGGAAATGGTAAGTGGCTTTTAAGTGCTCTAATTACGTCTGGTAAATCTGCTGGTTTTGTCCAATATAATGTTTTGTCTAGGTAGCGATCAAAGTATTGACGTAAAGTCTCTTTCTTCGGGTTGTAAATTTCTGGATTGTATACTTCTCGTTTTAAACTTTGCTGTTCTGTGATCGACCAGAATTCCTCAAGAAACGCTTGTTCAAACTGTTCAAATGTTAAACATCGTCTTTTCATTGCTGCTCCCCACTTAGCTGCTCTTCCACGTAACAAATTTGTAACATATCGAATTTTATCGGCTTCTAACCAATGTCTCGGGAAAATACCATCAAAAGAGTGGATGAAAACAAGCGGATGCACTTTGTCTTTCTCATCTCATGAAAATGTCTGAAAGTATCCATGCTGTACTAATGTTTCATCAGCTACTCCCGATGGTATTATGGGTCCTACATTTTGTGTCAAACTGTGCGTAGTATGTGGTGATGTCTGATAGTAATTTTGATCTTGTGGTAGCATTGAAAATGGTTCATTCTGATTTGTATCACTCATTGGTAATTCTATTTTCGGCTGTGTGCTGGGTCTAGCATTATTATGATTCTCATTTGTGTTTTGGTTGCCTGTTATGGGTTTTGGTATCATTGACAAACTTGGTATTACATTTTCTTTAAGTTTACCTACCTCTTTCTGAATATTATCTGTTTCTCCCTTTACTTGTTCCTTTGTCTTATCTAAAATGATCTGTGTCATTTTCTCAAACTTCTCATCTAAATAATCATCACATAATTTGCATTCATGTACAAGTTTCTTTGCTAGAGTTGTGTCATTCTTTAAAGATGCTACATCTGCTCTGTCTTCAAGTTTTTCTAACTTTTCCTGTAAGGATTTCTGCTCCAATGTTACATCGTTTAATCTGTCTGAAAGGTCTGTAATCGTCAGGTCTAAGTGTTCTTGGTCTGTTTTTACGGAATTGTGTGACTGTCATAATTCGTCAACTTGGGTAGTGGTTTTCTGTTGTTAAAAAACTACTGTTAACAATTTCTCATTACATCGTTGTAAGTCAGTTTTTGTCTCGTCCTGAATTCCACAAATACCTTTTCTTGTCTCGTAACCTTGTCTGATAAGTCAGTAAATTTCCTTCCAAGACTACTGGTGGTTTCTGTCAAGTCGGCAATTTGTCTCGATTGTTTTTCAAACTTTTGTTTTTGTCCCGTGTCAGTTCATCGAATTTAGTGTCAAATTTCCAAATGTCACGTTTTAAATTGTCATTTTTCTCGTCCAAAGCGTCAAATCTTTTGTCTAATGTTCTGTTTTGGTCACCAAGTAACTTCAGAATCTGGTTGAGCATGTCAGAGTCCTGTGTCTTAGTTTCGTAATTTTTTCGTGTCTGATTGATGTCTGGTTCTGAAGTTGACGTTGTCAATGTCGCGTTTTGTCGCGTAGTACTCACTCTCCATTCGCCTGTATATCTGTTTAAATATAGGAGTTGTTGTCTTAATTGATCCGGTAAAATTATGTCTTGAACATCCTCACAATTAAGTTCAATATTCATTTGACTGTCGGATATGTTTTGCAATGTGTCACTTTCACTAAGCTCGTCCGCGGAAACAATTTCTACGCGTCTAGCGTCCATCTTCCGGTTTTCGATATGAATTGCAAATAGAATTTTCCAATGGCAAAAAAAAAAAAAATTTTAAATATGTTATGTTGAAATCTGAAATTTCTCTTACGGAAATGGATATTTCTATATGATTTTTAATTAGAAATTGAATTATTAAACTGGTACTGAAATTTCCCTCTCACAAATAAATGACTGTGAATATGCTCTTCACTTATCATTTGCAATAATAGTAAATCAATTTTAACTACAATTTGAAAAAATAATTTCGAAATAAATGGATCGGAAGAAAGGAAGTACAGATGGCTGCTTGAAACTGGAAAAAATATAAATTTCTGTACTCACCAATTTTTTTCCTTCAGTCTTATGTTGCAAATGTAGCGTCAAATATACAGTTTTCAATCCAAAATTTTTCTTTCACGTCCGTGCAAATTATTTTATGGAACGTTATCCTTTTCCCTTTTTTTCACCAAATTAATTTCCTCAGCATGAAAATGAAAATTAACACTAATTAATAACAGGGAAAACAATATTGTTGTAAATTTCATGCACGTAACATTACAATTGAAATGAATGAGACTTAGTCCAAATTAATTTTCAGATGCTATTAAGTGGTTAAAATTAGATAAAATGTCCAAAATTTATAATAACTGCACTTGTATCAAATCCGGCGATTGTAAGTCCTGTCACAGCCGCCAATTGCAGTGTTCCCTTATCCTCGGGGCTCTGCCGTGAAAAATATAAAATAGAAAATCTGATTGGGTTTGGAATTTTGGTGGTTTCAGTTACGGATAAGGCGGACTTCGTATTATTGATTGAGATCGTGCTGTAATTTGACCGTGCATGGCAGACCAGGTCGGCAACACTACAAAAAGCGACTGTACGGAAATAGCATCAGAAACTAATTGAAATTTACCTTATAATCTTGTTAGATACGCAGTATTAATTACAATATAGTCTTCATGGCTGTCCTCCTAATTTCTCTTGTAGGACGACCCGTCTTTCACTTTTCTCCATCTGTTGAAAACTTCTTTAAGTTGTCACTGTCATGATCAATTTACAAATTTGGCGATAACCACCTCGAATCACTATTGAAACAACCTCGCTTTGTAATATAATTTTAATTTCCACCAAAAAGCACATTCAACACATCCCCGAGAAATACACGTCTTTCGTATCAAGACAAGAGAGAGAGTCTAATCAATTAGTTGTTAAAAACAAAAACCTACGCAAAAGTAAAAAGACGAACAAAATTATTTATAAAAATCGGTCGCTGGCGCAACGCTCTTCGGCGTGCGCGATCGTAAATTATATCTTTGTATTGGCGGAGGCGCGGAAGTCAAAGTACCATTACACCCTCCTATCCAAAATCTGTCTTTATCATAGTGTCTAATTACTGCAGTACTCATTACCTACGAATATAAACTGTTTGTGTATGTATTTTTCCAACTGTACCTTTGTAATTGTTTATTTCACTTTTTACTAGATGTGGTTTACCATACCTACTAAAACATTCGAAATCAAAATCTGTAGAATGCCTGGTTAGATGTCAGAGAGGACCTGATGGGCCCAATCTTGCCAGGTTAAATAAATCAATAAATAAATAAACTAAATAAAAATATACACTACTGGCCATTAAAATTGCTACACCACGAAGGTGACGTGCTACAGACGCGAATCTTAATCGACAGGAAGAAGATGATGTGATATGCTAATGATTAGCTTTTCAGAGCATTCACACAAGGTTGGCGCCGATGGCGACACCTCCAGCGTGCTGACATGAGGAAAGTTTCCAACCGATTTCTCATACACAAACAGCAGTTGACCGGCGTTGCCTGGTGAAACGTTGTTGTGGTGCCTCGTGTAAGGAGGAGAAATGCGTACCATCACGTTTCCGACTTTGATAAGCAGAACTGTTAGCAGAATATGGAATCGGTGGGTTCAGGAGGGTAATACGGGACGCCGTGCTGGATTCAACCGACCTCGTATCACTAGCAGTCGAGATGACAGGCATCTCATCTGCATGGCTAAAACGGATCGTGCAGCCACGTCTCGATTCCTGAGTCAACAGATGGGGACGTTTGCAAGACAACAACTATCTGCACGAACAGTTCGATGACGTTCGCAGCAGCACGGACTGTCAGCTCGGAGACGATGGCTGCGGTTACTCTTGACGCTGCATCACAGACAGGAGCGCCTGCGATGGTGTACTCGACGACGAACCTGGGTGCACCAATGGCAAAACGTCATTTTTTCGGATGAGTCCAGGTTCTGTTTACGGAATCATGATGGTCGCATCCGTGTTTGGCGACATCACGGTGAACGGACATTGTAAGCGTGTATTCGTCATCGCCATACTGGCGTATCACCCGGTGTGATGGTATGGGGTCCCATTGCTTACACGTCTCGGTCACCTATTGTTCGCTTTGACGGCACTTTGGTCAGTGGACGTTACATTTCAGATGTGTTACGACCCGTGGCTCTAACCTTCTTTCGATCCCTGCGAAACCCTACATTTCAGCAGGATAGTGCACAACCGCATGTTGCAGGTCCCATACGGGCCTTTCTGGATACAGAAAATATTCGACTGCTGCCCTGGCCAGCACATTCTCTAGATATCTCACCAATTGAAAACGTCTGGTCAATGGTGACCGAGCAACTGGCTCGTCACAAGACGCCAGTCACTACTGTTGATGAACTGTGGTTTCGTGTTGAAGCTGTACACGCCATCCAAGCTCTGTTTGACTCAATGCCCAGGCGTATCAAGGCCGTTATTATGGCCAGAGATGGTTGTTCTGGGTACTGATTTCTCAGGATCTACGAACCCAAATTGCGTGAAAATGTAATCGCATGTCAGTTCTAGTATAATATATTTGTCCAATGAATACCCGTTTATCATCTGCATTTCTTTTTGGTGTAGCAATGTTAATGGTCAGTAGTGTATATATATACAGGGTAATCCACTGACAGTGACCAGGCCAAATATCGCACAAAATAAACGTCAAACGAAAAAACTACAAAGAACGAAACTCGTCTAGCTTGAAGGGGGAAACCAGATGGCGCTACGATTGGCCCGCTAGATGGCGCTGCCATAGGTCAAACGGATATCAAACGCGTTTTTCTAAATATGAAACCCCATTTTTATTACATATTCGTGTAGTACGTAAAGAAATTTGAATGTTTTAGTTGAACTATTTTTTTCGCTGTATTAGTCACACACGTACATGTACGTGATATCACGCAACATTCCGCCAGTGCGGACGGTATTTGCTTCGTGATACATTATCCGACTTAAAATGGACCGTTTACCAACTGCGGAAAAAACCTGGCAAACCGCCGTCCGCTGTCTCTTCCTACCGTCCCATCAGCCTTACCTCGGTCTTCAGCAAGGTCCTGGAATCTATCCTCACCCGACGCATCCACCTGCATCTCCGCCTGCACCGCCTCCTTCCCGTTACCCAGTGTGGCTTTCGGCCGTCCTTCTCTTCCGACGAACTTCTCCTTCACCTCACTCATCTCCTTTCCAAACAGCTTAATTCCCGTCGCTCCACAATCTTCCTCTCCCTGGACCTCGAACGTGCTCATGACCGCTTATGGCATTCCGGTCTCCTCTTCAAGCTCCAAACCTTCGCTCTTCCCATTAACCATGTCCGTCCGATCGGTTCCTTTCTCTCCCGCCGTCCTTCCTATGTCACCGTCCATAACACAGATTCCTACACCTTTTTCCCCTCTGCCGGTGTGCCCCAAGGCTCCGTCCTCTCCCCCCTTCTGTACCTTTTGTACTCGGCGGACATGCAGACGCCGTCAGCCCCCGTCCACCTTCTCCAGTCTGCCGATGACACCGCCTTCCTTGCCCTTGCCCCCACCCTACAGCGCTCCCAACACCTTCTCCAATCCCATCTTGACCGGTTCACCGCTTGGTACAACCAGTGGTTGCTCAAGGTCAATCCCTTCAAAACCCAGGCGATCATTGTAGGCAAAACCAGCCCTTCCTTCCACCTCCTTGATTTCTATCTCACCATGTATGGCCGTCCTATCGCCCTCACTCCCACCCTTAAGTACCTTGGCATCACCCTCGACCATCACCTCTCCTGGACTCCCCACCTCCGGACAATCCAAGCCAAGGCACGCTCCCGACTCAGTCTCCTCAAGCTACTCTCCGGCCGCACGTGGGGTCTGGACCCCTCCACCATTCTCCACACCTACAAATCCCTCATCCGCCCTATCCTTTGTTATGCCCATCCGGCTTGGATCTCCGCCCCCCCCCCCTACTTTTTACAAATCCCTCCAAATCCTTGAACGCCATGCTCTCCTCCTTGCCTATCGCATCCGTCTCCCCTCCCCTACGCGGATCCTGTACGATCTCATCCCCTTCCCCCACCTCCTCCTTTTCCTTGAAAGGATATGGATCCGGTACACCTCCCGTAAACTCGATCCTCCTCACCCACTCGTCTCCCCGATCCTCTCCCACCCCTGCCCGCTGCCGCGCCTGTATTCCCGCGTCCCACCCGGTCTCCATCTCACCACCCTCCTTACCCTCTCCCAAGCTGCTTCCGCCAGCTCCCCCTCCCTGATGATGTCCTCCTCCCCTCCATCTACCCCTCCTATCAACTTTGACCCTGCCCCACCCCTCACTTCCGGTGTCCTTTCCTTTAGGCACCCTCCCTCCCTTCTCTTCCCTTCCCTTCTCTTTCCTTTTCCCCCATCCCCTCCCTCCACCCCTCTTCCCCCGGGCTTCCCCTCCCCCTTCCTCCCACCCCCCTATCTCCCCTGCCCGTGGCATCTCTGCTCTCCCCTCTCGCTCTCCCACTCCCCTTCCTCCTCCTCCTCTCTTGGCAGGTCCCAGGACTCGCACACGCACAGTGAACATTCGCGCGCCGGAGATCATCGCCGTCAGTGTCTCGTGTGTGTGCTTCGTTTTGTGTTTCGCGTTCTTTCGTAGTTACAACTCCTCTGTTCACATGTGCCGTCGCCGTCCTCCGTGCTCTGTGCGCCGTGTCAACAAGTGTTAGTGTTTTTATCGTCCAGTGTGAACGGCTTCATGTTTATTGTTTTTTGTCTCTACTTTTTTTGCCCACCATTTTCATTGTATTGTCTATGTCGCCTCTTTGTCATATGATTGTACCACTTAAGGCTGAAGAGCGGCGTACTATGCTGCTGACAGCCCGCCTGTATGAGGTGCTAAAATTACAATAAAGAAAAAAAACTGCGGAAAAGGTCCATATCGTTTTGATGTATGGCTATTGTGATCAAAATGCCCAATGGGCATGTGCTGTGTATGCTGCTCGCTATCCTGGACGACATCATCTAAGTGTCCCGACCGTTCGCCGGATAGTTACGTTACTTAAGGAAACAGGAAGTGTTCAGCCACATGTGAAACGTCAACCACGACCTGCAACAAATGATGATGCCCAAGTAGGTGTTTTAGCTGCTGTCGCGGCTAATCCGCACATCAGTAGCAGACAAACTGCGCGAGAATCGGGATCTCAAAAACGTCGGTGTTGAGAATGCTACGTCAGCATCGACTGTACCCGTACCATATTTCTATGCACCAGGAATTGCATGGCGACGACTTTGAACATCGTGTACATTTCTGCCACTGGGCACAAGAGAAATTACGGGACGATGACAGATTTTTTGCACGCGTTCTGTTTAGCGACGAAGCGTCATTCACCAACAGCGGTAACAAAAACCGGCATAATATGCACTATTGGGGAACGGAAAATCCACGACGGCTGCGACAAGTGGAACATCAGCGACCTCGGCGGGTTAATGTATGGTGCGGTATTATGGGAGGAAGCATAATTGGCCCCCATTTTATCGATGGCAATCTAAATGGTGAAATGTATGCTGATTTGCTACGTAATGTTCTACTGAGGTTACTACAAGATGTTTCACTGCATGACAGAATGGCGATGTACTTCCAGCATGATGGATGTCCGGCACATAGCTCGCGTGCGGTTGAAGCGGTATTGAATAGCATATTTCACGACAGGTGGATTGGTCGTCGAAGCACCATACCGTGGCCCGCACGTTCGCCGGATCTGACGTCCCCGGATTTCTTTCTGTAGGGAAAGTTGAAAGATATTTGTTATCGTGATCCACCGACAACGTCTGACAAAATCCGTCAGCGCACTGTCAATGCGTGTGCGAACATTACGGAAGGCGAACTACTCGCTGTTCAGAGGAATGTCGTTACACGTATTGCCAAATGCATTGAGGTTGACGAACATCATTTTGAGCATTTATTGCATTAACGTGGTTCTTACAGGTAATCACGCTGCAACAGCATGCGTTCTCAGAAATGATAATTTCGTAAAGGTACATGTATCACATTGGAACAACCGAAATGAAATGTTCAAACGTACCTACATTCTGTATTTTAATTTAAAAAACCTACCTGTTGCCAGCTGTTCGCCTGAAATTGTGAGCCATATGTTTGTGACTACTAAAGTGCCATCTATCACAATGCGAAAAAAGTGGTCGAACTAAAACATTCATATTTCTTTACGTACTACACAAATATGTAATAAAAAATGGGGTTCCTATTTAAAAAAGATGCAGTTGATATCCGTTTGACCTATGGCAGTGCCATCTATCGGGCCAAACATAGCACCATCTGGTTTCCCCCTTCAAGCTAGACAAGTTAAGTTCTTTGAATTTTTTTTGTTTGACGCTTATTTCGTGAGATATTTGGCCCGGTCACGATCAATGGACCACCCTATATATATATATATATATATATATATATATATATATATATATATATATATATTGTGTGGGAAAACAAACTCTTCGATTTTCAGGAAGGAAACCATATCAGGAAGCACAGGGCTTCGGTGCTGGAGAGCGTGAAAGTCTGAGAACGAATGGTTCCAATTGGATATAGTGTCTGAATACAGAAGGAATGCAACCATTTATCCATCTGTGTACTGTATATGGGTGATCTGAGCCCAATAAGATTTCTTACAAATGCGCTACACTCCTTCACGCAGCCCTTGTGCACATCTTACTGTGAACTGTGTGTGGTCTGACAGTGCAGTAACATTGTTGGCAGCAGTGTTGACAGCAGTGTGAGCAGTTCTCTTAGGTTGTTCTCAGATGATGCTGTAATTTACCGTCTAGTAAGGTCATCCGAAGACCAGTATCAGTTGCAAAGCGATTTAGAAAAGAAGGCCGTATGGTGTGGCAGGTGGCAGTTGACGCTAAATAACGAAAAGTGTGAGGTGATCCACATGAGTTCCAAAAGACATCCGTTGGAATTCGATTACTCGATAGATAGTACAATTCTCAAGGCTGTCAATTCAACTAAGTACCTGGGTGTTAAAATTACGAACAACTTCAGTTGGAAAGACCACATAGATAATATTGTGGGGAAGGCGAGCCAAAGGTTGCGTTTCATTGGCAGGACACTTAGAAGATGCAACAAGTCCACTAAAGAGACAGCTTACACTACACTCGTTCGTCCTCTGTTAGATTATTGCTGCGCGGTGTGGGATCCTCACCAGGTGGGATTGACGGAGGACATCGGAAGGGTGAAAAAAAGGGCAGCTCGTTTTGTATTATCACGTAATAGGGGAGAGAGTGTGGCAGATATGATACGCGAGTTGGGATGGGAGTCGTTAAAGCAAAGACGTTTTTCGTCGCGGCGAGATCTGTTTACGAAATTTCAGTCACCAACTTTCTCTTCCTACAAAGGTAGGAATGATCATCAAACTAAAATAAGAGAAATCAGAGCTCGAACAGAAAGGTTTAGGTGTTCGTTTTTCCCACGCGCTGTTCGGGAGTGGAATGGTAAAGAGATAGTATGATTGTGGTTCGATGAACCCTCTGCCAAGCACTTAAATGTGAATTGCAGAGTAATCATGTAGATGTAGATGTAGATGTAGATGTAGATGTAGATGTAGATGTTCTAGCACACAGCTGCAGAGATGGCCGTCATGGCACCTGTGTACTGCAAAATGGACTGCAATGCTGGAAAACTGTGTGCAGAACGTTTTTCAAAGATATGTACCCCACATCACTCCATGTTCACGGCCATTGAGAGATACCTCACAGAAGCCAAAATGTAGCATGTAGGTATTTTTCGCCTGAGGTGTGTCCATTGCACACTAAAGTAGCAGCACTTTTCGCTTGGTACTTGCGAGTACTATCGCCAGTGTGCTGTTTATCCTCTATTTATTTAATCGTATGGCTAGGGCACCCATCAGGCAGGCCGTTTGCCGGGTGCCGGTCTACTTCAGCGACTTGCAGACAGGACGATGATGAGGGCAGCGCAGCACCCAGTCTCTGGGTGGAGAAAATTCCCCAACCCAGCTGGGAATCGAACCTGGACCCAGACGATTGACAAACAGTCACGCTGACCACTGAGCTATTGGGGGCGGACTCTGGTAGGTGTCGAAAAATCCACACGTGGCTCAAACACTGCAGTTGGAGGAGGATGTGCTGACAATTGTCGAAGAGGACTCAGCCACCAGTATTCACAGGTGGCATAGGTCCTGAAATGGCTAAAAGTGCCATGTGACATGTCGTCCATCAACACCACTCCATCCTTACCATGTGCAGAAAGTCTAGGAAGCATAGGAGGAGGACTACCCATGATGGGTACAGTTTCATCAATTGGCATTTAGAACAGTGTATACTCCAGACACAATTTCCGGAATTGGTGCTATCCACAGATCTATGCACATTTGCTAGAGACAGCATATTAAACTTGCAAAACAAGCATATTTGGGGAGACAAAAATCCAAGATCGTGGGTGATTCAAAGTCGCAAGGGCTGATATTAACATCTGAGCCAGGATAATTGATGACCATGTTATTGGGCCATATTTACTTCCAAATAGACTAACAAGATCCATCTATCTCACATTTATTATAGATGTCTTGCTTGCCCTATTGGATGTACTACCACTAAATCTTCAGATGCACTTATGGCTCCAACACGACAGAGTTCCAACCCACTTTGATGTTGATATGTGGAATCACCTCAACATCACATATCCCAGTTGGTGGACTGATAGGGGTGGACCAGTCCCATGACCAGCACTGCCATCAGATATCGATTATTTTCTGTGAAGTAGCATGAAGAGTATGGCGTATGTCACACTTGTAAAATCGGCAGAGGGCTTTATTGCTCGGGTCAACACAGCAATTGAAATACTCCAAGGACAGTACATATTGGCTCATCTGCTTGAGGTTCAGTGCCACCCATGTAGGCTCTGCATTACGTAGGAGGTACTCAGTTCAAAGCCCATTTGCTATGTAGACAGCATGATGTGCTGTCCATGTTGAGTTTATTGACATAAAGTGGAATGCACACCCATCTTAGATTTCTCCTGCATCCAAGTTGTGCATTCCCGAGTATGGCTGTTAAGGACTGGAGGTCTGCACTGTTTTGGAAATTTATATCCTACATCTATTGTAGTAGGGTACATACTATTCCAGTTATTTGCTACTGCCATATGGATCTGTGATGCTGTAATTTACGGCAGCCAAAGATGCTCTGCTACTACCCCCTGTTCATGCTGTGGCAATTTTTTCATCCCCAATATATGTTAATGATGACATGATGAAGACACTAATTTTTTATTAAAGTTGTTCTTTGCACTATTTTTCATCACTCTTTGTGTAATATACCTCCCTATCTACAGTAAATTATGTAACTGTAACAATGGAGCTGATTTACGAGATATTCATATTTCTACTTAATGTTGTGATATAAGGAATATATTCAACCAAAAAGAAGATACTCATATGGAAAGTTTGCTTGTCATCTAAGATCCACGAGAGATCAAGGTTGCAACTCAAATTACGGAATGAAACTTCATTTATCATGTCATGTACATATACACGTGTTCATTTCTTTACAACACCATCAAAATTTTATATAAAGTGCTGGTGAGCGATGTAAATTTGCCACATTACTGATACAGAATTCATCTCAGTGTAGCTATACACAATCAACAACAATAATATCAATCCATTTTGGCTTACATTGGGGCTTTTATAAATGAATCAAAATTAGCAATAAGTTTTACATTCTTACAATTTTAATTCATCTTGATTTACAAAGTGGAATTAATGATCATAAAGTTTGAAACATGACAACATAATCTGCATAAACCAATTTCAAGCTTTGTAATGTGTCAATTATTTACGTTTATAATGGTTTCCAGAAACTTTTGTTATAAGAATTATATACAAAAAATTAATAGGGAATTGAATATGGGTTTCTCTGAAAAGAATGTAAGTTTCTTGTACTGAGATACCATGTTTCCCATTTTGTACATGTTATCGTTCACTCAGTGTCTCGAGTGTAGATCTGTTGGAGGTCCCACTTATGTTTTAATTTTTATACTACATTTTTCGAAGTTCTTCCTGAGAAATTACCAAACATTAATTTTCCTTTTGCGTCCCACTTCTATTCTTATACCGTCACATACATTACTGATTGGGAGAATAATGTAAGTGATGTTGAAGAACAGTGAAATCGCAAAAGTTAAACAAGACTCCAGAACCTGATCGAATCCTTTTACGTGCTCTATAGAACATGCAGCTGAGGTTTCTTTCATCTTAACTAAATGTACTGCTGATCCCTGTGCCAAGTAGCAGGAAGAAAGTGCAGGTTAGACATATGTACAAAAAGTGTAGGAGAATCATCCAAAGAACTACCATCACATTTCATTAACGTCCACTTTTGTAGAATCTTAGAATATGTGGAACATGAAGAGGTATCTCCGAAAACATCGATCACACAAAACACAATGTATGCTTTAGTTCTCGACTGTATGGTTTTTTTACGGTTTAAATCTTCATTAACATGCTCACCCAGAGACTTTTGCTGGAACACTACGTTGCTAGGGAATGGCGCAGTTGTGAAACATTAAAACTGAATGAGTTGTGTTTAAAGCCGATCCATTTCGGCAAAAATGCTTAACAAGTTTAACAAAGACTCCATTTATTATTTTCCATGCTGACAATAAATCACTAACACAAAGCATGAATGGTATTGTGCCAACAACGAAACCTGCTAAATACTCATAGGGGCTTCTCCCTATGCAGATGTTGTGGCATTTCAATTTGTATTGCTCGAACATCCTAGGGTAGAATTCAGCATCCAGGGACAAATCAGCCACATGTACAGGACTGACGGATATGTGCTGCAAAGTAGACACCTTGATCGAACAGCACCACACTGATATTCCAGTATTTACATGCTTGTCGCATATAATCATTAAAATATCATCCTTGTGCCTGTTTATTTTCACTACAGAAAAAAATTACATAAATCCTCCCACTCTATGGCCATGGTGCAGTAGCTTAAGTAATACATGAGGGTGAGTCAAATGAAAACCTTTAAATTTGTAACAACAAATCGAAATTTCGCCCCGTTATCCTGTAAGTTGGTAAGCATGCTACAAACAGCGTGCAGAATGGCCTGTAGGTGGCAGCACAGTGCAGATGCACACATACTGTCGCAGTATCAGTACAAAGATGGCCGCCCCACTTGCGACTTGCACCAGGGAAGAACAGCGTTCTGTTTTCGGTTTTTGCGTAGTGAAGGTGTGAAACCTATTGAAATTCATCGTCGAATGAAGGTTCAGTACGGTGATGCATGTTTGTCGCAGCAGCAAGTATACGAATGGACTAGGAAGTTCGCAAGTGGTGTGACTTCAGTGGAAGATGCTCCTCGTCCGGGTCAGGCACAACGAGTTGTGACTCCACAGAACATTGCAGCAGTTGAAATCATAGTGAAGGAAAACCGCCGAATGACACTGAATGACATTGCAGCATGTTTACAGATTAGTCATGGGTCAGCACACCACACTGTGCACGGTGTGCTCCAGTTCCACAAAGTGTCTGCTAGATGGGTGCCACGGCAGCTGACTCTTGAAATGAGAGAAGGACGTGTTCATGCTTTTGAAGAACTTCTTCGGCGCTTTGAACGAGAAGGTGATGGCTTCCTTGCAAGAATCGTTACTGGGGACGAAACCTGGGTTCACTTCCACCAACCGGAAACAAAGAGAGCGAGCAGGAATAGCGCCATTCCTCATCACCAAAACCAAAGAAGTTTCGAACAGAACCATCAGCAGGGAAGATTATGCTGACTCTCTTTTGGGACGAAAAAGGCGTCATTTAGGAGCATTACATGCCTAGAGGGACCACTGTCACCAGTGCATCATACACAGATCTCCTAAAAAATCATCTGCGGCCTCCAATCAAACCAAAGCAACGTGGATTGCCGTCAGCAAGTGTCCTTTTGAATCAAGACAATGCAAGGCCTCACACTGCCTGTGCAACAGTTGCAAAAATCAGAGACCTGCATTTTGAGTGTCTTCCTCATCCACCCTACTCAGCAGATCTTGCCCCAAATATTTCCATATGTTTGGACCACTCAGACACAGTGGGAGGAAAGAAGTTCCATTCCAACGAAGAGGTACGCCACGCCGTGCATGAGTGGTTGCGCGGACTACCAAAAGATTTTTTTTCTAAAGGAGTTTATGCACTTTTTAAGCGCTGGAGGACTTGCATTAAGCGTAGGGGAGATTATGTTGAAACGTGATACAGCTTTGTACCACTTCTGCACAATAAATAATATTTTTTAAAAAATTTAAGGTTTTCGTTTGACTCACCCTCGTATTTTCAGAAAGAAATGCAGTCTCAGTTGGAATGACCCCAGAAGTTTTATTGATGCATTTCATCTTTTTCAGGAATTCATAACTAGCCAAAACACACCTTTGGCGAAGGCACACAGCTGCGCTGAGATAGTGTCACACTTATAGACTTGAGAAACATCCAACACTAATGTTTCAAAGGTGTACATCTTTCCCTATTGTAACATAGCTGCTTGCCTTCGCTGAGGTGCATACCAAACATTTCGGCTTTTTATGACTAATTTGTTACGCACAGTTCCTAGACAAATTCTGAAGACGCCTGAGAAAGGCAAAATGAGTCAATGAAACTTCTTTGTCTATGAAAAAATCCGCTACAGTAACAAAAATTATTTATTTCTTAGAAGACAAGCAGTAGCCAGTTTCGGGAAATATGTCCCATCTTCAGGTGCATATTAAAATATGAGTTCACAAAAGATACATAACTTCTGCTGTCAGTGCAACCTAGACCGAAAATCCGTTCATCATGACTAAACCTGATGTAAACAAACACAAACGCGATGATTGGTCAGAAGCCATAGCACACGTACACTGGTGTTGTTACGCTCTTGGAAGCAGGTCCTACTTACGTATTACATATATTATTACAAAGTTACGTTAAATGAAACTGTAAGATATTCAAATGTATTAACAGCCATCAACGTTTTTCTTAATCACGCCTCAGCTACTTAGTTTTTATTTCGAAAATCGCGTACAGTCACAGCCTATGCAGTGTTGTACTTTGATTGTCGCGCAGTTAATGCGCAGTGTGGAAATGGCTGAGGCTGCTTTCTGTTCCGTTGTGAAACACGGTTAAAAGAAGCCGAGAAATAGGCTGTTCTTAATGGTTTTCATAAATTTACGGAGATAATCGGCTTTGACGTTTTTCCCAGCGTTGTATGTACTGCAGTACATGACTAAACTTAAATTGGACGTATAGTGCAGTCGGTAGCGCTATGGAATGTCAGGCTAATGTGATTCTTTGGGTAGTTGCCACCTCCATTTTTTTTTCTAGTTCAATTTGAAATACCTACATCTCGAAATTATAAAACTCATCGTCATTTTTTATGAATAATGCACGTCTCCTTGTTTCTAATTAAATATTGAACGCGAAATTCTTGCTTCCATTTCAAATACAAATTCTTAGTCATCGATGTTTTATAAAAGACTGTTCATAAAAATTGTTTAAATTAAGAAAACATAACAATTTAATTTTTTAAGGCAAAAATGAAAAACCAAATACTCTTTATTTGGACTATGTCCATCGTTTTATACCAGAGAGGTAGACAAGTATCGTAGAAACATGAAAAACAATCATTTTCACAGCATCGAGCGTATCATAAAAATGCTGCATTTTTACATTTGCTACTGTACAGTTACAATATGTACCCAACAGAACTGATGCTGAGCGAAGCTACAGGATTTGGGCCGAGAAGTAACAAGACTGTTAAGCTGCCAGACGTCCCGGAACCAACGCACGCTGCTTTTTCACACGTCACTACCGAACGCTGGCGCAATACAGAACGGCTCGTCATAAAAGAAGAGGAGAAAATGCTGCGTCTGGTCGGATTCGTGGATTCTATTGTTGACAGGCAGGTGACACTTCCAGAACTGAATTGTATTCCTCGGATTCGGATAAGTAAGGACCTAAGAGATTACCAGACGACTGATAGTAATTAATACCTTCAGTGGCTTGAATATTTAACTAGACGGTGAAATCCTTCAATAGTCTCTTACGTTACACACAGCTTATGCGGAAAAAATTGCCCTGTGGTTAAGTCAAGAGTTTTCATAATCCTTGTTTTTAATTACAGTAGCTCGTTAACTGAAAACGACAACGTGTTGCGGTTTTCGTCTAGTCGTCTAAGGAGCGTATTGTGAGAGATTTGCAGTGTATTGCCTCATTCTGGTTAATAATTAAACGACATTCGAAGCTGTGTTGCTCCTCTGCTCGTCTCTTTCTACGTGTGAACTGCAGCTGGCCACGCCACTGCAGGCTAGCTGCACCAGCTGACCGGCCAGTGCTGTCCCAAGTTTAATGCGCCGCTAAAGCTGTTGTCCCGTATTGTCGCCAAGTCGATGTGCGCGTAACGCACAGCACATAACGTACCCTTATTATCGTACTTGCCAGTTTTCGAGACAGCTTGGCTGCAGTCACATGTGAAACGGAAATCCAATGAGGTTCCAGCAAACATGGAAGAATACATAGTGCAATGTTTACATCAGGTTTAGTCTTATGATTAAAGTGAATGGGCTAAACATTAACAATGTTAGGTTTGCTGATGACACTGCACTACTAGCTGGAAACCTCAAAGATCTACAATTACTTCTTGACAAAGTCGCAGAAAAAAGTGAAGAATTTGGCTTGACTCTTAACGTAAGCAAGACTAAGTTCATGGTGATATCTAAAACACACCAACAAGAAAATCTTACAATCAATAGGGAAAGAGTCGATCAAGCACGTAAATTAAATATCTCGGAACAATTGTAAATGAGGAGATTGAAAGCTCAGAAGAAATTAAATCGAGAATAGGACAGGCCAGAAGTATCCTTAATAAGATGAAAAATGCATTCTGTTCGAGAGACATTTGTTTAAACACAAAAATGAGGTTGCTAAGATGCTATGTATTCTCAAAATTATTATACGGAATGGAAGCATGGACATTGAAAAAGAAGGACATGAACAGTTTAGAAGCTTTTGAAATGTGGGCATATAGAAGAATACTTAGAATTAGTTGGGTGTCGAGGATTACTAATCAAGATGTCCTAAGAAGAATGGGAAAGGAAAAAGAATTAATTAAAACTATTAAAGTAAGGAAGCTACAATATTTAGGCCATGTTATTAGGGGAGTAAATTACAAAATATTGCAAATAATACTAGAAGGGAAAATTTGTGGGAAGAGAACGAGGGGTAGAAGACGGACATCCTGGATTGACAATTTAAAAAATTGGTGCAACTGTTCAACGTCAGAACTCCTTAGATCAGCCAAATCAAGATCAGAAATTGCCATGATGACAGCCAACCTTCTTAGAGGAGACGGCACATGAAGAAGAAGAAGTCTTATGATGGACGGTTTGTAGGACTGCTCAACTAGTTTTGACAAATAAGTAACAACTGAAATTCCGACGGCCTTTATAGACAGTGTGTCACCACAAGCTGTTGGGAACAGATTACTGGAAGCTGAGATGTCAAGTTGACATGTATCAGACTTCGAGTTGCCATGTGTTGTTTATCGCTGGTACCATACCACAACAACAGAGGCTTGCAGCGTGTAGCTCTAGGGGCAACTGGGGCACTGGGTGGCATTCTGTGGTGTCCAGCGATGAAAGCAGCTTTTGTCAGTGTGAAACGTCCCCTTAGAAAAATTACAAATGACTGTGCTTAAACTGACACACAATATTTTTTAGCGCAACGCAATCTGACTTTCAGAAATCCCAACAAAAGAATGACCCTGACTAACATTAACCTATACCTTTCATGAATCACTTACCTCACAAAAATCTTCGTTACTTGAACTACTGCAATACAGCGAGCGCCACTACTGCCAGCTAAATAAAAGATTCAAACTACTGAAGGCACTAACTACTGATAGGCGTAGTTGGCAAATGAAAGATTTTGATAGAGAACAAACAATGTATTTACCTTAATAGTGTTCAAAAGTCATAATATACGAGGGCGGTTCAGAAAGTAACCTCCGATTGGTCACAGTGCGGGTTGTGGGGGGAGTAGCGACGCCATCTGTGCGTTCACGCACTCAACAGGTCAGTCGGCATCAAGCCGTGGTCGAGTGAACGTCGTACCTGCGCTAGTTTAGTTTTTGTGGCAGTTTGAAATGTGTGCTGCAATAGAAAACCCCGCCAAATGTGAAGTGCGTGCTGTCATAAGGTTTTGTACAGCCAAAGGATATTCTGCAGCAGCTATTCATCGTGAGCTTTGTGCCGTGTACGGACCAAGAGTTATGACTGAAGGAGTTGTCCGTGAATGGGTACGTTTATTTAAAAGTGGACGAGAAAACGTTCATGATGAAGAGAGGAGTGGTAGACCATCATTGGTGACTGACGAACTCGTTCAGACAGTTGATGCAAAAGTTCGTGAAAATCGACGTTTCTCAATGTCGGAGTTGTCTACTGGTTTTCCACAGATTTCTAAGACTCTCTTGTACGAGATAGTGACAGCAAGATTGGGTTACCGTAAGTTCTGTGCACGATGGGTGCCCAAAATTCTTACCGACCACCACAAAACTCAAAGAATGGCCTCTGCATTAGACTTTCTGTCACGTTATGAGGACGAAGGAGAACCATTGTTAAACAGAATCGTGACCGGTGACGAAACCTGGATTAAGTACGTGAACCCTGAGACAAAAGAACAATCAAAGATGTGGGCACATTCAAATTCGCCTACCAAACCAAGAAAAGCCTCGCAAGATTTTTCTGCCAGAAAACTGATGGCAACGGTGTTTTGGGATGCCAAAGGGGTGTTGTTGGTTGAATTCATGGAACGTGGTACGACCATTAATCAAGACGTGTACTGTGAAACAATAAAAAAGTTACGACGGGCTATACAGAACAAACGCCGTGGTATGCTGACTTCCGGTATCGTTTTTTTGCACGATAACGCCCGTCCTCACTCTGATCGCAGAACAACGGCCCTTCTTGAGTCCTTCAAGTGGGACGTTATCAACCATCCACCTTACAGCCCAGACCTGGCGCCAAGTGATTATCACCTCTTCATGCATTTGAAGAAATGGCTCGGGTCACAGCGGTTTGATGACGACGAAGAGCTCAAAGATGCAGTCACAGGGTGGCTCCAGGCACAAGCGGGTGATTTTTATGCAGAAGGAATTTCAAAGCTTGTGAAGAGATACGATAAGTGCCTCAATCGCTATGGAGACTATGTAGAAAAATAGTGCAAAGATGTAGTTGTAAGATGTATATATTAAAATATTTTTATTTAACTTGGTGTATTTTTTTAAATCAACCGGAGGTTACTTTCTGAACGGCCCTCGTATACCAGTTCATGATATCCAGTATTACAAATCTACTCTTTCTGGCGGACACACGTCCAGGTCGTCCGCTCTTAAAATTCTGCCATCTCTCTTCCCATATCCACCACTGCTGGTGGCTCACCTTCAACTGTGCAACGCTACGCACTGCCCAACGCTACAGTAGCAACTATTCCAACAATGCAAACCACCCACAGACTGCACACAGCACAGTCAGTGATATTCATACAGAGCGCTACATGGCGTTACCAATACAAAAACCTAAACAGCCTACTTACAAGTGGCGGACAGATCGGCGCCTGCATGTCTGCAGACGACCTGTGGAAGGTGGGAGGTGCCAATTCTGGAGACCCATGCCTCTGTTATGTTATGTTATGTCATATTAACTGGGGGCCTAGAAACGATGGAGAGGCTCCGTCCCCGCCGCAGCCGCAGTGGTCCACAACCCCACGACGACTACCGCAGCCCACTTCACCCCTCCGCCACCCCACACCGAAACTAGGGTTATTGTGCGGTTCGGCCCCCGGTGGATCCCCCAGGGAACGTCTCACACCAGACAAATGTGACCCCTATGTTTGAGTGGAAGAGTAGAAGTGTTTGCGCAGCAATCGCCGACATAGTGTAGCTGAGGCGGAATAAGGGGAACCAGCCAGCATTCGCCGAGGCAGATGGAAAACCGCCTAAAAACCATCCACAGACTGGCCGGCTCACCGGACTTCGACACAAATCCGCCGGGTGGATTCGTGCCGGGGACCGGCGCTCCTTCCTGCCCGGAAAGCCGTGCCTTAGACCGCACAGCCAATCGGGCGGGCTCGTGCCTCTGTTACTACTTGAAACCACGGTCTGCCGAGCTGTTGGCTGTGATGGCAGGACTGACTTGGCACATGATGGAGGAATGCTGAGTGCTGACCAGTATCTGACAGTACTGTCAAACACTGCTGCCATTCTATTCATGACCGGAGTATCAGGTGGCGTATTCAATCAGGATAATGGCGCCACATTGCAGTTCAGACTGCTAACACTTGAGGAATGTAGGGATCCTAGGTTGACAGAGCGTGTGAGGGTTGTGCTGGGATGACATATACTTTCACACCTGAGTGTCAGGCGTGGCTAGAAATCGTCATGATAATATTTAGAAGCTCCTAGCTCCCATGCCACAACGAATGCAAGAGTGCATTCATACCTGTTTAGGTCACACCTTATACTAATGTTGATGATTGAAATCAGTTCTGAATCCAATTGAAAATTTAATCGCGAAATACCTGTTTCGTTCTGAACTTCCCCTCAAAGTTTGATAAAAATCACACTATTCCTTTATAACGAAAAACTTTTTTTTTTTTTTGTCAGTGTATTAAATCTTAATTTCTGTTACAAAGCACGGAATTTTTGATAAGTCGCAGAGGAACGCAGCTGATGATACTTTCTCATCTAAACATTGTATTATACAATGAAGAGCCAAAGAAACTGGTACATCTGCCTAATATCGTGTAGGTCCCCCGCGAGCATGCAGAAGGGAAGTGCCGCAACAAGACGTGGTATGGACTGGACTAATGCGACACTGTCAATCCTGCAGGGCTGTCCATAAATTTGTAAGAGTACAAGGGAGTGGAGCTCTCTTCTGAACAGCACATTGCAAGGCATTCCAGATATGCTCAAATATGTTCACGTTTGGGGAGTCTGGTGGCCAGCGGAAGTGTTTAAACTCAGAACGGTGTTCCTGCAGCCACTCTGTAGCAATTCTGGACGTATGGGGTGTCGCGTTGTCCTGCTCGAATTGCCCACGACCGTCGGAATGCACAATGGAAACGAATGGATGCAGGTGATCAGACAGGATGCTTACGTGTGTGTCACCTGTCAGAGTCGTACGTAGACGTGTCAGGGATCCCATATCACTCCAACTGCATAAAAGCCACACCATTACAGAGCCTTGACCAGCTTGAACAGTCCTCTCTGACATGCAGGGTCCATGGTTTCATGAGGTTGTCTCCATAGCTGTACACGTCCATCCACTCGATAGAATTTGAAACGAGAGTCGTCCGACCATCAACATACTTCCTGTCATCAAAAGTCCAATGTCGGTCATGATGGATCCAGGCGAGACGTAAAGCTTTGTGTCGTGCAGTCATCGTGGGTACACGAGAGGGCCTTCAGCTCTGGAAGCCCATTTCGATCATGTTTCGTTGAATGGTTGGCATGCTGACACTTGTTGATGGCCCAACATTGAAATCTGTAGCAATTTCCGGAAGGGTCGCACTTCTGTTATATTGAACGATTCTTTTCAGTCGTCGTTGGTTCCATTCATGCAGGACCTTTCTCTGGCCCCAGCGATGTTGGAGATTTGATGTTTTACTAGATTCCTGATATTCAAGGTACACTCGTGAAATGGTCGTACGAGAAAATCCCCACTTCATAGCCGCATCGAATATGCTGTGTCCCATCGCTCGTGCGCCGACATTCAAATCTTGATAACCTGCCATTGTATCAGCAGCAACCGATGTACACTACTGGCCATTAAAATTGCTACACCACGAAGATGACGCGCTATAGACGCGAAATTTAACCGACAGGAAGAAGATGGTGTGATATGTAAATTATTAGCTTTGAGAGCATTCACTCAAGGTTGGCGCCGGTGGCGACACCTACAACGTGCTGACATGAGGGAAGTTTCCAACCGATTTCTCATACACAAACAGCAGTTGACCGGCGTTGCCTGGTGAAATGTTGCTGTGATGCCTCGTGTAAGTAGGAGAAATGCGTACCATCACGTTTCCGATAAAAATCGGATTGTAGCCTATCGCGATTGCGGTTTATCGTATCGCGAAACTGCTGCTCGCGTTGGTCGAGTTCCAATGACTCTTAGTAGAATCGGTGGGTTCAGAAGGGTAATACGGAACGCCGTGCTGGATCCCAATGCCCTCGTATCACTAGCAGTCGAGATGACAGGCATCTTATCTGCATGGCTGTAACGGATCATGCAGCCACGTCTCGATTCGTGAGTCAGCAGATGGGGACGTTTGTAAGACAACAACCATCTGCACGAACAGTTCGACGACGTTCGCAGCAGCACGGACCATCAGCTCGGAGAGCATAGCTGCGGTTACTCTTGACGCTGCATCACAGACAGGAGCGCCTGCAATGGTGTACTCGACGATGAACCTGGGTGCACGAATGGCAAAACATCATGTTTTCGGATGAATCCAGGTTCTGTTTACTGCATCATGATGGTCGCATCCGTGTTTGGCGACATCGCGGTGAACGCACATTGCAGCCGTGTATTCGTCATCGCCATACTGGCGTATCACCCGGCGTGATAGTACGGGGTGCCATTGATTACACGTTTCGATCACCTCTTGGTCGCATTGACGGCACTTTGAACAGTGGACGTTACATTTCAGATGTGTTACGACCTGTGGCTCTACCCTTCATTCGATCCCTTCGAGACTCTACATTTCAGCAGGATAATGCACGACCGCATGTTCCAGGTCCTGTACGGGCCTTTTTGGATACAGAAAATGTTCGACTGCTGCCCTGGCCAGGACATTCTCCAGATCTCTCACCAACTGAAAACGTCTGGTCAATGGTGGCCGAGCAACCGGCTCGTCACAATACGCCAGTCGCTACTCTTGATGAACTGTGGTATCGTGTTGAAGCTGCATGGGCAGCTGTACCTGTACACGCAATCCAAGCTCTGTTTGACTCAATGCCCAGGCGTATTAAGGCCGTTATTACGGCCAGAGGTGGTTGTTCTGGGTACTGATTTCTCAGGATCTATGCACCCAAATTGCGTGAAAATGTAATCGCATGTCAGTTCTAGTATAATATATTTGTCCAATGAATACCCGTTTATCATCTGCATTTCTTCTTGGTGTTGCAGTTTTAATGGCCAGTAGTGAAACAACTGCACCAGACACTTGTTGTCTTATACAGGCGTTGTCGACCGCAGTGCCGTATTCTGCCTATTTACGTATCTCTGTATTTGAATACGCATGCCGATACTAGTTTCTTTGGCGCTTCAGTGTATTCTCAGTGAGAGAAGCTGATGGGTAAAGAAGGTTTTATTTTGCTCATTGCAGTCGTCGCAGCTTTCTTAATTCAGTGAAAACAAACAGCGGCGAATACGGCGCCATCTGAGCAAGGGTGGAACCTGAAACGTGTCTTTAATGAATTAATCTGAAAACCGTGGCTGAGCACTATGCTTTTTCGAGCATTCCTGTGTCCTGCATACACTCTGCCCCTCGTGTCATCGCCTCTAGCAGCGGAGCAGCCGTCTCCGCCCGGAGCCTGGTGCGGGCGCCGCTCAGTCGGCGCTCTGCAGTTCGAACAGCAGGTTGAACACCGTGTAGGACATGTTGAGCAGCTGTGGACAAAACATGGAGCCTACTCAGCAAGGTGGAGGAAAGATCAAGCGCAATTTTAGATTTTAGATTAGATTAGTTTTTCGCTCCAGAGATCTGTACTGAGGAGAGATCCTCGTAGATGTGGAACATGTCGCTTTTTTTCAAGCGAAACAACAAAATTAATAGTATGGGTATATACAATACATGAAACTTCCTGGCAGATTAAAACTGTGTGCCTGACCAAGACTCGAACTCGGGACCTTTGCCTTTCGCGGGCAAGTGCTCTACCATCTGAGCTACCGAAGCACGACTCACGCCCGGTACTCACAGCTTTATTTCTGCCAGTATCTCGTCTCCTACCTTCCAAACTTTACAGAAGCTCTCCTGCGAACCTACAACACATCATTTTTTTTAAGCTGAAATGACAATACTAATGTTGTTGTTGTTGTGGTCTTCAGTCCTGAGATTTGTTTGATGCAGCTCTCCATGCTACTCTATCCTGTGCAAGTTTCTTCATCTCCCAGTACCTACTGCAGCCTACATCCTTCTGAATCTGCTTAGTGTATTCATCTCTTGGTCTCCATCTACGATTTTTACCTTCCACGCTGCCCTCCAGTATTAAATTTGTGATCCCTTGATGCCTCAGAACATGTCCTACCAACCGATCCCTTCTTCTAGTCAAGTTGTGCCACAAGCTCCTCTTCTCCCCAATTCTATTCAATATCTCCTCATTAGTTATATGATCTACCCATCTAATCTTCAGCATTCTTCTGTAGCACCACATTTCGAAAGTTTCTATTCTCTTCTTGTCCAAGCTAGTTATCGTCCATGTTTCACTTCCATACATGGCTACACTCCATACAAATACTTTCAGAAACGACTTCCTGACACTTAAATCTATACTCGATGTTAACAAATTTCTCTTCTTCAGAAACGCTTTCTTGCCATAGCCATTCTACATTTTATATACTCTCTACTTCGACCATCATCAGTTATTTTGCTCCCCAAATAGCAAAAATCCTTTACTACTTTAAGTGTCTCATTTCCTAATCTAATTCCCTCAGCTTAATTCGGCTACATTCCATGATCCTCGTTTTGCTTTTGTTGATGTTCACCTTATATCCTCCTTTCAAGACACAGTCCATTCCGATCAAGTGCTCTTCCAAGTCCTTTGCTGTCTCTGACAGAATTACAATACTAATAGTATTATTTACAATACATCATTTGTTTCTATAAAAAATTCGTCACTGGAGTGAAAGGAATTGTCCACTAGTAAGTCTTTCAGGCTCCTTTTAAACTGATCTTTATTTGTAACTAAATTTTTTATGTTTGCTGGCAAATTATTGAAGATGAGTGTTCCTGAGTAGTGGACCCCTTTTTGAACTAAAGTAAGTGCCTTTAAGTCCTTGTGCAGATCAGTTTTGTTCCTGGTATTGTATGTATGAACTGAGCTGTTTGTTGGTGTGGTGTGTGCACTGTAAGACCTTCGGTACACACACCATCAGATTATTTCACTTGTCGCTCTAACGAAGTAGGCGAGTGTCAGCAATATGTCTCGTGGTCTTATTGTGGCGTGTTTATCTTCAGCAGTTAGGTCAGACGATAGAAATGCCACTTGCACGCTTAGAGTAGCAGATTGACGGTGACCAACTTTAAACAGAACTTGATTAGTTTTCACACACATTTATTAAAATAATAACGAGCATAAAAATTACTTAACTTGGTTCTGGATGCTATTTACAAATGACAATCTGAAGTTCCTTTGGTATTGGTACATTAATCTTATTCTCACATATCTCTGATAGTTGACAAAGTGTCTATTCATTTCTCTTCATGGCTATGTACAGGAATATGATAATCTTATTAGGTGCAGACTGAAACTTGACTATAGACTGGTACAGGCTAATGCAGACTGGTACAGATTGGTGCAGAGAAATGCAGACTGGTACAGACTGACTAATTGGAGGTCTGTACACTCGTTATAATACCTCGCGCATTCAGGTATCACTGCGCGAGTGTGATCCGCGAGGAGAAAAGGTTCTACATTAGCAGCAATCTCATTGGCTGCGTTACATATTAATAAGCGGATCGGCGGAAGCAGAATTTGGTCCGTCTCTATGGCAGCGCCATCTCGTAGTGCGGAGACAGACGAGCGCTGCGCCTGCGTGGTTGTGCTTAGCGGGGCGCGCTCTAGTGGGAAAGTTGTGTACGCACTGACTACACAGAACTATGTACACAACAGTTGGAGAAAGAGATATATCTTTTAAGACAAATTTCATTAAGGAGTAAATATACTGAGAGGCAGTAGTTAGTATACCCAGTTCTTTGAAGACGTTTCTACAGGACGTCTGTGAATTTACTCCACAAATAATATGTGTTACATGCTTTTGGACTCTGAAAACTTTTGTTTGACTTGAAGAGTTACCCCAAAATATTATACCATATGGCAGTATGGACTGAAAGTAGGCAAAGTATGCAAGCTTTTTCATTTTTATGTCGCCTATGTCTGCTAACACTCGAATTCCAAATACACATTTGTTAAGGCATCTCTGCAGTTCTGTGGTGTGCTGAATTTATTATTAAGTTGTAATCCCAGTAATTTAAGACTGTAAACCTCTTTTATCTGCTCTTCTTGATACTTTATACAAATGCTGGGTGGAAACCTCTTACAGGTTCTGAATTGCATATAGTGAGTCTTTTCGAAGATTAATGTCAGTGAGTTGGCTTTAAACCATTTATTAATATCCATGAAAATATCATTAGCAGATCTTTCTAGAACTATGCTTGACATACTATTTATTGCAATACTTGTGCCATCTGCAAACAAAAAGAACTCTGCTTCTGTCACTGTAACTGATGAGAGATCATTAATGTACACAAGAAAAAGCAATGGCCCTAAAATGGATCCTTGTGGGACACCACATGTAATTTCTTCCCATTCCGATGATGACTGACGACTTAATTCACTAGTCCCTTCCACTGACACCCTTTGTTTCCTGTTAGCGACGTATGACTTGAACCATTTTGTTGCGCTGCCCATGACACCATAGAATTCTAATTTATTTAAAAGGATGTCGTGGTTCACACAATAAAATGCCTTTGACAGATCACAATGTTCGAAGGAAAGCCCCCAACCACTCGACAGCCTTCTGGAGCACAGTCAATTAGGGTAATTTAATACCACTTTTTCCATGTTTTGAAAATACTTCAGACAAAATAAGTTACTCACAACAGATATTGTAACATTTTACATTTATAACACAGGCCAACGAAATTTTTTTTAAAAACCTTTTTTTACTTTGATAGCTGGTGTTTACAGATTTTTATGAAAAGCCTTGATACAACGTAAGCATGGTTTGTATTTGCAGTAAGCTACTTAAAACAATGATATGTGTTAATAGAGTTTTCACTTATCGGCTGGATTGCTTTGTATATTCTTTATCTTTTTTCTCTGAAGCTTCTTCTGTAGCTTTTTCTACAATGAGTCGCTTGCTGAACTTATTGGTGAAGTGACCAACAGCATTCCCTCATCATGTTGGTGTTCCAGAGGCCTTGGTAGCGTTTTTCCATCACTTTAATGGCCTGGTGAAAACGCTCCACTTGCTCCTTACGAACATCTCCCATATTGTCCGGGAAGTAATCAGGGTGACTGTTCAAAAAGTGAACTTTTCAGGCTCATTAAACATCCTAAAGCTTTAAACTCCTTTAACGTTGTAGCTATAATAGAAAAACATTCTGGGTCTTTTTCATATCCTAAGAACTTTGTAACGACTTGCTTGAATGATATCCATGCTTCTTTCTCATTTAAGGTCATTGTGGATTCAAAGATAATATCACACATCACTTCTCTAATGTCTGGTCCGACAAGGACGCATTCTTTTAGTTTAGCTTCTCAAAGGTATGGAAACTTTTGGCAGAGATACTTAAAACATGGTTCATCTTTAGGCAAAGCCTTCACAAACTGTTTCATTAGGCCTAACTTTATTTGTAGAGGTGGTAGGAGTATGTTTTTTGGAAGATTTTAGCATAGAATATTCTTATCACCAGGTTTTAAAGACTCCCTCACAGCCCAGTTCTTTCTGCTCCAGTGTTGATCTCTAGCCCTAGTGTCCCATTCACACAAGAAACATGGAAATTTGGTAAAGCCACCTTGTTGAGTAAGGAGCATGCATGTTACTTTTAGATCGCCACATATCATCCAACCATGAGCAGAATAGCCTATTTTATTTAGCACTATTTCTATGTTTTCATAGCTTTCTTTCATATGTACAGAATGTCCAACAGGTATAGATACATACATGTTACCATTGTGCAATAAAACAACCTTTAAACTAGTTTTGGACGAATCAATAAACAGCCTCCAGTCTTCCTTTTTGTATTCAATACAAAACCCAATCATCACACCAGGAATGTCTGAGCAGTACACTAAATCACCTTCTTGTTGAAAAAAACTTGAAAAATTGCTGCTCTCTCTTTCTATACATGTACATGCTGGTTCCAATTCTCAATAAGTTCTTTTCTTTTAATCTAGAGCCAAGCAATTCAGCTTTTTCTTTCGTTAAGCCCAGATTCCTAACCAAACCGTCTGAGTCAACAATTTGCACTCTAGACTTTCCGTATTACAAAAATGGTTCAAGTGGCTCTAAGCACTATGGGACTTAACATCTGAGGTCACCAGTCCCCTAGACTTAGAACTACTTAAGTACCCAAGGACATCACACACATCCATGCCCGAGGCAGGATTCGAACCTGTGACATAGCAGCAGCATGGTTCCAGACTGAAGCACCTAGAACCGCTCGGCCACAGCTGCCGGCTTTCTGTATTACAACGGAATTCATTATCATCTGGTTCATCTAAATCAGATTATATATCAAAAAATACTTCTGTTGGAATAGAATTTAAATCATCTGCTGGTTCAGGAACCAGCAAATCTACACCATGCCCTACTGGTCGGATGGCGGACAGACAGTTAGGGTAGCTTATTACCTTCTTGTTTTTCAAATTGTGACCAGTAATATCAAAACTGCAAAAGTAGCAATCATCGGAATTATTTCTTGGCTCCCTCCAGATCATAGGAACAGCAATTCTAAAGGCTTTTCTCTCCTTTTTGGACCATTTTCTCAGATCTTCAACACACACATAACATAATGTGGCGACCAAGATTTATTTTGATCACCAGTTTTAAATCAAAAGTATGATAGATAAAACATTTTCACAAAATCTGTAATATTTCTTTTGTGTTTTTTAATCAGAAATTCACTGCAAATATAACAAAAAGTGTCAGCAGAATATTCACAACCGGGAAACAGGAAAGTGAGGTTAGGTTGAGAGTAAACAAAACACCACCTGTTAACACAAAAATAGAATAGACGTTTTTTTGCCAGCAAATGTTTTTCAGCAGTGCTACCACAGTCATCTACATTCATTACACCTCCTTTTTAAATTATTTTAACTACATAAAAGCTGTTAAATTCTTTAAAAATCGCTCAATTTAATAAATTTCACTGTGAACAGTGAAGAAATTGTGGGTGCTACAGTTTTTTAAGTATCATAGTTGGATTTCACACCCTAAAAAACATAAGAATGAGGTATTTTCAGCAAAAAATGTTTTCCCATCGTTGGCCTGTGTAGTAACTGAGTGCTTGGGAAAGTAAAAATGTTCACTAACTGTGCCGTATCAGAGTAATATTCTGGTTTAAATACTGGTGCAAAGTGACACTGTCCTATACCGTATCTTTAGACCAGTCTTAAAAAACATAGTATTTTTTTCTATATCTAATGCACTGTGTAAATTTAGGTCATGCCAGAAGAATATCAGGTGTTTATAAGGAATAAAACCAAACAGTATACAAAGGTATCTGTATAGATCGGACATTGCTGAACTTACATCATTTTCGTCAGAAGCTCTCTTCACCGTCAGTGCAATTAAAGGATAATCACAACTGTGGGAGCTAGTAAGATGGTGGAAAAACAACTGAAATACTAACCAGAAAACACAAAGGTAACAAAACTGCTACTTTTAGTACAAAGTAATCTAAGCAGTTGGCGCAGATGCCATTTGAAACAACAGTAGTAAGTATTGCAAAGCTACATCGACTGGTAAAAAGTTATCTTGATTGACTGTATCCTAGGGCCAAGTCAACAACAAGACATCTGCTGCTACGATCAGACCTACCAACATGCATGAAGAGTGACGTTCGTGGTGTCCAAAACATATGTCTGTTGTTTCTCACTATAGAATACAGGATGGACATACGTCTGCACGTGGAAAAAAATAGACAGGGCGTCGGAAAATCTTATGGTACATTGCTCACCATTAAAATGCAACACAAGAAATAATATCTAATAACCCAGTTCTAAGCAAAGAAGGGAAAGCAGAAAGGTTGAAGGAATATATAGAGGGTCTATACAGGGGCGATGTTCTTGAGGACAACATTATGGAAATGGAAGAGGATGTAGATGCAGATGAAATGGGAGATACGATACTGCGTGAAGAGTTTCACAGAGCACTGAAAGACCTAAGCCGAAATAAGGCCCCGGGAGTAGACAACATTCCATTAGAACTACTGACAGCCTTGAGAGAGCCATTCCTGACAAAACTCTACTATCTGGTGAGCAAGATGTATGAGACAGGCGAAATTCCCTCAGACTTCAAGAAGAATATAATAATTTCAATCCCAAAGAAAGCACGTGTTGACATGCTGACCCTACGACTTATCTTAGAAGAAAGATTAAGGAAAGGCAAACCTACATTTCTAGCTTTTATAGACTTAGAGAAAGCTTTTGACAATGATGATTGGAATACTGTCATTCAAATTCTGAAGGTGGCAGGGGTAAAATACACGGAGCGAAAGGATATTTACAATCTGTACAGAAAGCAGATGGCAGTTATAAGAGTCGAGGGACGTGAAAGGGAAGCAGTGGTTGGGAAGGGAGTGATACAGGGTTGTAGCCTCTCGCCGATGTTATTCAATCTGTATATTGAGCAAGCAGTAAAGGAAACAAAAGAAAAGTTTGGAGTAGGTATTAAAATCCATGGAGAAGAAATAAAAGCTTTGATGTTCGCCGATGACATTGTAATTCTGTCAGAGACAGCAAAGGACTTGGAAGAGCAGTTGAACGGAATGGACAGTGTCTTGAAAGGAGTATATAAGATGAACATCAACAAAAGCAAAACGAGGATAATGGAATGTAGTCGAATTAAGTCAGGTGATGCTGAGGGAATTAGATTAGGAAATCAGACACTTAAAGTGATAAAGGAGTTTTGCTATTTGGGGAGCAAAATAACTGATGATGGTCGAAGTAGAGAGGAGAGAAAATATAGACTAGCAATGGCAAGGAAAGTGTTTCTGAAGAAGAGAAATTTGTTAACATCGAGTATTGGTTTAAGTGTCAGGAAGTCGTTTCTGAAAGTATTTGTATGTGAGAGTAGCCATGTATGGAAGTGAAACATGGACAATAAATAGTTTAGACAAGAAGAGAATAGAAGCTTTCGAAATGTGGCGCTACAGAAGAATGCTGAAGATTAGATAGGTATGAGGAGGTATTGAATAGAATTGGGGAGAAGAGGAGTTTTTGGCACAACTTGACTAGAAGAAAGGATCGGGTGGTAGGATGCGGATAGGGGGGGCGTGTGGTCAGCACACCGCTCTCCCGGTCGTTATGACGGTTTTCTTTGACCGGAGCCGCTACTAGTCGGTCGAGTAGCTCCTCAATTGGCGTCACGAGGCTGAGTGCACCCCGAACTCTCCATAGGTCCACATGAATTTTGCCGCGCGGGATTAGCCTAGCGGTCTAAGGCGCTGCAGTCATGGACTGTGCGGCTGGTCCCGGCGGAGGTTCGAGTCCTCCCTCAGACATGGGTGTGTGTGTTCGTCCTTAGGATAATTTAGGTTAAGTACCGTGTAAGCTTAGGGACTGATCACCTTAGCAGTTTAGTCCCATAAGATTTCACACACATTTGAACATTTTTTGAACCACATGAATTTAATAGGTGTCCTGCAACAGATAATTTAATGAATTTATTAACCATGGTGGCCCTAGTATATGTGAAATATGGATCTTATGACACAAAAAGGTGAAATAGGGGTTCATCAAACTATTGAATGAAAGAGTGGTTAGTATGAAATCCTATTTACCACAAGTCCCTGTAGGGTTCACATTGAAGATAAGTGCACGAAGACAGTAATCTGTTATGTTCAGTAAGTATTAACACAAGTTACAGTGGGATTACAATATCAAGAAAATGGCAAAACTCATGTAATGAGTCTGAGATGAATACGTTAAAGTCAACAGTACATTGGGGGAACAATCAAGTTTGCGGAAGCAGCAATGTGATTGTCGAATGTTAATAATAGAGGAAAGAAATACGGAAAGAACTATGCATACACCTACCATCTTCATCGAGCACATGCCGAGCTGTGAGTGTTCATAAATATACTTGAATTTAAATTGTGAAAGTCCTGCCATTAATCTGAAGTCCTCGCATGGTTCCTACACTTACACTCCTGGAAATTGAAATAAGAACACCGTGAATTCATTGTCCCAGGAAGGGGAAACTTTATTGACACATTCCTGGGGTCAGATACATCACATGATCACACTGACAGAACCACAGGCACATAGACACAGGCAACAGAGCATGCACAATGTCGGCACTAGTACAGTGTATATCCACCTTTCGCAGCAATGCAGGCTGCTATTCTCCCATGGAGACGATCGTAGAGATGCTGGATGCAGTCCTGTGGAACGGCTTGCCATGCCATTTCCACCTGGCGCCTCAGTTGGACCAGCGTTCGTGCTGGACGTGCAGACCGCGTGAGACGACGCTTCATCCAGTCCCAAACATGCTCAATGGGGGACAGATCCGGAGATCTTGCTGGCCAGGGTAGTTGACTTACACCTTCTAGAGCACGTTGGGTGGCACAGGATACATGCGGACGTGCATTGTCCTGTTGGAACAGCAAGTTCCCTTGCCGGTCTAGGAATGGTAGAACGATGGGTTCGATGACGGTTTGGATGTACCGTGCACTATTCAGTGTCCCCTCGACGATCACCAGTGGTGTATGGCCAGTGTAGGAGATCGCTCCCCACACCATGATGCCGGGTGTTGGCCCTGTGTGCCTCGGTCGTATGCAGTCCTGATTGTGGCGCTCACCTGCACGGCGCCAAACATGCATACGACCATCATTGGCACCAAGGCAGAAGCGACTCTCATCGCTGAAGACGACACGTCTCCATTCGTCCCTCCATTCACGCCTGTCGCGACACCACTGGAGGCGGGCTGCACGATGTTGGGGCGTGAGCGGAAGACGGCCTAACGGTGTGCGGGACCGTAGCCCAGCTTCATGGAGACGGTTGCGAATGGTCCTCGCCGATACCCCAGGAGCAACAGTGTCCCTAATTTGCTGGGAAGTGGCGGTGCGGTCCCCTACGGCACTGCGTAGGATCCTACGGTCTTGGCGTGCATCCGTGCGTCGCTGCGGTCCGGTCCCAGGTCGACGGGCACGTGCACCTTCCGCCGACCACTGGCGACAACATCGATGTACTGTGGAGACCTCACGCCCCACGTGTTGAGCAATTCGGCGGTACGTCCACCCGGCCTCCCGCATGCCCACTATACGCCCTCGCTCAAAGTCCGTCAACTGCACATACGGTTCACGTCCACGCTGTCGCGGCATGCTACCAGTGTTAAAGACTGCGATGGAGCTCCGTATGCCACGGCAAACTGGCTGACACTGACGGCGGCGGTGCACAAATGCTGCGCAGCTAGCGCCATTCGACGGCCAACACCGCGGTTCCTGGTGTGTCCGCTGTGCCGTGCGTGTGATCATTGCTTGTACAGCCCTCTCGCAGTGTCCGGAGCAAGTATGGCGGGTCTGACACACCGGTGTCAATGTGTTCTTTTTTCCATTTCCAGGAGTGTATGTTTGCAAACACTGCTGCTGCTCACTTAGAGTTACCAGTGTCCAAGACCGGTGGCTGCTAAACTATAAACCATCTGGTCTGCACCGAATGTTGCCCTCCCTCAAAGCCTGGAATAAAGGCCCCTCTCTTGGCTGAAACGTCACCTGTCGAGTCTCGGATGAAAGACACTCTGCCGATCACTCCCAGCAAGCAACGGAATTTTTACTCTTACTTTCCGAGTGTGAGCATCCGAATGACAGCCAATCAGATGCTAAGTCTTCCTTCCTTACTCACTTTTAATACAACTGACCAACTGTAGGGAGTTTTAGTACTGGAGCTCAGAAGCAGCCAAGCTCTGACTCCCACTGTCAGTGGTATTTCGCGCTTCAGCCGGTAAGGCCTTCTCCATGTTCGCAAAAGCGAGTTAAGTTCTGCCATTCCAAAATTTATTTATGCATTGAGGAGCCGAAGAAGTTCACTTGCCTGATATTGTGTAGGGCCCCCGCGAGCACGCAGAAGTGCCGCAACACGACGGGGCATGGACTCGACTAATGTCTGATGTAGTGCTGGAGGGAACTGACAACATAAATCCTGACAGGGCTGTACATAAACCCGTAAGAGTACGAGGGCGTGGAGATCTCTCCTGAACAACACGTTCCAAGGCATCCCAGATATCCTCAATAATGTTCATGTCTGGGGAGTTTGGTGGCCAGCGGAGGTGTTTAAATTCAGAAGAGTGTTCCTGGAGACACTCTGTAGCAGTTCTGGACGTGTAGAGTGTCGCACTGTCCTGCCGGAACTGCCCAAGTCTGTCGGAATGCACAACGGACACGAATAGATGCAGGTGATCAGACAGGAATCTTACATACGTGTCACCTGTCCGCGTCGTATCTAGACGTATCACGGGTCTCATATCACCTCTAACTGCACGCGCCCCACAGCATTACAGAGCCTCCACCAGCTTGAACAGTCCTCTGCTGACATGTAGTGCCCATGGATTCATGAGGTTGTCTCCATACCCGTAGACGTCCATCCGCACGATAGGATTTGAAACGAGACTCGTACGACCAGGCAACATGTTTCCCGGCATCAGCAGTCCAATGTTGGTGTTGACGCGCCCAGGCGAGGCGTAAAGCCTTGTGTCGTGCAGTCATCAAGGTACACGAGTGGGCCTTCAGCTCCGAAATCCCTTATCGATGATGTTTCGTTGAATGATTCGCGCATTGACACTTGTTAATGTCCCAGCAGTGAAATATGCAGCTACTTGCGGAAGGGTAGCATTTCTGTCGCACTGAACGATTCTCTTCAGACGTCGTTGGTCCCTTTCTTGCAGGATCGTTTTCCGGCAGCAGCGATGTCGGAGATTCGATGTTTTTCCGGATTCCTGATATTCAGTGTAATGGTCGTACTAGAAAATCCCCACTTCATCGCTATCTCGGAGATGCTGAGTCCCATCGCTCGTCCCCCGACTATAACACCGCGTTCAAACTCACTTAAATCTTGATAACCTGCCATTGTAGCAGCGGTAACTGATCCAACAACTGCGCCAAACACTTGTCTTATATAGGTGTTGCCGATAGCAGCGGCGTATTCTCCCTGTTTCCATATCTCTGTATTTGAATACGCAGGTTCGAATCCTGCCTCGGGCATGGACGTGTGTGATGTCCTTAGGTTAGTTAGGTTTAAGTAGTTCCAAGTTCTAGGGGACTGATGACCTCAGAAGTTAAGTCCCATAGTGCTCAGAGCCATTTGAACCATTTTTTGTATTTGAATACGCATGCCTATACCAGTTACTTTGACGCTTCAGTGTATTAGTCAATGGTAGTTACTCTTACTATTTCACAGTAAAGTCAACATTAATTCAGTTAGCTTAGTAGTGTCCTGATGCCTCGAGTGCCACGCTCCCGAGCACAAAAAAATGTTTCAAATGGCTCTGAGCACTATGGGGCTTAACATCTGAGGTCATCAGTCCCCTAGACTTAGAACTACTTAAACCTAATCAACCTAAGGACATCACACACATCCATGCCCGAGGCAGGATTCGAACCTGCGACCGTAGCAGTCGCACAGTTCCAGACTGAAGCGCCTAGACCCGCTCGGTCACAGCGGCCGGCTCCCGAGCACAAAGGAGTCAGATAATCTCGTCTCACTCCACCTTACCGACCTTATCTTTGAGCTGTCCTGTGTCGAGCAGTTCCAAAATAAGCATTTTCTGCATGCTGCAGTGCGATACTGTACAACATACCCTGGTGCTGTTAGCTCAAGACATGCCTTCCCAGTGCCATTGGACACTCCATGTTAAAAGCAGTCTTTGATTACACAACAGCTTTCTTTAGGACGCAAATATAGACAGCGCCTATCCAGTGGAACTGGGCTCATACGCAACATACTGAGCCAGTGCTTCTACCTAGCTGCTTCTCTTCCCCTCACAGAGGCAGTGCGTACCTTTTGAAGAGCACTGTGACACCCTAATGGCCGGAAACTGGCTCTTTTCCCTGGTTCTGCTTGCCTCCGCTTAACTCGTATTCAACAAGTTTCCCAATTACCAATGTAAACAATCCTCCGGAATAAGAAATCAATGTTGAATTTAGTAGTTAATTAGAGCAATCACTTGCATCAACTTAAACCATACTCACACTCTCATTTCTAGCTGAGAGTTAATTTAGATTAGATGGGTTTATCATTTCAATGGCGTTTGATTACCGTACATGGCAGTTTTGACAAAACTGGTAACCACATGGATTACAAGCTGCATGCTAAGCTATATAAGTAGGCTATTTGTACCCCACGACAGTCTGTGGTTTTGTTTTTATGGCGAGTCGCTCCACGTGTTGTAATTATATTTTCCTGGAGACATGTTGGGTATAAATTTTATCTTCGATAGGGAAAGATGAAGTAATGAGTTAAAATTTGTGCCGAGGTCCGGATATGAAGCTGTACCCCCTGCTTACTAGGCGCATGTGCCGACCACTACATCAGCCTGGCATTGTGGCTGCCACAGCCACATGAATTACTCTAGTCCAACACCCTCCCTAGCACAAACTTCAATTCACACCACAGCCCACCCTGATTTTCTCCTTATTAAATCGTCAGAATTGCTGAGGCTGTCCAGTGCTGTAATAGCACATTAGCTTCTTTATGTAATGGGGAGATGCTACCTGTATCTCAGGCATAGGTGACCTACGAGGTGTGATTGCAAAGTTTCAAGAATGGGCTTGTAATTGTACAATGGTGGCACTTACATGCTACTGTGATGCATCTCCTTCAAAATAGTCCCCTTCTGACTGAAAACTCCGACTCCAACGGTGTTTCCACTTTTGGAAACATTCCTGGAAATTTTTTTCCCAGAATGTGTTAACCCATTAAGTCCCAAATTAAGTTCTTTTCTAAAATGTAATTTTTTATTCCTTAATTATAATGTAGATAGTGTATGAACCACAATAAGTACATAAATAGCCAAAGAATATTTATACATGCTGATATAATGGCCGTCCTCAAAATAGGACACTGGGATCTAACAGTATCGTATAGCATACTAAACTGTATTCTAGTCTCAACTATTTATTTCTTGTGAAATGGTACAATCCACTTCACACACAGTGTTACACGGCATTTAACACAATATGTTTTAGGTTTCCCGTTGCATTTAGCTCTTACACATCTTCTTTGCGTGCTTCTTTTGTCAATCATATGACCAATTTCATCAAACCTGATGTCTAGTGTCACTCTCAACCGACTTGATGGGTATTCCATTCGACGTCCAATATTCGGTCTTCCAGTGCCCAATTTCAGGTATGTGACTGTAACAGCACGTCTGAAATCCAGTAAATCCTGTGCATTTTTCCCATGTACTAGTCTGTAGCAGAGTCAGGCATTTACGAGGACCATTTCCAGCAAACATGTAATAGGACCCAGTACCATTTTGTCCCTCTAATTACCGTCGCATATTTTCCAACTAACCAGTCATGGTGGTCAACACCTTCCATGTACGCGTTGTACAACTTCAAAACGGCAGGTTGTTCCACTTGTCTCTTCTTACTTGCTTGTCTACTGTACCACGTAGCTGCTCCCAAAGGTTCAACTTGGTCAAAATTTGTATCAATTGTAATGCATCTGTTGTCGTGCCATCGAACAAATAAGACTTCACCATTCCTGTCGAACTGGTAGTCATAGTTTCGTCGAACTGTCTCTTTCAGTTCGTTGCTGCTCAGTAGTGGACAGTCAGCGACTCGATTCTCTCTGACAGTCCCAGTTGCTCGAAAACCCAAATTTCTCAGATGAATCAGAAGATCTCTACCAGTGAAGAAATTGTCAAAGTACACACAATGATTCTCGGGTTTTTCAATGCAGCAATGTTTAGGACTACTCTTGATCCCAATAGTAGGTCATCCCTTGCAGTATCTTCTGGATCCTTTCCACAGTATAAATCAAATTTGAAACAGTAGCCACTTGCTCCACAAAGAGATCACAACTTTTAGCCAAATCTAATAGGATGGCCTCGGATAAACTGTCCATCTCGAACTGTATTATTTACTAATGGGTACGATATTCATAAATATACTTACATAATACACTGTAAATTTCAAAGTAACTTCATATCCTGTAATTTATATGTAAAAGAGGGGTCGTTACTTACCTCAGCAACAAAATCTGGTAAAATTACCACGTTCTAAAAAGAAAATACATCAGCAGTAGCAGAGTTTCATATTGGAACGTGCAGCAATGCAAGTTACTGAAATGATAACACCAAGTCCCAGTGTCCTATTTCGAGTACACCAAATTTTATAACAATGGAAAACAATGAATATAACTCCAATTGAGCTAACAATGCAAGTAGATTAAAAGACACATTGTTGACTGTAAATAATCGCAAAAAGATCTTTGCCACATATTTCAAATATTACTAAATTGACGATAAAGTAAATACCTGTAATAACGAAAAGTGTGCCTTAGTATTCAATAATCAATTAAAGGTAGGATTTATTGCTTTTAATTTCCTCTAATCATACATTTGTTATAAAAAGCATCAAAAAATGTCGTAGAACAGTAATAGATGCAAATTAATAATTTATTGTGTATTTATAAATGAATATGTGCTCTGTCCTCAAAATAGGACACTGGTACTTAACGGGTTAAGGACGACCTCCATACTTGCCTGGATGTCTTCAATCGAGTCCAATCACTTCCTTCTCAAGAAACGTTTAGTTTACGAAACAGTTACAAGTCCGCAGGGGCCAAATCAGGGGAATATGGTGGTTGTGGAAGCACAGGAATTTGGAATTTGGTCAAAAATTCAACGATGGAGAAGGCACGATGAACCAGAGCATTGTCACGGTGCAGCACCCAACTCCTGTCTTCCCACAATGCAGGCCTTTTCTTCCGCATTTTTTGGCGCAAATGCTCAAGGACACATTTGTAGTATTCCTGGTCAACTGTATGTCCTCCAGGAGTAAATTCATGATGCGCAATACCAGTAGAACCGGAAAAAATCACCAACATTTTCTTCACCTTCGACCGACTTTGCCGTGCTTTTTTCGGTCGTGGTGAACCTAGAGTCTTCCACTGTAAACTGTTTCAGGATCATATCCATATACCCACGATGCGTCACCTGTAATTACCCTGTTTAACAAATCTGGGTCATTTTTAGTCCGATTAATCAGTTCTTGACACACTTGAAGTCGGTATTGTCTCTGGCGACTTGACAACACTTTAGGAATGAATTTTGCGGACACTCGACGCCTGTTCAGATCTTCATTTAAAATTGACTGAACTGCGTAGAAACATGTTCATCAGCAATATCCCTAGTTGTAAGTCTACGAACAGAGCGCACGAAGTCGCGAACTTTCGCAACATTTTCATTCGTTTTTGAAGTGGAACGACGGACGGTCCGTGGTTCATCTTCACATGATTTGCGGCCATTTTTAAATCTGTTGAACCTGAGAAAAACATTTGACTGGCTCATACAATTACCTCCAAAACTGTTTTTAATAGTTCGTAAATCTCTGAAGTTCATTTGCCGGCTTTAAAACAAAATTTCACAGAAACTCGTTGCTCCGATTCTACGTCTATTTTCGCGCAGACAGAATCCCGCAACAAGCCCTAACAGACCCGCACGCAACCAGCTGCCACAACGAAATGAATAAAGGAAACGCAGTTTCCTGACAGAGGGCGTTCAAGGAGTAGGCAATGACTCACTCCCCACCCTCCGCGTTAACCTGCACGCCAAACTAGTAAACGGTAGTAGATCCATTCTTGGAACTTTCCAATAACACCTCGTATGTCTTCAGGAAAATATAATCACATCATATCCATTGTTGATCACCTGTGCCTGAGGTACAGGCAGGGTTTCACAATTATGCACAAAAATTGGGATGCTGTTCCAGTATTGGAGAGTCCTGGCAATACCAACGATATTAAGTCAGGAAAAATGGGCTGATGGTGTGAACTGCAGCAAGCGTTGGGTAGGGCAATGGACTACAGCCCTGCAACCACTATGTCCAGGCGGTGTATGGTTAGCCCATCGACATAGTAAGCAGGGGACCCATGTTCAAGTCTCAGCCTTTGCATAATTTTTACTTCAGTACTTACCTTCTATCATTATCGAAGGTTTCATGTGCGATGTTGAGCTGGCAACAGATCACAGATGAAGCCACACGTATAAATAAAAACACTAGCTGTCGTCGGATATAATAAAAAAAAGGAAAACTGTTTTCGAGCACAATTAAAAAAATGTACATCGTACTATCTAACAATAACATATTTGTGTCAGTACCTCAGTTGATACAAGAGTTATGAGTGATAATCGCAGAACAAAATTATGAGCCCATTTGCATACTTCCGTTTGACAGAAATCTTGTTTTTATGTCTTGAACTGTTCGCGAACCAAGACTTAGAGGGTCTCAGGAAAATACAGAAAAGGGCTTCAGTCTGAAATAATGCCGGACGAACACAGAAAGAGGGAATATATACACTGTGTGATCAAAAGCATACAGACACTTGAAAAAAATGATTTACAAGTTCGTGGTGCCTTCATCGGTAATGCAGGAATTCAATATGGTGTTGGCCCACCCCTTAGCCTTGATGACAGCTTCCACTCTCGCAGGCCTACGTTCAATGAGGTGCTGGAAAGTTTCTTGAGGAATGAGAACCCATTCTTCATAGAATGCTGAGGAGAGGTATCGATGTCGGTCGGTGAGGCCTGGCACGAAGTCGGCGTTCCAAAACATCCCAAAGGTGTTCTATAGGATTCAGGTCAGGACTCTGTGCAGGCCAGTCCATTACAGGGATGTTATTGTCGTGTAACCACTCCGCCATAGGCCGTGCATTATGAACAGGTGCTCGATCGTGTTGAAAGATGCAATCGCCATCCCCGAATTGCTCTTAACAGTGGGAAGCAAGAAGGTGCTTAAAACATCAATGTAGGCCTGTGCTGTGATAGTGCCACGCAAAACAACAAGGGGTGCAAGTCCCCTTCATGAAAAACACAACCACACCACAACACCATCACCTCCGAATTTTAATGTTGGCACTACACACGCTGGCAGATGACGTTCACCGGGCATTCGCCATACCCACACCCTGCCATTGGATCGCCACATTGTGTACCGTGATTCGTCACTCCACACAAAGTTTTTCCACTGTTTGATCCATCAATGTTTACACTCCTTACACCAAGCGAGGCGTTGTTTGGCATTTACTGGCGTGATGTGTAGCTTACGAGCAGCCGCTCGACCATGAAATCCAAGTTTTCTCACCTTCCGCCTTACTCTCATAGTACTTGCAATGGATCCTGATGCAGTCTGGAACTCCTGTGTGATGGCCTGGGTAGATTTCTGTCTATTACGACCCTCTTCAACTGTCGGCGGTCGCTGTCAGTCAACAGACGAGGTCAGCCTGTACGCTTTTGTGCTGTACGTGTCCCTTCACATTTCCACTTCACTATCACATCGGAAACAGTGGATCTAGGGATGGTTAGGAGTGTGGAAATCTCGCGTACAGACTTATGACACAAGTGACACTCGATCACCTGAGACTACATTCAAAGTCCGTGAGTTCTGGGGAGCGCCCCATTCTTCTCTCTCACGATGTCTAATGACTACTGCGGTCACTGATATGGAGAACCGGCAGTAGGTGGCAGCACAAGGCACCTAATATGCAAAACGTATGTTTTTAGGCGTGTTCGAATACTTCTGATCACATAGTGTATTTGTGTCAGTACCTCAGTTGATACAAGAGTTATGAGTGATAATCGCAGAACAAAATTATGAGTCCCTTTGCATACTTCCGTTTGCCAAAAACCTTGTTTTTATGTCTTGAACTGGTCGCGAACCGAAGGTTAGAGGGTCTCAGGAAAGTAGAGAAAAGTAGAGAAAGGGCTTCAGTCTGAAAGGATGCAGGACAAACACAGGAAGAGGGTAGACATAGCAGCCATCAATGTCGCAGTTGTAAACCGTTCTATCTGTATTGGGAAAGAACCAGAGCTCCAACTGCTACTAGAAAGCACTGAAGCTCCAATTGCTAGAGGTATAAAATGCTGGCTAAAGCTAATTTTTACAAAGGACCTGACAGTGTTCAGAAAGGATAGATTAAATACAGTTTGTCGCTGATAGTAGCAGTTTCTCTTGTAGTGAAATTGAATTACGTAGCCCCTGTGAGTTGGTATTGGTAGAGGTTATACTAGACAACCAGAATAAATTGATAACTGTCTCCTTTTACTGTCCCCACCTCTGACACAGATGACTCTGTTGCTGAACATTTCAAAGAAAAGTTGAGTCTCATTCCAAATAGGTACCCCATTCATATAATTATACATTAGCTGGTGATGACTTCACTCTACCCTCAATATGTTGGTGAAAATACATGTCCAGAGCTGGTAGTCGGTGTAAAAGATCGCCCGAAAACATACTACAAGCTTTCTTAGAAACTTATTTTGAGCTGTTAATTCAGGAGCCCATTTGAACTGTAAATGATTATGAAAACGTACTTGAACTCTTAGCAGCAAATAATCCTGAGCAAATAGATAGCATCATGTCAGATACAGTGATTAGTGACCATAAGATCGTTGTATCGGGATTGACTGCCGCAACATCCAAGTGCATAAAAATAAAACCGAAATTTACCTATTTAAGAAAGCAGATAAAAAATCGCTTGGCACCTTCCTAGCAAACAGTCTCCACTCTTACCAACCTGACTATGTAAGTGTAGACCAGTTGTGGGCTGAGTTCAGAGAAATTGTATTAGTGGCAGTTGGGAGATTTATACCTAATAAACTACTAAAAATGATTCTGAACCCATGTGGTACACAAAACAGGTCAGAACACTTGCAGAATCAATGTAAAAAGCATGTCAAATTTATCAACTCACGAAATCTCCAAGATTAGCGGTTTTTTTATTTTTTATTTTATTTTTTTTTTTATACTAAAGCTCGAAACTTAGAACGGACTTCAGTGCAGGATGACTTTAATAGGTTCCACGAAAAAAACTATGTCTCGAAATCTGATAGAGAATCCGGTCATATGTAAAGTACACCAGCTGCAAGACACACCCAATACCTCAGGTCACCGAGCGATATCAGTGCAAATATTACCAACGACATTTTTACGAAATTCCGACACCAAAGAAGATGAAGTAAATGTTTCATAATTCTAATGAAGAACAGCTCCCAATATGAGTAACTTAGGTGTAGATATTCTCGGTGTAGCGAAGCACCTTAAATCACTTAACACAGGCAAGTCTTCAGTCCAGATGGTATACCAATCAGATTCCTTTCAGAGTGTGCTGATACAATGGCACCATATTTAGCAATCATATACAACCAATCGCTCGACACAAGGTCCATGTCAAAGGAAGGGGAAAGATACAGAAGTCATATCATTGATCAAGAAAGGAAATAAGAGTAATCAGCTGACTTACAGACCCATATCACTGACGCCGACTTGCAGTGGGATTTTGAAACATATACTGTGTTCGAACGTCATGAAGTATCTCGAAGAAAACGATTTACTAAGTACAGATTCAGAAAATATCGTTCTTGTGAAACACAAATAGCTCTTTATTCACACGAAGTAATGAGTGCTATCGACATGGGCTCTGAAACTCATTCCCAACTTCTAGATGCCGAAAAGGCTTTTGATACGGTTCCTTAGGAAAGATTTCTTATTGAACTCCGTGCCTACAGGGTAGCGTGTCCGTTGTGCAAATGGATTCATGATTTCCTGCCAGTAAAGTCAAAGTCTGTAGTAAGTGAGCCGGCCGGAGTGGCCGTGCGGTTCTAGGCGCTACAGTCTGGAGACGAGCGACCGCTACGGTCGCAGGTTCGAATCCTGCCTCGGGCATGGATGTGTGTGATGTCCTTAGGTTAGTTAGGTTTAATTAGTTCTAAGTTCTAGGCGACTGATGACCTCAGAAGTTAAGTCGCATAGTGCTCAGAGCCATTGAGCCATTGTAGTAACTGATGGAAAGCCATCAAGTGAAACAGAAATGATACAAGGCATTCTTGTGTACTAAAAGAAAACCGTTAAATTTAGGTTACACGGTAAATCACAAAACTCTAAGGTGGTCAGCTGAACTAAATACCTAGGAATTAAAGTTACAAACAACTTAAACTAGAACAATCACATAGACAATGTTGTGGGAAATAGCGAACCAAAGAGTGCGATTTATTGATATAACACTCAGGAAATATAAGAAGTCAACTAGAGACACTGCCTTCACTACACTTATCCTTGGTCTCCAGGAGTATTGCTACGTGACATGCGTTCCACATGAGACAGGATGACGGAGGATATCGAAAAAGCTCAAAGGAGGGCGGCTTGTTTTATATTATAGCTAAGAAGGGAAGAGAGTGTCACAGATATGATACCTGAGTTGGAGTAGCAATAACTGAAATAAAGGCGTTTTTCGTTATGGCGGAATCTTTTCACATTCCAATCACCAATTTTCTCCTCTGTATGTGACAATATTTTATCATCACTACCCTGCATTGAGCGAAATTATCATAGTACTACACACATCAAGAAAAGTTTTGCATCACCCCAGTTCCCAGAACTCCTGAAGATAGACGTTGTGTAAACAACCATGCATGAGCAGCGTCTTTTAGTCAGAGGGGGTTCGACAGCCAATCAGTTCCAGTCATTCCACCAGGAAGGAGGTGCACAGATCGAGTTGTCTAACCATGCCTAGACGGTAAATACTGCAGTTCGATCGCGTCTTCAATGTTACTTTGTGCCAGGAAGGGCTCTCAACAATGTTCAGGCGTCTCGGAGTGAACCAAGGCGATGTTGTTCGGACATGGAAGAGATACAGAGAGACAGGAACTGTCGATGACATGCCTCGCTCAGGCTGCCCAAGGGTTACTACTGCAGTGGATGGCCTCTACCTACGGATTATGGATCGGAGGAACCCTGACAGTAACGCCATCATGTTGAATAATGCTTTTCGTGCAGCCACAGGGCGTCGTGTTATGACTCAAACTGTGCGCAATAGGCTGCATGGCGTGCACCTTCACTCCCAACGTCCATGGAGAGGTCCATGTTTGCAACCATGACACCATGCAGCGCGGTACAAATGGGCCCAACAACATGCCGAATGGACTGCTCAGGATTGGCATCATGTTCTCCTCACGATGAGTGTCGAATATGCATCCAACCAGAAAATCGTCGGAGACCCTGTCAGGCTGAACGCCTTTAGACACACTGTCCAGAGAGTGCAGCAAGGTGGAGGTTCCCCACTGTTTTGGGGTGGCATTATGTGGGGCCGACGTACACTGCTCGTGGTCATCGAAGGCGCCGTAACGGCTGTACGATGCGTGAATGCCATCCTCCGATCGATAGTGAAACCTTATCGGCAGCATGTAGGCGAGGCATTCGTCTCCATGTCCCCATCGTGCCCATCTTGTGAATGACTTCCTTCACGACAACGACATCGGTCGACTAGACTGGCCAGCATGTTCTCCAGACATGAACCCTATAGAACATGCCTGGGTTAGATTGAAAAGGGCTATTTATGGACGACGTGATCCACCAACCACTCTGAGAGATCTACGCCAAATCGCCATTGAGAAGTGGGACAATCTGGACCAACAGTGCCTTGATGAACTTGTGGATATATGCCATGACGAATACAAGAATGCATCCACGCAGGGGGATGTGCTATTTGGTATCGGAGATACTGGTGTGTACAGCAGTCTGGACCAACACCTCCCTCCAAGGTCTCGCTGTATGGCGGTACAGCATGCAATGTGGAGTTTTCATGAGCTGTAAAAAGGGTGGAAATGATGTTTATGTTGATGTCTATACCAAATTTCTGTACAGGTTCCGAAACTCTCAGAACAGAAGTGATGCAGAACTTTTTTTGATGTGTGTGAAATAAGAAATATTAGAGCTTGCAAGGAAAGTATAAGTGCTCATTCTCCTCGAGCGCTGTTAGGGAGAGGAACGATAGAGAAATATCGTGTGAACTAGATGTGGAGGGGGGGGGGGGGGAATAAATCGAAAGGGATTATTTATCAGGACTTAATGAGCTGAGTGGAAACGTGTGCCAGAACGGGTTTCAAACGTGGGATCTCCTGGTTGCTAGGCGGCTGTATTAATCACTGCACACTACAGACAGAGTATTTATAGCAACTGCATTGACTATCTTGGCACACCACCCTGTTGACCCACACTGCCACCCATGTCCTCCATGCTCTACTTTGAGATTCCCACAGGGGGTCTAAAGTAATTGTGCATCCACAATGAAGGTGATGGGTAGATTCATGGTCCATTGAGGCGAGTCAGTTATATGAATGTGTGGTGTCTGTTCTTTCAAAAATATATATAGCGTCTGTGGATTCCATGTGGTGTCTGTGTTTTTGGACACGTCGGAAAGAAGAAGCTCCACACACTGATATGACAGAGAAATAGTCTGAAAATGGTTCAAAAAAGCCTCCGCCAGGCACTTAATTCTGAATTGTAGAGTAGTCGTGTGGATGTAGATGAAGCGCATCATGGCGGAGATACGCACAAATGTCGATACATGCCTGAGTATGCAAATAATTCTCATTTCAACATACACTATGTGATCGAAAGTATCTGGACACCTGGCTGAAGCTGACCTATAAGTTCGTGGCACCCTACATCGGTAATGCTGGAATTCAATATAGTGTTTCCCCACACTTAGGGTAGATGACAGCTTCCACTCTCGCAGACATATGTTCAGTCAGGAGCTGGAAGGTTTCTTGGGGAATGGAAGCCCATTCTTCATGGAGTGATGCACCAATGAGAGGTATCAATATCGGCTGGTGTGACCTGGCAAAAAGTCGGCAATCCAAAAATCCCAAAGGTGTTCTATAGGATTTAGGGCAGGACTCTGTGCAGACCAGTCCATTGCAGGGATGTTATTGTCGTGTAACCACTCCGCCACAGGTCGTGCATTATGAAGAGGTGCTCGATCGTGCTGAAAGATAAAATCGCCATCCCCGAAGTATCTTCAGCAGTGGGAGTCAAGAAGGTGATTAAAACATCAATGTAGGCCTGTGCTGTGATAGTAGCACGAAAACAACAAGGGATGCAAGCCCCCTCCATGAAAAACACGACCACACCCTGCCTCCGAATTTTACTGTTGGCACTACACACGCTGGCAGATGACGTTCACCGGGCATTTGCCATGCCCACACCCTGCCATCGGATCGCCATATTGTGTATCGTGATTCCTCACTCCACACGACGTTTTCCCACTGTCCAATCGTCCAATGTTTACGCTCCTTATACCGAGCGAGGCGTCGTTTGGCATTTACCGGCGTTATGTGTGTCTTATGAGCAGCCGCTCGATCATCAAGTTTTCTCACCCCACCCCTAACTGTCATAGTACTTGCAGTTTGGAATTCCTGTGTGATGTTCTGGATAGATGCCTGCCTATTACACATTACGACCCTCTTCTTCTGTCGGCAGCCTCTGTCAGTCATCAGACGAGGTCGGCCTGTACGCTAGAGTGCTGTAGGTGTCCCTTCAGGAACTTCATTATCACATCAGAAACAGTGGACGTAGGAATATTTAGGAGTGTGGAAATCTCGCGTTTAGAGGTATGACACAAGTGACACCCAATCACATTCGAAGTCTGTGAGTTTTGCAGAGCGCCCCCATTCTGCTCTCTCAGGAAGTCTAATGACTACTGAAGTCCCTGATATGTAATACCTGGCAGTAGGTGGCAGCACAATACACCTAATATGAAAAACCTATGTTTTTGGGGGTGTCTGGATACTTTTGATCCCATAGTGTAACCGCACAAAGAAACTAGATTCTTTATCTTAGGAAACATTACACAGGCAGTTTACCTTTCGAAAATCGCCTTTGAATGTTGTTTCTTTGTAAAAAGATTGCATTAAGCATCAAGTAAAAACGAGTAATTTTTACCAGCACATATCAAAATTCGATAGTGAAATGATCATCAGCTATCAAGATTGTATTGTTCGATTATACTTCTGTTCATGTCCTTTGGGATCGGACACTTATCGTGCGAATGTAGAACTGATGGATCCAGAAGAGCTTTACTCAACGCCAAGCAAGATGTTAGTGGCCCCACATGACTAGCACAAGAGAGGACAGAGACAACTCTTAGTTCGGCCTCACAGTATTACACAGTTATGTTATGTGCCTTGAGTCAGCAAAACAAGTATACACTTCGACAGTGCAACGCCTTCTGAAACAACGTGCTTTGCCAGCACGGCGACTATTGTTGTGGCTTCCATTAACGTGGCAACAGAGAGATGCGCACTGACAGTGATGCACATAATCTTACTTGACACAGGAGTGGCGCCATGTCGAATTTTATATGTGATTCCTTGTGCTGCATACAGCATTGCAATAAATGCGTCCGTGTGTGGAGCCTCTAGTGAGAATGTACATCGCTTTGTTGCGTATGTCAGCATCATATGGTAGGATGAATACCCGCAGAGTCGACAACACCATTGCATCTGGTTCCCAGAGCCGACAATCTGGATAGTAGCCATTACATTTCTGGCATGTTGAGGCTGGTGACTGCCTTACATTTAAGGTCTCTGTGACGTTATGCTTCAACAAGATAACACAAGACCACATGGTGCACGTGTTGTGCTGACCTACCTCAATGCAGCAGCTGTCGGACTGTTGCCACGGCCAGCATTTTCTCGAGACCACTCACCCTCTGAAAACATCTGGCCATGGGTTGCTGAGAAACTGGCATGGCAGTGCTGGCCAGCCACTATGACATAAACTCTGGCACAGAGGTAACACAGCACACTGTGCCTGCCACCCACGCTGAGTTTCATTCGATCTCCATCTCAATTAAGACCATAACTGCTGTCAGAGGTTGCAGCTCTGTGTACTAAATTTCACACCATGTGTACCCCGGATCACCTACAAATTTAATCATGTCTTCCTCACAGTTTAAATTTCGTTCTTTGCTATGCTTCCTTCAGTGGCCAGCAGAGCGTTAACAATAGGATGGAAAAGCAATTTACTGCAGTCTGTGTGAAGTAAACTACAGTAACTTCATTCAGATGTGTTATCCGCTAGATTTCAGCTCTGTTCTCCTTGTTTGAAATATCTTCAATCATGGTTCACATAAACTCTGAAGTTATTATTGCAGTGTGAATTCTGTTGTGTATTATCTGTATTTGAAACTGATGACGCTAGTAATAACTAAACTGAAGTTCATTTGCTTTAACTGTAGCGTGAGTGAAAGTAACTATTATGAAGTCGCAATGGGGAAGTGGGTGTTTAAAGAACTGCAAACAGAAAACATTCGAGCAATCAGTCACAATTGCAAACAGTGTTGATGAGTATATTTTTGCGCTCATGTCACAGTGAATTAAAAATCGTACCAACATTATTAGACAAAGGCCAAAGGTCTTGAGACAGTGGTAACACGGGTTCCCATCAGATCACCGTAGTCAATCACTGCTGGACTTGGCTAGCACTTTAATGGGCCACCATCCAGTCTGCCGAGAGGTGTTGGCAAGCGGGGTGCTCGGAGCCCTCGTGAGACAAATTGAGGAGCTACTTAGTTGAGAAGTGGCGGCTCCGGTCATGAAAATTGACAACGGCCTGGACTGCAGTGTGCTGACCACATGCTCTCTGTACCCACATCTGGTGACGCCTAACGGTGAGGATGACTCGGCGGTCCATCAGTACCATTAGGGCCTTCCGAGACCTGCTCACACTGACTTTAGTTCAGTTTTTATTATTATACAAAAGCCCCAATGAAACTTCCTGGCAGATTAAAACTGTGTGCCGGACCGAGACTCGAACTTGGGACCTTTGCCTTCGTGGGCAAGTACTCTACCAACTGAGCTACCCAAGCACGACTCACACGCCCCGTCCTCACAGCTTTACTTCTGCCAGTACCTCGTCTCCTACCTTCCAAACTTTACAGAAGCTCTCCTGCGAACCTTGCAGAAATAGCACTCATGAAAGAAAGGATATTGTGGAGACATGGCTTAGCCACAGCCTGGAGGATGTTTCCAGAATGAAATTTTCACTCTGCAGCGGAGTGTGCACTGATATGAAACTTCCTGGCAGATTAAAACTGTGTGCAGGACTGAGACTCGAACTCCGCAATATCCTTTCTGCCAGGAAGTTTCATATCAGCGCACACTCCGCTGCAGAGTGAAAATTTCATTCTAAAAGCCCCAATGTCTGCAATTTTGTGTTCTGCTTTACACATCTCTCACTGTATCTATCGGTTACTAGTAATGCCAGTGAAGCGTGGTCTTTTAATGCGAAAACCAATCAACAGTTGGAACTTGCTCAACGAGTAACGCAAAGTTGCGACATGAACTACCAAAAGGGGCAGCGAGGCAGTGGTCCAAGGGGACAGACTGGTGTGGAGCCATAACTGTGACCTCGGTGGAAATTAAATCGAAGTGGATGAGACTGTAGACAGGTGCGTGGGAGTTCTCGGTTCGACTCTGAGAGATGAGACAGGACTGGGTCAGCGACCCAATGAGGGGTGGATTGGTGATGTCAGAAAATATTCAGGGCGGATACCATGATGTATGGAGAGCGCCTTTTATACAGCATTCGACGTTATACAGCGTGGATGACGATGGCCTGAATAGGAAGGGGAGTCAGGACTGGCGTCCCTTCAACAAAGAACCCTTTGGAGATAGAACACTAGCTAGAATTTGAGCGGGCTGATGAGAGAAAGTAAGAATTCATCCAAGGGTGCATTCCAAACTTGTCAAAGGCAGTTTAAGGAAACGATGCAAATTCGATATATGAGTGACTAGATGGGGACCTCTTAACACTGCCCTACCATACTTAGTTACGATTTGATGGTGAGATAATAAACGTCGTGTGACTAGGGCCTCCCATCGGGTAGACCGTTCGCCGGGTGCAAGTCTTTCGATTTGACGCCACTTCGGCGACTTGCGCGTCGATGGGGATGAAATCATGATGATTAGGACAACATAACACCCAGTCCCTGAGCGGAGAAAATCTCCGACCCAGCCGGGAATCGAACGCGGGCCCTGAGGATTGACATTCTGTCGCACTGACCACTCAGCTACTGGGGGTGGACGATGGTGAGATGAGGATGATGTTAACATGTTGTTTACATTATGATAACGATATGAGATGAAAATATGATGGCAATGGTGAAGTCATGGTGATGATTTGATGTGAGGGTGGTAATGACTTGATGTGGGGGAGATGATGATTTGATAATGACCTCAAGTCATATCCAGTCTGCTACCACTGCGCAACCTTGCCTGTTGGTGATATTTTGACATGACGATGTAAGTAGATGAGAAGCTGATGAGATTGTGATGATATGCAGAAATGATAAGGATGTGATGATAATGATTTTTACAATGAGTTTTTTATAATGAACGATCAAAACTTTTCGGTTTGAGGGCATTGCTACAGCTTATATGCAGCATGGTCCAACTCCAGTGCAGGTATATACAGAATGTTCGAAAATTCCTGTTACAAACTTCTAGAGCTTGTAGAGGGGAGTAAGTAGATAACATTTAGAATAGGGACACATGTCCGCATATGTACCATACACATGCTGCTGTCGTTTGAAAACATATTTCCTAGATAAGCATGTAGCGTGGTAGTCCAATGCATGCTCTTTTCGACACAAATAACGCAACAGTTCGAGAAATGGTGCCTTTAGTGTCGGCAAGCTTGGGTATGGTGCCCCAAGGAGATGCTGCCCACTCAGACTGGAAGAGGCCATACTGTATCCTGTTGAAGAGAATTTGTCAACGAGAATACGGGCAATTTCTTTGGATATTAGTGGGTGGGATCGTAAAACAAACTAAGTCACGTCTAATCAGTTATTTGTAAGACTGGTCACGCTACCAATATGTTTTCAAATGGTTGTAGTGTGGAGATGGTAGGTTTTCGGATATGGGTTCCCATTCAAAATACAGGGTGTACATAAAGTCCAGGAACACTTTCAAATATTTATTGCACAAAAACCAAACACTGTACAGATATCATACATGTGTCATTTTGAACAGAAACGCTGAAAGTTTTTTTTATGTATAACGCCACAGCGTAGTTTGATAATCATCCGTTAGCGTTAGTCGCAACCATGGCGAGTTCAGGTGTGGAGTGAACTTTCTGTGTGCTACAGCTATTCGACGACTGTTTAGAACCAAATACAGTAAGAAGCCACCAACAAGGAAGGCCATTTACCACTGGCACAACAGATTCGTTACGGTGGGTTGCTTGTGCCCGGCAAAGAGAAGCGGACGTCCCAGTGCGAGTGAAGTGGATGTGCACCGGGTACGAGAGACATTCGTAAGGAGTCCAAAGAAATCGGTGCATCGTGCATCCTGTGAACTCAAAATGGCTCCAATGACAGTGTGGAAAGTCCTGCGACAGAAGATGTCTATGAAACCATTCAAATTGGAGCTAGTGCAGAAGCTCAATGACGACGACAGAGACAAGCGTTTTGAGTTTTGTTCGCAGTTGCAACAACTGAATGAGGATGGGGACGGCATTGTTGATTGTTTAATTTTTAGCGATGAAGCCACTTTTCACACTGATGGGGAAGTGAGGAGGCATAATTGTCAAATCTGGGGTACAAAGTAGCCACACAAATGCATTGAATTTGAGCGTGATTCCCCAAAGGTAAATTATTTTTGTGGCTTGTCACATCGAAAACTATACGGGCCATTCTTCTTCGTCAAGAGCTCTGTCACTAGATATTCCTACTTGGAGATGTTGCAGGAATGGCTGATGCCTCAAATGCAGTAGACTCTCTGTTCATCTTTCAGCAGGACGGGGCTCCACCCCATTTTCGCCGTGAAGTCCGTGGGTACCTGAACACGGAGCTGCTACATCGATGGATCGGCCGTGCTACAGAAGGGGACAGCTGTTCTACGAAATGGCCTCCCCAATCACCAGATCTCACTCCGTGTGACTTTTTTCTGTGGGGACACATTAAAGATCTGGTGTGTGCACCGCCTCTACCACGTGATGTAGCAGAGCTCCGGGAGAGAAAATGGGAGGCAACTGCCACAGTCGATGATGCCGTGCTGGGACGGGTGTGACAAGGATTCGATTACCGTATAGACTTCTGCTGGGTCACTCATGGTTCGCATATCAAATGTATGTAAAAAGACTTTCAGATTTTCTCTTCAAAATGCAGAATGCATGACATCGGTACAATGTTTAGTTCATGTGCAATAAATAACTGAAAGTGTTCCCGGATTTAATGTGCACCCAGTACTACCTACTCACTCCCCTCAAAATTTTGTAGAAATCTGTAATGAGAATTTACTAAAACCCTCTATAGGCACCAATACGTAGACAAGTGATTAGTGCAGCATTTGTGTCTCTCCAACATGTGTCCGGTAAATGCGGAAACGTGAACTATGGTGACGTTATTAAGAAATGTGTCGAAACAGGCATATAATGCTGTTATTCTTTTCATGGCTACCAAAACACAAACAGTGGTAGACATCCATCTCAGAATGAAGAATGTGTATGGGGCAGCATGTCTGTCGGAAACCACCTCTGTGGAATAATACACCAAGTGGTGCTACTGCTTCATGATAACACAGATCCCCATGTTGCAAATGTTCTAACGCAGAAGCTATGCTAACCCAAGTGGGAGACACTCTAGCACCCACACTATACTCCTTAACCCTCCCCATGTCATTATGAGGCCCTCAATCTCTTAAAAAAAGCTTTGAAGTGTCGACTCTTCCTGTCGGGCGGGGATGTGCACCAGACAGTTACGAACTTCTTCATGCAGCAGGATACGGGTTTTTACCAAATGGGTATCTTCAACCTGGTGCGTCGGTAGGACAATTCCCTCAATGCTCACGGCAATTTTACCTGATTGGCATACCAATTCTGGACTGTACAGTCTTCGAAAGGAAAATTTTTGGTCACCCTTTACATGTCAAGTTGTTTGACTGCTGATAAGAAGATGATTCGATTATGAATCATCACTCTCACAAATTCGAATACTCTCACAAATCCAGTCTCTTTCCACTGTCACCTTACTTGTTGATGACATGATAATACTGAAATGTCGTGAGATGATAAGATGATGAAATGATTATGGTATATTGTTATAATAATGATAGTGATGATATGATGTTGAATTATCACACTTCCAAACGTGTATCCACACTCTTACCAATCTGCTTGGCGACGATATGCGTATAGCGATAAAACAATGATGTGATGACGATGATGTGATCACGATAATATGATGGTGATAATACACACATCAAAAAAAGTTTTGCATCACCTCGGTTCCGAGAGTTCCAGAACCTGCACAGAAAATTGGAATAGAGATGAACATAAACATCATGTCCACCCTTTCTATTGCTCATGAAAACCACGCATTGCATGTTGTACCACCATATAGTGAGACCTTCAGAGGTGCTGGTCCAGATTGCTGCACATACCTGTACCCCTAATGCCCAGTAGCACGTCCTCTTGCATTGATGCATGCATGTATTCGTCGTGGCATACTGTCCACAAGTTCATCAATGCACTATTGGTCCAGATTGTCCATTCCTCAATGGTGATTCGGTGTAGATCCATCAGAGTCGTTGGTGGGTCACATTGTCCAAAAAGAGCCCTTTTCAATCTATCCCAGGAATGTTCAGCAACGGACTTTCACAGTGGATACACCAGTTTTCGTCAGATCACCGATATTACGTGCTGTCAGGCGTGGCCGACACTTGGATGGGTGACGATCCAAGCTGCCATGCACTTTTGCCATTTTTCGGGGTGCAATCAGCCTCGTGATGCAAACTGAGGAGGTACTCGACCGAATAGCAGCAGCTCTAGTCAAAGACAACCATCGTAACGACCGCGATAGTGGTGTGCTGACCACATGCCCCTCCTATCCGCATCCACAATGACACGGCGGTCGGATGTTTCCGATAGGCCACTTGTGGCCTAACGACGGAGTGCAGTGCCAGGCATGTTCGATAGGGTTCATGTCTGGAGAACATGCTGGCCACTATAGTCGAGCGATGTTGTTATCCTGAAGGAAGTCATTCACAAGATGTGCACGATGGGACGCGAATTGTTGTCTCTGAAGGCGAATGCCTCGCCAATATGCTGCCGATATGGTTGCACTATCGGTCGGAGGATGGCATTCACATATTGTACAGCCATTATGGCACCTTCCATGACCACCAGCGGCGTATGTCACCTCCATATAATGCCTAAGGCGTTCAGCCTGACCGGGCTGCCTCCAAACACATCTCTGATGATTGTCTGGTTGAAGGCATATGTGACACTCATTGGTGAAGAGAACGTGATGCCAATCCTCAGCAGTTGATGCTGCATGTTGTTGGGCCCATCCGTATCGCGCTGAATGGTGTCGTGGTTGCAAAGATGGACCTCGTCATGGACTCTGGGTGTGAAGTTGCGCAACATGCAGCCTGTTGCACACAGTCGTAACACGACGTCCTGTGGTTGCACGAAAAGCGCCATTCAGCTTTGTGGCGTTGCTGTTAGGATTCCTCCGAGCTATAATCCTTAGGTAGCGTTCATCCAGTGCAGTAATAGCCCTTGGGTGGCTTGGGCGAAGCATGTCATCCACAGTTCCTGTCTCTCTGTATCTTCTCCATGACTTAACAACATCACTTTGGTGCACTCCGAGACTCCTGGACACTTTCCTTGTTGAGATCCCTTCCTAGCACAACGTAACAATGCAGATGCGAACGATCTGAAGTATTGACTGTCTAGGCATGGTTGATCTACAGTCAACACGAGGTGTGTACGTCCTTCCTGGAGGAATGACTGGAACTGATCGGCTGTTGGGCCCCCTCTGTCTAATAGGCGCTGCTCATGCATTGTTGTTCACATCTTTGGGCAGGTATAGTGACATCCCTCAATAGTTGAAGATACTGTGATACAGTATCCACAGTCAACACCAATCTTCAGGAGTTCTGGCAAGTGGGGTGATGCAAAACTTTTTTGATGTGTATATTATCATGACAATAGGAAGTAATATGAAAAAGACATAATAATCTCAGAATAGCGATAAGATGGTAGAGATGTGATTATGAGGTGAGCTACTCCCTAATGTGAATCCAGACCCCTTCCACAGCGTGATGATCTTGCCGATGTTATGTTGCTAATGATTATGATGTGATGAGGATATGTCGGGATTACGAGATGATGATTGTGTGAGATAGGTACACTCCTGGAAATGCAAAAAAGAACACATTGACGGTGGTGTGTCAGACCCACCATACTTGCTCCGGACACTGCGAGAGGGCTGTACAAGCAATGATCACACGCACGGCACAGCGGACACACCAGGAACCGCGGTGTTGGCCGTCGAATGGCGCTAGCTGCACAGCATTTGTGCACCGCCGCCGTCAGTGTCAGCCAGTTTGCCGTGGCATACGGAGCTCCATCGCAGTCTTTAACACTGGTAGCATGCCGCGACAGCGTGGACGTGAACCGTATGTGCAGTTGACGGACTTTGAGCGAGGGCGTATAGTGGGCATGCGGGAGGCCGGGTGGACGTACCGCCGAATTGCTCAACACGTGGGGCGTGAGGTCTCCACAGTACATCGATGTTGTCGCCAGTGGTCGGCGGAAGGTGCACGTGCCCGTCGACCTGGGACCGGACCGCAGCGACGTACGGATGCACGCCAAGACCGTAGGATCCTACACAGTGCCGTAGGGGACCGCACCGCCACTTCCCAGCAAATTAGGGACACTGTTGCTCCTGGGGTATCGGCAAGGACCATTCGCAACCGTCTCCATGAAGCTGGGCTACGGTCCCGCACACCGTTAGGCCGTCTTCCGCTCACGCCCCAACATCGTGCAGCCCGCCTCCAGTGGTGTCGCGACAGGCGTGAATGGAGGGACGAATGGAGACATGTCGTCTTCAGCGATGAGAGTCGCTTCTGCCTTGGTGCCAATGATGGTCGTATGCGTGTTTGGCGCTGTGCAGGTGAGCGCCACAATCAGGACTGCATACGACCGAGGCACACAGGGCCAACACCCGGCATCATGGTGTGGGGAGCGATCTCCTACACTGGCCGTACACCACTGGTGATCGTCGAGGGGACACTGAATAGTGCACGGTACATCCAAACCGTCATCGAACCCATCGTTCTACCATTCCTAGACCGGCAAGGGAACTTGCTGTTCCAACAGGACAATGCACGTCCGCATGTATCCCGTGCCACCCAACGTGCTCTAGAAGGTGTAAGTCAACTACCCTGGCCAGCAAGATCTCCGGATCCGTCCCCCATTGAGCAAGTTTGGGACTGGATGAAGCGTCGTCTCACGCGGTCTGCACGTCCAGCACGAACGCTGGTCCAACTGAGGCGCCAGGTGGAAATGGCATGGCAAGCCGTTGCACAGGACTACATCCAGCATCTCTACGATCGTCTCCATGGGGAGAATAGCAGCCTGCATTGCTGCGAAAGGTGGATATACACTGTACTAGTGCCGACATTGTGCATGCTCTGTTGCCTGTGTCTATGTGCCTGTGGTTCTGTCAGTGTGATCATGTGATGTATCTGACCCCAGGAATGTGTCAATAAAGTTTCCCCTTCCTGGGACAATGAATTCACGGTGTTCTTATTTCAATTTCCAGGAGTGTATAATGGTAAGATGGTGATAATACAATCACAAATTGCCATCCTCTCAAATATGTGTAGACTCGTATGACAGTGTGACCCAGAGTACTGATGATATGAGAATGATTGTAAGACTGACAGTATTATAATGGCGACCACAAGAGGAGGGCGCGATATGGAGATGATAGCACAATGCTGGCTCGGTGTACTGGTGGAGCGGAGCTGCTACCTGCAGGAAGGAGCTCCTGGAGAGCGCGGCCACCTTGCCCACGTGGACGGTGAGCGGCCTGGTGGCCTGCGTCAGCATCACGAGCAGCGCGCGCCGCACCCCAGCCTCGGCCTCCAGCCAGCCGCATCCTCCGACAGACTCCACGAGGCGCTCGCTCTGCAACATTTTCAACTTCGTCAGTCTTATTACTCAAGTACTGGGTGATCAAAAAGTCAGTATAAATCGAAAACTTAATAAACCAAGGAATAATCTACAGGGTGTTTCAAAAATGACCGGTATATTTGAAACGGCAATAAAAACTAAACGAGCAGCGATAGAAATACACCGTTTGTTGCAATATGCTTGGGACAACAGTACATTTTCAGGCGGACAAACTTTCGAAATTACAGTAGTTACAATTTTCAACAACAGATGGCGCTGCAAGTGATGTGAAAGATATAGAAGACAACGCAGTCTGTGGGTGCGCCATTCTGTACGTCGTCTTTCTGCTGTAAGCGTGTGCTGTTCACAACGTGCAAGTGTGCTGTAGACAACATGGTTTATTCCTTACAACAGAGGATTTTTCTGGTGTTGGAATTCCACCGCCTAGAACACAGTGTTGTTGCAACAAGATGGAGTTTTCAACGGAGGTTTAATGTAACCAAAGGACCGAAAAGCGATACAATAAAGGATCTTTTTGAAAAATTTCAACGGACTGGGATCGTGACGGATGAACGTGCTGGAAAGGTAGGGCGACCCCGTACGGCAACCACAGAGGGCAACGCGCAGCTAGTGCAGCAGGTGATCCGACAGCGGCCTAGGGTTTCCGTTCGCCGTGTTGCAGCTGCGGTCCAAATGACGCCAACGTCCACGTATCGTCTCATGCGCCAGAGTTTACACCTCTATCCGTACAAAATTCAAACGCGGCAACCCCTCAGGGCTGCTACCATTGCTGCACGAGAGACATTCGCTAACGATATAGTGCACAGGATTGATGACGGCGATATGCATATGGGCAGCATTTGGTTTACTGACGAAGCTTATTTTTACCTGGACAGCTTCGTCAATAAACAGAACTGGCGCATATGGGGAACCGAAAAGCCCCATGTTGCAGTCCCATCGTCCCTGCATCCTCAAGAAGTACTGGTCTGGGCCGCCATTTCTTCCAAAGTAATCATTGGCCCATTTTTCAGATCCGAAACGATTACTGCATCGCGCTATCTGGACATTCTTCGTGAATTTGTGGCGGTACAAACTGCCTTAGACGACACTGCGAACACCTCGTGGTTTATACAAGATGGTGCCCGGCCACATCGCACGGCCGACGTCTTTAATTTCCTGAATGAATATTTCGATGATCGTGTGATTGCTTTGGGCTATCCGAAACATACAGGAGGCGGCGTGGATTGGCCTCCCTATTCGCCAGACATGAACCCCTGTGACTTCTTTCTGTGGGGACACTTGAAAGACCAGGTGTACCGCCAGAATCCAGAAACAATTGAACAGCTGAAGCAGTACATCTCATCTGCATGTGAAGCCATTCCGCCAGACACGTTGTCAAAGGTTTCGGGTAATTTCATTCAGAGACTACGCCATATTATTGCTATGCATATGTGGAAAATATCGTACTATAGAGTTTCCCAGACCGCAGCGCCATCTGTTGTTGAAAATTGTAACTACTGTAATTTCGAAAGTTTATCTGCCTGAAAATGTACTGTTGTCCCAAGCATATTGCAACAAACGGTGTATTTCTATCGCTGCTCGTTTAGTTTTTATTGCCGTTTCAAATATACCGGTCATTTTTGAAACACCCTGTAGATACAGAGGTAAAAATTGACACACATTGTAAGAGGTCCGAGCAGATGTAATTTCGATGTATTCCTCATGCGCTGCCTGTGATATGCAAGGTCTCTGACCAGGGAGCAGTGTTGACTGCAGTAGGAACTGTGGAACTGTAGCAGTAAGTCAGTGTAACCTCCCCACAAAATTTTCATTCACATTTAGTGTAACCTCAACAGAAAATATTTTACTGTAACCACCCAACAGTAAAAATTATAATTATGTCGTTCACATTCAGTGTAACGTCCCAACAAAAAAATAAATTCAGTAACCTGGTAATAATACAATGTAACTAACCTCTCAATTAAATTGTCGCTCACTTATAACTTTTCAATAATTGACTGTGAATTTAACCTGATAAATTTTGGACGTCAGCAGTGCTGCGTCATGGCCCTGAACGATCATTCTGAATAAAAAAGAAAAATTCTTACCTCAATGAAGTCGCCGGATAACGCATATATATATATATATATATATATATATATATATATATATCTGCTCTTACAATAAATTTTCCTGGCACAGCCCTGTGCAATGCTGGCCGACAGATTTGTCATTTATGAAAGGGAAACAACTGATTTTTCTTTTGCAATAATCGGGATGATCATGGATTGGAGAAATTAGTAAATTCTTTAAATTGAAATGAATGGTTGTTAAAAATTGCTTTTTATGAGAAAGATTATTATTACGAGAGTTTTAAAACATTTACATGGGACTTGAGATAACATTACTACATATGCGCGAGGCTGCTTTTTACCTTATACAATAATACTCAGGCTCCGGCATCGCTGCACCGCGACCGGGCCAGCCAACACGATACACCAGACCAGACCAGAGCGGACTCCAGACTAGCAACAACTTACTGCTACAGCTACACAGTTCCTACTGCAGTCAACACTGCTCTCTGGTCAGAGATTCTCTTATACCTTACATATCGCAGGCAGCGCGTGAGCAATACATCGAAATTACATCTGCTCGGACCTCTTACAAGCTGTGGCGAGAATGATTTCGAAGTTCGAAGCCACGGGTTGTTTAGACGATAGACCCTGTAGTGGCCGACCGAGCACGAGGCGTAATGCTGCTGAGACAGTTCAGGAAGAAATGGAGACTGTAGCGGATTCGTCTATGCACGGGGAAGTCAGCGTTCGTGCAGTCGCACGTCGCACCGGCATTCCATACACTACTGTTTGGTTGGCACTGGGGCGTACCCCAGTACGTACGTGTTGTGGACCGAAGAAGCTCATTTTGCGCTCCGAGGGTCTGTCAACGCCCACAACTGCAGAATCTGGGCTACCGAAAATCCTAGAACTGTCGTGGAAACTCCACTGCACGACGAGAAAGTCACGGTATGGGTTGGATTTACCACATCTACCGTTATCGGGCCTTTTTTCTTCGAGGAAATGCGTGATTCTGGTTTTGTAACTGCTACCGTGACGGGTGAGAGGTACGCCGATATGTTACAGAATCGCATCATCCCCAGCCTGGCTGATAAACACCTGCTGGAACGTACGATGTTTATGCAGGATGGCGCTCCACCCTATATTGCTAGACGCGTGAAAGATCTCTTGCGCGTGACGTTTGGTGATGATTGTGTGCTCAGCCGCCACTTTCGTCATGCTTGGCCTCCCAGACCCCCAGACCTCAGTCCGTGCGATTATTGGCTTTGGGGTTACCTGAAGTCGCCACTGTATCGTGATCGACCGACATCTCTAGGGATGCTGAAACACAATATCCGACGCCAATGCCTCACCATAACTCCGGACATGCTTTACAGTGCTGTTCACAACATTATTCCTCGACTACAGCTATTGTTGAGGAATGATGGTGGACATATTGAGAATTTCCTGTAAAGAACATCATCTTTGCTTTGTCTTACTTTATTATGCTAATTATTGCTATTCTGATCATATGAAGCGTCATCTGTCGGACATTTTTTGAACGTTTGTATTTTTTTGGTTCTAATAAAACCCCATGTCATTCCAAGCATGTGTATCAATTTGTACCTCTCTATCTACATTATACCGTGATTTATTCAGTTATCAAATTTATACCGACTTTTTGATCACCCGCTACATCTACATCTACATCTAAATGGATACTCTGCAAATTACATTTAAGTGCCTGGCAGAGGGTTCATCGAACCACCTTCACAATTCTCTATTATTCCAATCTCGTACAGCGCGCTGAAAGAATGAACACCTATATCTTTCCGTACGAACTCTGATTTCCCTTATTTTATCGTGGTGATCGTTCCTCCCTATCTAGATCGGTATCAACAAAATATTTTCGCATTCGGAGGAGAAAGTTGGTGATTGGAATTTCGTGATAAGATTCCGTCGCAACGAAGAGCGCCTTTGTTTTAATGATGCCCACTGCAAATCCTGTATCATTTCAGTGACACTCTCTCCCATATTTCGCGATAATACAAAACGTGCTGCCTTTCTTTGAGCTTTTTCGATGTTCTCCATCAGTCCTATCTGGTAAGGATCCCACACCGCGCAGCAGTATTCTAAAAGAGGACGGACAAGCGTAGTGAAGGCAGTCTCCTTAGTAGGTAGGTCTGTTGCATTTTCTAGGTGTCCTGCCAATGAAACGCAGCCTTTGGTTAGCCTTCCCCACAACATTTTCTATGGGTTCTTTCCCATTTAAGTTGTTAGTAATTGTTATACCTAAATATTTAGTTGAATTTGCGGCTTTTAGATCAGACTGATTTATCGTGTAATCGAAGTTTAACGAGTTCCTTTTAGCACTCATGTGGATGACCGCACACTATTCATTATTCAGGGTCAACTGCCACTTTTCGCACCAGATATTTTTTCTAAATCGTTCTGCAATTTGTTTTCATCTCCTGATGACTTTATTAGTCGATACACGACAGCGTCATCTGCAAACAACCGAAGACGTCTGCTCAGATTGCCTCCCAGATCGTTTATATGGATAAGGAACAGCAAAGGGCCTCTAACACTATCTTGGGGAACGCCGCAAATCACTTCTGTTTCACTCGATGACTTTCCGTCCATTACTACGAACTGTGACCTCTCTGACAGCAAATCACAAATCCAGTCACAGAACTGAGGCGATATTCCACAAGCACGAAGTTTCACGACGAGCCGCTTGTATGGAACAGTCTCAAATGCCTTCCGGAAATCCAGAAATATGGAATCGATCTGAAATCCCTTGTCAATAGCACTCAACACTTCATGTGAATAAAGAGCTAGTTGTGTTCCACATGAACGATGTTTTATAAACCAATATTGACTGTGTGTCAGTAGACCGTTTTATTCGAGGTAATTCATGATGTTCGAACACAATATATGTTCTAAAATCATTCTGCATATCGACGTTAACGATATGGGCGTGTAATTTAGTGGATTACTCCGGCTACCTTTCTTGAATATTGGTGTGACCTGTGCAACTTTCCAGTCTTTGGGTACGGATCTTTCGTCGAGCGAACGGCTGTATATGATTGTTAAGTACGGAGATAATGCATCAGCATACACCGAAAGGAACCTAATTGTTATACAGTCTGGACCAGAAGACTTGCTTTTATTAAGTGGTTTAAGTTGCTTCGCTACTCCGAGGATATTTACTTCTACGTTACTCATGTTCGCAGCTGTTCTAGATTCGAATTCTGGAATATTTACTTCGTCTTCTTTTGTGAAGGCACTTCGGAAGGCTGTGTTTAGTAACTCAGATTTGGCAGCACTGTCTTCGATAGTATTTCCATTGTTATCACGCAGAGAAGGCATTGATTCTTTCTTGCCGCTAACATACTTCACATACGACCAGAATCGTTTTGGATTTTGTGCCAGATTTCGAGACAAAGTTTCGTTGTGGAAACTGTTAAAAGCATCTCGCATTGAAGTCCGCGCTAAATTTCGAGCTCCTGTGAAAGATCGCCAATCCCGGTGATTTTGTGTCTGTTTAAATTTGGCATGTTTGTTTCGTTGTTTCTGCAACAGTGTTCTAACCCGTTTCGTGTACCAAGGAGGATCAGCTGCGTCTTTTGTTAATTTATTTGGTATAAGTCTCTCAATTGGTGCCGATACTATTTCTTTGAATTTAAGTCACATCTGGTCTACACTTATATTATTATTTTGGAATAAGTGGAAATTGTCTCTGAGGAAGGAGTCAAGTGAATTTTTATCTGCTTTTTTGAATAGGTATATTTTTCGCTTATTTTTCGAGGATTTGGGGATTACAATATTCATTCTCGCTAAGACAGACCTGTATTCACTAATCCCTGTATTGGTTTCGATGCTCGTTATTAAGTCAGGATTATTTATTGCTAAGAGGTTTTTTCTTTCGTAATTTCCTATCACTGGCTCAGAACTGTTACAGCCATGAAAGTGAAAGACCCAGATCATGCTCAAACTCCTAGCAAACTCCTATTAACCGATTTCCTCCCTTAGTGAAGTTGTGCCACAAATTCCGTTTTTCCGCTGTTGGATTCAGTGTCTGACAGGTAGAAAAACATGTTTAAACCTAACCTAAAATGATTTCTCCTTTTTTTAAGTGTAATTGTACCTAGTGTAGAATACAAAATGATCATTAATGTTAACATTAATCACATATACACATCCTCTAAACTGATATCATTTTGACAAAAGAATCGTTCAGATGATCTATGGAACATCAAACTAAGTAACTAACCAACTAACTCATCATCAGTTACTCGAGCTACCCATTTAATCTTCAGGTCACTTCTGTAAAACAGCATTTCAAGAGCTTATATTTTCTTGTCCTATCTGCTTATGGTTAACATTTAATTTCTGTTCAAGGTCACATTTTGGACGAATAGCTTCAGAAAATTCCTAGCACTTGAATATACAGAGTGTTTCAAAATGAATATACGGGTTTTATGGCATTTTAGCATTTATTACATTCACCTTCCAATTATAAATAATGCATCAAATGAAAGGGCAACTCAAACGGTTTTATTTGTACCTGTACGCAGAGGGAAGAGACTGGAACGAGCTAAGAGTGACTGAACAACGTGTTGAACGAGTGAGAGACTTTCACGCGTAGCCTCAAGAAAGCAGTTCGGAAGGCTAGTCGTGAATTAGGAGTTCCAGTGACACCTGTGTGGAGACTTAAGTAGACGACTACAACCACGTCCTTATCGTTTGCAGTTGTTACAAGCTCGAAAGCCTACAGAGTACGGTTTACGTGCCAACTTTGCAACCGAAACGTTGCTGCATGCCGATGAAGATTTTATGGATCGTGTCGTCTTCAGTGACGAACCGACATTTCACTTAAGTGGAAATCTGAACACAAGTAATACGCACATCTGGGGGTCAACAAATCCCCATGAGACGGTATAGTTGGAAAGAGAGTAAGCTGAGTTTCTCTCTGCCATATCCCGGCAGAAAGTTTATGAACCACTGATGGGATGGCAATTCCATAGTCTGGCTGGTGCTAATCCCTCATCAACGTTGAGGGATTACACACATTGTTCGAGGAAGTCTATTAGTTGTTCTCAGACTTAAAGAGATTTAGTCCGCTTGTTCCACAACATGGCAGTCCTCCCTTGTGGTGACCAGAACTGGCCAACTGGAATGTTGACGATGAGTATATCTGCCCTTTTCTTCCTATGTCTGTTCCGACACTGACAATGATGAGTGTTTATGGAAAAAGTTCAAGGCAATCGTAAAATGCGTTTTAGACAGGTACGTGCCGAGTAAAACTATGAGAGACGGGAAAAAGCCCACCGTGGTTCAACAACAAAGTTAGGAAACTACCGCGAAAGCAAAGAGAGCTTCGCTGCAAATATAAACGCAGCCAAAACCTCTCAGACAGAAGCTAAACGATGTAAGGAGGGCTATGCGTGAAGCGTTCAGTGAATTCGAAACTAAAATTCTATGTACCGATTTAACAGAAAATCCTAGGAAGTTCTGGTCTTACGTTAAATCGGTAATTGGGCCGAAACAGCATATCCAGATACTCTGGGATGATAACGGCATTGAAACAGAGGATGACACGCGTAAAGCTGAAATACTAAACACCTTTTTCCAAAGCTGTTTCACAGAAGAAGACCGCTCTGCAGTTCCTTCTCTAGATCCTCGCACGAATGAAAAAATGGCTCACATCGAAATAAGTGTCCAAGGAATAGAAAAGCAACTGGAATCACTCAACAGAGGAAAGTCCACTGGACCTGACGGGATACCAATTCGATTCTACAGAGAGTACGCGAAAGAACTTGCCCCCCTTCTAACAGCCATGTACCGCAAGTCTCTAGAGGAACGGAAGGTTCCAAATGGTTGGAAAAGAGCACAAGTAGTCCCAGTCTTCAAGAAGGGTCGTCGAGCAGATGTCAAAAATATAGGCCTATATCTCTGACGTCGATCTGTCGTAGAATTTTAGAACATGTATTTTGCTCGCGTATCATGTCATTTCTGGAAACCCAGAATCTACTCTGTAGGAATCAACATGGATTCCGGAAACAGCGATCGTGTGAGACCCAACTCGCTTTATTTGTTCATGAGACCCAGAAAATATTAGATACAGGCTCCCAGGTAGATGCCATTTTCCTTGACTTCCGGAAGGCGGTTGATACAGTTCCGCACTGTCGCCTGATAACAAAGTAAGAGCCTACGGAATATCAAACCAGCTGTGTGGCTGGATTGAAGAGTTTTTTGCAAACAGAACACAGCATGTTGTTATCAATGGAGAGACGTCTACAGACGTTAAAGTAACCTCTGGTGTGCCACATGGGAGTGTTATGGGACCATTGCTTTTCACAATATGTATAAACGACATAGTAGATAGTGTCGGAAGTTCCACGCGGCTTTTCGTGGATGATGCTGTAGTATACAGGGTGTGGTAGATAAGTAATGAGACTCAGTCTAGAAAAACAAATTTATTGATCCAATTTGTACAAAACGTTAATATTCTTCAAAGTACTCGCCTTGGGCGTCGACACAACGTTGCCAGCGCGTTTCCCAAGCTTCACAGGCCCCACTGTAGTCTGTTTGAGTTATCCCAGTTAGTGCCTTCGTGACAGCACGTTGGATGTTCGGAATATCGTCGAAACGATGACCCTTCAGGCATCTTTTGACCTTCGGAAATAGGAAGAAATCAGGAGGACTCAAGTGAGGGCTGTATGGTGGCTGTGGCAAAACTTCAACTCCAATTCGGGTCAAGTAGGAGGTCACGAGGAACGCTGTGTGCGCCGGAGCGTTGTCGTGGTGGAGACGCCAGCGTTGAGCAAGGTCCTGTCACTTCCGTTTGATGGCTCTGTGGAATCGCTGAAGGACTTCTTTGTAGAATTCGGCATTGACAGTCTTCCCCTGAGGGACAAACTCTTTGTGAATTAACCCCCGCTTGTCGAAAAACACAATCAGCATTGTCTCGATGCGGGACTTTGACATTCTTGCTTTCTTCGGCCGCAGGGATGCCGGTGTGTGCCACTCCGAACTCTGGCCTTTCGTCTCCGGGTCGTACTGGAATGTCCATGATTCGTCGCCTGATACTACGTTGTCTAAAAAGTGTGGATTATTTTCCAAATCATTCAACATCTCACGGCAAATGTCCACTCATTGTTGCATTTGATCGGCGGTGAGCACTCGGGGAACCAATTTTGCGCAAACTTTCCTCATCATCAAATCTTGCGTAACAATTTGGTGAACCGTAAATTTATTCACGGAGACCTCGTCAGCGATCATTTTGAGACTTAAACGACGGTCGGAGTCCAGGAGTTCTTTCACTTTGGCCACCGTTTCATCCACACGACTCGTTGAAGGGCGTCCAGATCGTTCCATGTCTTCAACGGATTCCCTCCCGTTTTTAAATTCATTAAACCACCGGAACAATTGAGCTCTTGATAGGGAGTCTTCTTTGTAGGCCTCCGAAATCATAGCAAAAGTTTCCGAAGCAGTTTTGTCCAAGTGAAAGCAAAATTTGATTGCATACCGCTGTTCTATCGAGCGATCCATCTTCAGCGTTTTCACAAGTGTCACGCTCACACAAACAACGTAAGATGCGAAGCTCGACCCTCACTGCACCAGAGCTCCGACGCGACTGCGAACCGGTTCTATTGTTAGCTCAGATCCCCCACCACGTGACGTACAGGTGGAGACCGCCCTGAGAGCGACTGGGGCGCCACGCGGCGGCCAGTCTCATTACTTAACTACCACACCCTGTACAGAGAAGTTGCAGCATTATAAAATTGCAGCGAAATGCAGGAAGATCTGCAGCGGATAGGCACTTGGTGGAGGGAGTGGCAACTGACACTTAACATAGAAAAACGTAATGTATTGCGAATACATAGAAAGAAGGATCCTTTATTGTATGATTATATGATAGCGGAACAAACACTGGTAACAGTTACTTCTGTAAAATATCTGGGAGTATGCATATGGAGCCATTTGAAGTGGAATGATCATATAAAATTAATTGTTGGTAAGGCGGGTGCCAGGTTGAGATTCATTGGGAGAGTCCTTAGAAAATGTAGTCCATCAACAAAGGAGGTGGATTACAAAACACTCGTTCGACCTATACTTGAGTATTGCTCATCAGTGTGGGATCCGTACCAGGTCGGGTTGACAGAAGAGATAGAGAAGATCCAAAGAAGAGCGGCGTGTTTCGTCACAGAGTTATTTGGTAAGCGTGATAGCGTTACGGAGATGTTTAGCAAACTCAAGTGGCAGACTCTGCAAGAGGGGCGCTCTGCATCGCGGTGTAGCTTGCTGCCCAGGTTTCGAGAGGGTGCGTTTCTGGATGAGGTATCGAATATATTGCTTCCCCCTACTTATACCTCCCGAGGAGATCACGAATGTAAAATCAGAGAGATTCGAGCGCGCACGGAGGCTTTCCGGCAGTCGTTCTTCCCGCGAACCATACGCGACAGGAACAGGAAAGGGAGGTAATGGCAGTGGCACGTAAAGTGCCCTCCGCCACACACCGTTGGGTGGCTTGCGGAGTGTAAATGTAGATGTAGATGTAGAAACATCCGGTCACTGTCACATGTGGATGCCCCACAAATGTGGATATTGCACGATTCGTCCAGTCAGCCAAATGGGGACCCAAAATGAGACACATTTCGAATTCTGTCAGATGCTTATAACGCCATCTCAGACAAGTACGCAGTATCCCATGTCCTTCACAGTGAGCAGTCATTTACTGCTCCTTATACAGGATGTTACAAAAAGGTACGGTCAAACTTTCAGGAAAAATTCATCACACACAAAGAAAGAAAATATGTTATTTGTACATGTGTCCGGAAACGCTTAATTTCCGTGTTAGAGCTCATTTTATTACTTCTCTTCAAATCACATTAATCATGGAATGGAAACACAGAGCAACAGAACGTACCAGCGTGACTTCAAACGCTTTGTTACAGGAAATGTTCAAAATGTCCTCCGTTAGCGAGGATAAATGCATCCACCCTCCGTCGCATGGAACCCCTGATGCGCTGATGCAGCCCTGGAGAATGGCGTATTGTATCACAGCCGTCCACAATACGAGCACCAAGAGTCTCTACATTTGGTACCGGGGTTGCATAGACAAGAGCTTTCAAATGCCCCCATAAATGAAAGTCAAGAGGGTTGAGGTCAGGAGAGCGTGGAGGCCACGGAATTGGTCCGCCTCTACCAATCCCTCGGTCACCGAATCTGTTGTTGAGAAGCGTACGAACACTTCGACTGAAATGTGCAGGAGCTCCATCGTGCACGAACCACATGTTGTGTCGTACTTGTAAACGCACATGTTCTAGCAGCACAGGTAGAGTATCCCGTATGAAATCATGGTAACGTGCTCCATTGAGCGTAGGTGGAAGAACATGGGGCCCAATCAAGACATCACCAACAATGCCTGCCAAAACATTCACAGAAAATCTGTGTTGATGACGTGATTGAACAATTGCGTGCGGATTCTCGTCAGCCCACACATGTTGATTGTGAAAATTTACAGTTTGATCACGTCGGAATGAAGCGTCATCGGTAAAGAGAACATTTGCACTGGAATGAGGATTGACACATTGTTGGATGAACCATTCGCAGAAGTGTACCCGTGGAGGCCAATCAGCTGCTGATAGTGCCTGCACACACTGTACATGGTACGGAAACCACTGGTTCTCCCGTAGCACTCTCCATACAGTGACGTGGTCAACGTTGCCTTGTACAGCGGCAACTTCTCTGACGCTTACAGTAGGGTTATCGTCAACTGCACGAAGAATTGCCTCGTCCATTGCAGGTGTCCTCGTCGTTCTAGGTCTTCCCCAGTCGCGAGTCACACGCTGGAATGTTCCGTGCTCCCTAAGACGCCGATCAATTGCTTCGAACGTCTTCCTGTCGGGACACCTTCTCTCTGGAAATCTGTCTCGATACAAACGTACCGCGCCACGGCTATTGCCCCGTGCTAACCCACACATCAAATGGGCATCTGCCAACTCCGCATTTGTAAACATCACTGACTGCAAAACCACGTTCGTGATGAACACTAACCTGTTGATGCTACGTACTGATGTGCTTGATGCTAGTACTGTAGAGCAATGAGTCGCATGTCAATACAAGCACCGAAGTCAACATTACCTTCCTTCAATTGGGCCAGCTGGCGGTGAATCGAGGAAGTACAGTACATACTGACGAAACTAAAATGAGCTCTAACACTGTAAGTAGGCTGTTTAGGTTTTTTTTATTGGTAACGCCACCTCTGTATGAAAATCACCGGCTGTGCTGTGTGCAGTCTGTGGCTGCTTTGCATTGTTGTAATACTCGCCATTGTAGTGTTGGGCAGCTGGGCTGTTAACAGCGCGTAGCGTTGCGCAGTTGGAGGTGAGCCGCCAGCAGTGGTGGATGTGGGGAGAGAGATGGCGGAGTTTTGAAATTTGTCATGAACTGCTATATTTATATATGATGATATCAAGGTAAATACATTGTTTGTTCTCTATTAATATCTTTCATTTGCTAACTATCCCTATCAGTAGTTAGTGCCTTCCATAGTTTGAATCTTTTATTTAGCTGGCAGTAGTGGCGCTCGCTGTATTGCAGTAGCTTGAGCAGCGTAGATTTTTGTGAGGTAAGTGATTTGTGAAAGGTATAGTTTAATGTTAGTCAGGGCCATTCTTTTGTAGGGAATTTTGAAAGTCAGATTGCGTTGCGCTAACAAAATATTGTGTGTCAGTTTAAGCACAGTCCTGGATAATTGTTCAAAGGGGACGTTTCAACACGGAAATTAAGCGTTTCCGGACGCATGTCCACATAACATCTTTTCTTTCTTTGTGTGTGAGGAATGTTTCCTGAAAGTTTGGCCGTACCTTTTTGTAACACCCTGTATACCATACCAGACCTGGTAACAACATTAAATATTAACAACAATATACTCTGGTGCGTGTTCTATGTGTCACAGAGAACTTTATCTTCTGAGTGCTTTACTTTCTTTTGTGAGGCAGCGCATTTATTTATTTATTTATTTATTTATTATAAATTGCTAATATCCTACATGCCATAAGTCCAAGTTCTGTATGTTTCAGGACACTTTCATTTTGGCGTTTAGGAAGCCTTTTTCAATGTCGGTGCAGCCCAGTTCAGTAAAACAAAAGGCTTCGCAATACGATCAAGTGTAGTAAAAAGCCTAAAATATATCAGTGGCTGTCCCTTCCTTTGTTGAAGCGAAATAATTTGCGTCATTTAAGGCCTTTTTACTTCTAGAAAACAAGGAAGATGCCTTTGAGACGCGTGAACTAAACCCAGTGGCGTAGCGTGAGGGGAGGCTAAGTCTCAGTCTCCCCTGTATTCGCGCTTAAAAAAGATTCTATAGTAATTCATAACAAAAATATAAACAACTTTCTACTAAGAGCACTAAATGTGCGAAGACATCAGCTTTGTAGCCCGTGCCGCCGCACCCTGAGTATTGGTGTATCTGCCTGCTTGAGACTCGACTGCTCCCAGTCTCCGCCTCCCCTCCCTTACCTGGCTGTGTTAGTACCATGGAGGTAAGAATAGAGGGAGACGCCGTGACGTCACAGCTGCGAAGCCATGTGAAGCCGAGGGTAGCCATCCGACCAATACATGGCTGCTGTAAGCTTGTGTGCATAGGCTTGTCGCTCACTTTTGGAAGGATTTTGCGCTATTATGGTGACTTGTGTGGTGTTCGGATGTACGAATCGTTCTGATTGTGATGCGAAATCGAAGGGAATAACATTTCATGTGTAAGTTGTCTCGTTAAGTGTGATTTTACAACTTCATTGTGGATGAACATGTGCTACATCGGTACTTGTACTATAGCGTGTTTTTCTCCTGTATGATGATTTTAGATTTCCTAAAAATGAAAGTCGGAAAGCTCTGTGGGAGAATGCCGTGAGGAGGAAGAATTGGCGTGCGTCTAAATGGAGCACTATATGTTCTCAGCATTTCCGAGAAGAGGACATAGACCGACCTTCCCTTTCAACAGTAAGGCTCCGAGAAAATGCTGTACCATCAGTTTTCCCTACACACCCAAAACATTTGCAAAAGCTATGTTAATTCAAAGAATTAATTTCTTAGTTTTCAAGTTCACGTTTCAGTATAATACGTACGTATCGTCGATAATCGAAGTGTTGAGTAACTCACTCTGTCTTCATCATGTACCAAATTAAAAGCTAACACTACATTAACTGGCGTAAAGTATAGGCCTAAACAGGACACTGTGTAGATTTGCATTCTATGTACCGTATTTCAGTAAATATTGGTGGTAATGAACAGTGTTTCCCAGCAGTGTAACGTAACTGAAATGTCCCAATACGTATTACAAACAAGATGTATTTATGGGGCTTTGGAGGGAGGGTATAGCTAACTTAGTTTTCAGTTTCTATTATTTAGTTTGTGATATACGTTTATTACTGAATTAACAAAATTGTATCGTTTACATTGAAGACTAGGTATTCGTAATATTACTTTAAAAACTATTTTTAATCAGAAGAAATGCGGAATTTCGCCTTTACGAGATTTTATTGTAAACAAAAACATTGAAACAACTAATCTGATGACATTACATGCGTACATGGTGCAATTAGCGACTGTAATACACGCAGCGCTATAGCACACTGGCAATGTTTTCGTCAGAGTGTCATGGCAGCGAGCCACGCCCCCATGGCTTCAAAACGTAGTACGGCTGGGATACGTAGCGCCATCTCCCCTTATTCTTACCTCCATGGTTAGTACCATACTCGGCTCCCCTCCACATCCCCTCTTCCACGAAGGCCGGTGCGCTGCACTTGCTAGCAGGTATCGAGACTAGTCTCTGCCGCTTCTATGCTGGCTTTTAACACGGAAGTAATCAGTCACGCGGTTTGTGTTCATAGTCATTCTTGTGTGATTTCAGTGCACATTTTCGTTGTGTCGCCAACATGAGTGAACCAGCAACTGAACACCTCATAGAATTTTTATTAAAAACGCCTTTTTATACATTAACTTACGAAAAAAGTGCGAATTGAAGGACAAACGACCTACTCCTCAGTGTAGTTTTAAGTGAAGCCAAACAAAAACGCACCAAAAGTGTCCTTGGCTGACTGCGAGTGCAGTTAATAAGAAATTATATTGTTATATATGTCTTCTGTTTGGTGGTGAAAAGGAATCATGCAATGAGGGCGTTTGTACAATAAAGAACTTTGACAGGAAAGCACAAAAGCATCAGATATCAAAATGTCACCTGCAGAGCAAAGAATCATTTCAGTTATAGGGCAAAAGTAGAAATGAGTACGCCCTTTCTGAAGCCACTCGTCTGACAGCAATAAAATACAAAAACAAGTTGCATCCAGCAGGAGGGTATTGGCCCGTCTTATTCAGGCAGTTGTATTTCTTTGTTAAACAAGAACTAGCCTTTCGCGGCCATAAAGAAGACGAATCCTGCAGCAACACAGGTATCTGGACTGTTGGCTTTACTAGCTCAAGGAGATCAGTTAATCCGAGACCGTCTGTCATCATCTTCAACCTTTGAAGGAACTTCTCCAGATATACAGAATGATGTAATAGAAATGATAACTCTGGCAGTTAATGAGGAAATAAAATCAGAAATTCAGAACTGCAATTTCATTTCGATCCAGGCTGATGAAACATTAGGCGTCTCATGCAAGAGTCAAATGAGTATAATATTCAGGTAGTGTATTGCAGACAAAATTGAGGAAAGATTCGTTGGGTTTTACGATGTTTCTGGAGATAAAACTGCTGAAGATTTGTCAAAAATTGTTCATGCAGTATTGAAAGAATGGAATGTGGAAGAAAAAGTGGTTAATCGAACATATGATGGCGCTTCAGTAATGGCGGGCAGAGAACGAGGACTACAACAATTGGTGAAGCAGTTCTGTCCCTATACGCTGTTTATTCATTGTTACGCACACCAACTGAGTTTGGTACAGTTACATGCCTCCAAAATCATACGACAAGTACGCGTGTTTGTAAGTGATCTCACTGCATTCCATTCGTTTTTCAGCAAATCATCAAAATGAACTGTATTGCTGAGAAAGGATTTAAACTGCCACATGTAAGCAACACTCGCTGGAACTTTCGTTCCAGGGCAGTTTCAAGAACATCTAGTCATATCTCACGGCAGTGGGACCCAGAATCTTTGAGCTGTGCTGTGGAAATGAAACGACGGATGGATGATCCTAAGTTTGTCTACTTGCTTTGCTTCTACCGAGAGTGCTTTGTTTATGTTGATCATCTCTTTAATGTTCTTCAGTCAAAATCTGTCAGTATAACTGCTTGCCACGACGAAACAAGAAATGTTTTGAGAAAGTTACAACAATTAAGAACGGAAACATTCGTTGATGAATGCATTAAATACAGCTTGTGTTTGATTGGCAACTTATCATTCTGTGACAGTCAAAAGACATCTCTCAGGACACTAACTTATGAGGTACTGGATTTGCAAATTGTTCAGATGGAAAGAAGGTTTCAAGACTTTCCCCAAATTTAGTTTGTTGGACTTTTGAACGAAAAGTGTTTCCTGAACTATCAAAAAGAATTCCCAAAGTTGAAACAGTTTCAATTAATAGAACAGTACCTATTTTTCAAACAAGAACAAATTGAAAATGAACTGTGTAACATAAGCGCTGATGAGAAAAAACACATCTCCAAGAATCCTCTTAAAGTACATTGTCAACAATGATTTAGACTCCGTTTATGAAGAAACAACGAAGTTCCTGCGTTTGCTTTTGACCCTACCCGGAACTACAGCAAGCAGTGAACGAAGCATGACTGCTCTTAAACGAGTGAAGGATTATTTAAGGAATTCAATGTCCAATATCCGGCTGTCGTGTTTGAGTACGTTAGCAATAGAAAAGACACTACTATCCAGTGATCAGATCTTTGTAGACCGAGTTATAGACTTATTCGTGGAAAGAAAAGACAGGCGCATTCCACTTGTGTACGAGAAAATATAAGTGCTTCTTCTCTTGCTGCTGGAGTTTTACAAATTTGTCATCGTTTCTTGAACAAGTTAGTTATTATTATTATTAGTGGCGGTGGTAGTGGTAGTAGTAGTTGTTGTTGTTGTTCTTGTTTTATTTGATGCATTTTGTTTCATTTCTTTCAGTGATTGTTTATTGTACTACACTCCTGGAAATTGAAATAAGAACACCGTGAATTCATTGTCCCAGGAAGGGGAAACTTTATTGACACATTCCTGGGGTCAGATACATCACATGATCACACTGACAGAACCACAGGCACATGGACACAGGCAACAGAGCATGCACAATGTCGGCACTAGTACAGTGTATATCCACCTTTCGCAGCAATGCAGGCTGCTATTCTCCCATGGAAACGATCTTAGACATGCTGGATGTAGTCCTGTGGAACGGCTTGCCATGCCATTTCCACCTGGCGCCTCAGTTGGACCAGCGTTCGTGCTGGACGTGCAGACCGCGTGGGACGACGCTTCATCCAGTCCCAAACATGCTCAATGGGGGACAGATCCGGAGATCTTGCTGGCCAGGGTAGTTGACTTACACCTTCTAGAGCACGTTGGGTGGCACGGGATACATGCGGACGTGCATTGTCCTGTTGGAACAGCAAGTTCCCTTGCCGGTCTAGGAATGGTAGAACGATGGGTTCGATGACGGTTTGGATGTACCGTGCACTATTCAGTGTCCCCTCGACGATCACCAGTGGTGTACGGCCAGTGTAGGAGATCGCTCCCCACACCATGATGCCGGGTGTTGGCCCTGTGTGCCTCGGTCGTATGCAGTCCTGATTGTGGCGCTCACCTGCACGGCGCCAAACACGCATACGATCATCATTGGCACCAAGGCAGAAGCGACTCTCATCGCTGAAGACGACACGTCTCCATTCGTCCCTCCATTCACGCCTGTCGCGACACCACTGGAGGCGGGCTGCACGATGTTGGGGCGTGAGCGGAAGACGGCCTAACGGTGTGCGGGACCGTAGCCCAGCTTCATGGAGACGGTTGCGAATGGTCCTCGCCGATACCCCAGGAGCAACAGTGTCCCTAATTTGCTGGGAAGTGGCGGTGCGGTCCCCTACGGCACTGCGTAGGATCCTACGGTCTTGGCGTGCATCCGTGCGTCGCTGCGGTCCGGTCCCAGGTCGACGGGCACGTGCACCTTCCGCCGACCACTGGCGACAACATCGATGTACTGTGGAGACCTCACGCCCCACGTGTTGAGCAATTCGGCGGTACGTCCACCCGGCCTCCCGCATGCCCACTATACGCCCTCGCTCAAAGTCCGTCAACTGCACATACGGTTCACGTCCACGCTGTCGCGGCATGCTACCAGTGTTAAAGACTGCGATGGAGCTCCGTATGCCACGGCAAACTGGCTGACACTGACGGCGGCGGTGCACAAATGCTGCACAGCTAGCGCCATTCGACGGCCAACACCGCGGTTCCTGGTGTGTCCGCTGTGCCGTGCGTGTGATCATTGCTTGTACAGCCCTCTCGCAGTGTCCGGAGCAAGTATGGTGGGTCTGACACACCGGTGTCAATGTGTTCTTTTTTCCATTTCCAGGAGTGTATTAGTGGCGGTGGTAGTGGTAGTGGTAGTAGTAGTAGTAGTAGTAGTTGTTGTTGTTTTATTTGATGCATTTTGTTTCATTTGTTTAAGTTATTGTTTATTGTACTATTTTGTCTCCCTGTAATAACTGCAGAGTCTCCCCAACCTTTACAACCACGCTACGCCACCGACTAAATCCATGATACTCTTAAGACACTAGTCTGTACTGGCGATGCAGCGACACTCAAACACAGCAGGGCGTTTATGGACAGCCTCACGTTAACCATTGCCACCTGAATGTTGGAGTCAAGTTTACATTCGTGACAAAAAAATTCCGTCGTTATTCCCACTTTATGGTTTACGATGGAAAGTCGCGACTTTTGTATATGTCTGCAACAGAGTTCAGTTGACGCTCTTTTCCTAGTGTGTGACCGTATGGCCCAGTTAGTAACAGGAAGAACTGCTAAATCTCTTTCACGATAAAAAGGGACGTGATAATACACTAAATACACGGCCTGACAGAAAAAGTGAAGCACACAGAAGAAGTGGTGGAGTAGGACATTAACGTTTAACGTCCCGTCGACATCGAGGTCATCAGAGACGGGGCACAAGCTCGGAAATCAGCTGTGCCCTTTGAAAGAGGCATCCTGGCATTTGCCTTAAGGGGGGGTAGGACGTCAAACGGGCTGACTTGGAGCAGGAGAGGCACAACAGAAAATTTTATTTTCTACTGTCTATACTTTTACAAGTAAATTCATAAAACTTTGTCAGCATGACCAGGAAAAATTCCGGATTTTACACACTCATAGCAGTGGAAGTGCAAAAATATAACAAAATAATTTTTTTAGATATGAAATTTCATCATTTTTCACTTACTGTTGGCTGCATTTGTTGCTATAGGTACATTTTTCTGCACAAGTAAGATTCTTTGATGAATTTTGCACAGCATACAAACCATACTTACAGGTGTATGAAACTCTAGAATTTTCCAAATCTACTAAAGACTGTGGTAAAAATTGAGATAATTACCTACAAAATTAGATTTTTTTCTGAACATAAAGTTTAAAACGTGACAGCTTATTCATTTTTTCATAAATTAAATAGATTCTAGAGTTTCAGACACCTGTAAGTATGGTTTGCATGCTGTGCAAAATTCATCGAACAGTCTCTCTTACTTATGAAGGAAAGTGTACCTATAGCAACAAATGCAGCCAATCGTAAGTGAAAAATGATGAAATATCACATGTAAAAAAGATTTCTTGTTATGTTTTTGAGCTTCCGCTGCTACTAGTGTGAATCCTGAATCCTTCCTGGTCATGCTGACAAAGTTTTATGAATTTACTTGTAAAAGTATAGACAGTGGAAATTAAATGTCGTGTGGTGCCTCTCCTCCTCCAAGTCGGCCCGTTTGACGTCCTACCCCCCTTAATCCATTTAGAGAAATCACGGAAGACGAAAATCAGCATGGCTGGACGCGGGTTTGAACCGTCGTCCTCCCGAATGCGAAACCAGTGTGCTAACCACTGCACTACCTCGGTCGGTAAAGATATGGTCATATGTCAATATGACTTCATGCAAAAACACAATTTCACTTCATCAGGTATGTAAATAATTGGACATGCAATGCTCAGTGACAAACGGAGTGGCGTCCTGAGTGCATTTGTGTTGTTCGCGTGTAGTGCTGTCGCCAGGCCGTGTAGATGTGGCCGAGCGGTTCTAGGCACTTCAGTCCGGAACCGCGCTGCTGCTGCGGTCGCAGGTTCGAATCCTGCCTCGGGCATGGATGTGTGTGATGTCCTTAGGTTAGTTAGATGTAAGTAGTTTTAAGTCTAGGGAACTGATGACCACAGATGTTAAAGCCAATAGTGCTCAGAGCCAAACACAGCAGGTCGTTGCACAGGCCTTCGATGTGCCACAAAGTGTGATCTCAAGATAATGGCAACGACTCCAGACCGGAATCGTGTCCAGGCGCTACAGTACGGGACGTCCACAGTGTACAACACCACAAGAAGACCGATATCTCACCAACAGCGCCTGCAAACTGCCACGGAGTAGCCTCGCTCAGGAACTTACTGCAGCCACTGGAACAGGTGTCTCCAGACACACAGTCTACAGACGACTGAACAGACATGGTTTATTCGCCCGAAGACCTGCAAGCTGCATTCCACTGACCCCTGTTCACAGGAGAGCCAGTAAAGCCTGGTGTGAAGAACACAGTACATGGACATTGGAACGGTGGTCCCAGGCAATGTTCACAGACGAGTCCAGGTGTAGTCTGAACAGTGATTCTCGCCGGGTGTTCATCTGGCGTGAACCAGGAACCAGATATGAACGCCTTAATGTCCTTGAAAGGGACCTGTATGGAGTCCTTGTTAGATGGTGTGGGGTAGGATTATGATTGCTGCACATAAACCCCTGGCATTTCTTTGACAGACGAACTGTAACAGGTTTTCACTCTGCAGCAGAGTGTGCGCTGATATGAAACTTTCTGGCAGATTAAAACTGTGTGCCCGACCAAGACTCGAACTCGGGATCTTTGCCTTTCGCGGACAAGTGCTCTACCATCTGAGCCACCGAAGCACGACTCACGCACGGTACTCACAGCTTTACTTCTGCCAGTATCTCGTCTCCTACCTTCCAAACTTTACAGAAGCTCTCCTGCGAACTTTGCAGAACTAGCACTCCTGAAAGAAAGTTCGAGTCTCGGTCGGGCACACAGTTTTAATCTGCCAGGAAGTTTCGAACTGCAACAGGTCAGGTGTATAGGGACGTCATTTTGCACCAGTATGTCCGTCTTTTCAGGGGTGCGGTGCGTCCAGCCTTCCTCCTGATGGATGATAACGCATGGCCCCACCGAGCTTTCATCGTGGAGTTCCTCGAAACATATCAGGCGAATGGAGTGGCTGCCTGTTCTCCAGACCTAAACCCCATCGAGCACGTCTGGGATGCTCTCGGTCGACGTATCGCTGCACGTCTTCAAACCCCTACGACACTTCAGGAGCTCTGACAGGCACTGATGCAAGAATGGTTCTTCAGTTCTTCATGGCGCAATAGGTCGAATTATAGAACATGGTAGTACATGCACATGGACCATCGAGCCACTATTAACAACATTAACAAGGCGAAACCACGACTTTGCGATCACAGATTTACTGCTAACTGTAACAGCTTTAGTAGGTCATTAAAACAACATAGTCGCAGGTTCGAATCCTGCCTTGGACATGGATGTGTGTGATGTCCTTAGGTTTAAGTAGTTTTAAGTCAAGGGAACTGATGACCTCAGATGTTAAGTCCCATAGTGCTCAGAGCCATTTGAACCAGGCCGTGCAGGGCACATGAGGGACGTTCACAGTATCAGATGTTGGGTGATCACTGTGAAGAACACAGGGGTGTCACGTACTCCTGCGAGACAGCGTTATCAGCATCTGACTGAGTTTGAAAGGAGCCTCGTTGTGTGTCTCCACATGGCCGGCTGGTCAAATCGTGCGATATCCAGATTTGTGGGGTATTCAAGTGTGACAGTGACTCAATGTTGCACTACACGGACGCGAGAACAGCCATACTGATCTTCAATATTCCTGTCGATCACGCCTGACCATCGCCGTGTAGCGCACCAACGACAGCATACGCCCTTCACATCTGTACTTGTCACCTGAGAACAAGTAATTTACTCCCTGTGACATTACACTATGTGATCAAAAGTATCCGGACACCTGGCTGAAAATGACTTACAAGTTCGTGGCGCCCTCCATCGCTAATGCTGGAATTCAATATGGTGTTGGCCCAAGCCTTAGGCTTGATAACAGCTTCCACTCTCGCAGGCATACGTTCAGTCAGGTGCTGGAAGGTTTCTTGGGGAATGTCGACCCATTCTTCACGGAGTGCTGCACTGAGGAGAGGTATCGATGTCGCTCGGTGAGGTCTGGCACGAAGTCGGCGTTACAATACATCCCAAAGGTGTTCTATAGGAGTCAGGTCAGGACTCTGTGCAGCCCAGTCCATTACAGGGATGTTATTGTCCTGTAACCGCTCCGCCATAGGCCTAGCATTATGAACAGGTGTTGGATCGATTGAAAGATGCAATCGCCATCCCCGAATTGCTCTTCAACAGTGGGAAGCACGAAGGTGCTTAAAACATCAATGTAGGCCTGTGCTGTGATAGTGCCACGCAAAACAACAAGGGGTGCAAGCCCCCTCCATGAAAAACACGACCACACCATAACACCGCCGTCTCCGAATTTTACTGTTGGCACTACACACGCTGGCAGATGACGTTCACTGGGCATTCGCCATACAAACACCCTGCCTTCGGATCGCCACATTGTGTACCGCGATTCGTCATTTTACACAACGTTTGTCCTCCAATCGTCCAATGTTTACGCTCCAAGCGAGGCGTCGTTTGGCTTTTACCAGCGTGATATGTGGCTTACGAGCTGCCCATCGACGAGGAAATCCAAGTTTTCTCACCTCCCGCCTGTCATAGTACTTGTAGTGGACCCTGATGCAGTTTGGAATTCCCGTGTGAAGGTGTGGATAGACGTCTGCCTATTACACGTTACGACCCTGTTCAACTGTTGGCAGTCTCTGTCAGTCAACAGACGAGGTCGGCCTGTACGCTTCAGTGCTGTTCACGTTTCCAATTCACTATCACATTTGAAACAGTGGACCTAGGGATGATTGGGAGTGTAGAAATATCGCGTACAGACGTATGACACAAGTGATACCCAATCACCTGACTATGTTTGGAGTGCCCCTTTCTGCTCTCTCACCATGTCTAATGACTACTTAGTTCGCTGATATGGAGTACCTGGCAGTAGGTGGCAGCATAATGCGCTTAATATGAAAAACGTATGTTTTTAGGGATGTCCGGATACTTTTGATCACATAGTGTATTGTCATCCTGGTCCATTCGCTGGACACTATCTGCATCCAGACTACAGAATTACCATGTCATAAACAGGCTTCTGTTAGGGCCACAGTACAAAAGGCACTGTTTGGAGTGATGCCATAACCAGGAACCATGAAATGTTCATCAACGGCGTCATATTGTGTACAGCAATGAACCGTATTTGTGCACTGTCTCGGATGACTGTAGTCAGCGAGTATAGCGGGACATGGAGAGATGCCCCATCCTCCCAATGTTTTGGAGCCGCACAGTGGTGTTACCCCTTGGGTAATGGTGTGGGGAGCCATCAGATATGACTTCAGGTCTTGAGCTATAGTGACTGATGGAACTCTGACAGCACAATGGGTCTTCGAGATCATCGTGCGTCCTTATGTGCTACCTCAGATGTAACAGTATCGTGGTGCTACTTTCCAACAGGGCAATGCTCGACTACACTTGGCACATGATTCTACGAACTGTCTGTGTGATGTTGAGGTACTCCCGTGGATATCAAGACACCCTGACACAACGCGAGTGGGACTGGCTAGTACACTCCTGGAAATTGAAATAAGAACACCGTGAATTCATTGTCCCAGGAAGGGGAAACTTTATTGACACATTCCTGGGGTCAGATACATCACATGATCACACTGACAGAACCACAGGCACATAGACACAGGCAACAGAGCATGCACAATGTCGGCACTAGTACAGTGTATATCCACCTTTCGCAGCAATGCAGGCTGCTATTCTCCCATGGAGACAATCGTAGAGATGCTGGATGTAGTCCTGTGGAACGGCTTGCCATGCCATTTCCACCTGGCGCCTCAGTTGGACCAGCGTTCGTGCTGGACGTGCAGACCGCGTGAGACGACGCTTCATCCAGTCCCAAACATGCTCAATGGGGGACAGATCCGGAGATCTTGCTGGCCAGGGTAGTTGACTTACACCTTCTAGAGCACGTTGGGTGGCACGGGATACATGCGGACGTGCATTGTCCTGTTGGAACAGCAAGTTCCCTTGCCGGTCTAGGAATGGTAGAACGATGGGTTCGATGACGGTTTGGATGTACCGTGCACTATTCAGTGTCCCCTCGACGATCACCAGTGGTGTACGGCCAGTGTAGGAGATCGCTCCCCACACCATGATGCCGGGTGTTGGCCCTGTGTGCCTCGGTCGTATGCAGTCCTGATTGTGGCGCTCACCTGCACGGCGCCAAACACGCATACGACCATCATTGGCACCAAGGCAGAAGCGACTCTCATCGCTGAAGACGACACGTCTCCATTCGTCCCTCCATTCACGCCTGTCGCGACACCACTGGAGGCGGGCTGCACGATGTTGGGGCGTGAGCGGAAGACGGCCTAACGGTGTGCGGGACCATAGCCCAGCTTCATGGAGACGGTTGCGAATGGTCCTCGCCGATACCCCAGGAGCAACAGTGTCCCTAATTTGCTGGGAAGTGGCGGTGTGGTCCCCTACGGCACTGCGTAGGATCCTACGGTCTTGGCGTGCATCTGTGCGTCGCTGCGGTCCGGTCCCAGGTCGACGGGCACGTGCACCTTCCGCCGACCACTGGCGACAACATCGATGTACTGTGGAGACCTCACGCCCCACGTGTTGAGCAATTCGGCGGTACGTCCGCTCGGCCTCCCGCATGCCCACTATACGCCCTCGCTCAAAGTCCGTCAACTGCACATACGGTTCACGTCCACGCTGTCGCGGCATGATACCAGTGTTAAAGACTGCGATGGAGCTCCGTATGCCACGGCAAACTGGCTGACACTGACGGCGGCGGTGCACAAATGCTGCGCAGCTAGCGCCATTCGACGGCCAACACCGCGGTTCCTGGTGTGTCCGCTGTGCCGTGCGTGTGATCATTGCTTGTACAGCCCTCTCGCAGTGTCCGGAGCAAGTATGGTGGGTCTGACACACCGGTGTCAATGTGTTCTTTTTTCCATTTCCAGGAGTGTATTTCAACTCTGACCCAGTGCAAGTATCCAGGGTATCAAAGGCCAGTCACAACTGTCTCTGTTGGTCCATCATGGCCAGGGGACGTCGGCTGCTTAAGTAATTGTCAATATCAATCAAATTCACCAGCAGCCGTGTACTTTAAGATATAACTTTATTTTATTGTGGAGGAAACAGTTACGGCATTTCATTATGTCATCTTCAGACACCATTCGCATCTATCCAAATAAACAGACTTGTCATATAGCACCATAAACCATTGGATATCGTCAATTCAATCTATAAAGATGCACCACATACGGATTCCATGTTCGTTTTAAACTTTTACTTTAGGCTTGACTGCTTTGTGTTTTTCGTTGGAATTCACGATATCTAGTGATTTGTGGCGCTATGCGACAGGTTCGTTTATTTGGATTGATGTGCATGGGGCCTGAAGATGGGCTAATGAAATGACAAAACTGGTTGCCTTCACAACAAAATAAAGTAATATCTTAAAATACATGGCTGTTGGTTTTGGGCCAGCTTGGCTCAGGAGAGGATACAATGGCTTTGTGAAACCCTTCTGAGCCAAATCAGTGCGTTCATTCAGGCCAAAGAGGGGCAAAGTGAGTGTTCATCGGAGGTGAGGGTATCATCTGGAGTGCCCAGGGAAGTGTGGTAGGTCCGCTGTTGTTTTCTATCTATATAAATGATATTTTGGATAGGGTGGATAGCAATGTGCGGCTGTTTGCTGATGATGCCGTGGTGTACAGGAAGGTGTCGTCGTTGAGTGACTGTAGAAGGATACAAGATGACTTGGACAGGATTTGTGATTGGTGTAAAGAATGGCAGCTAACTCTAAATATAGGTAAATGTAAATTAATGCAGATGAATAGGAAAAATAATCCCGTAATGTTTGAATACTTCATTAGTAGTGTAGCGCTTGACACAGTCACATCGATTAAATATTTGGGCGATATGAAGTGGGACAAGCATGTAATGGCAGTTGTGGGGAAGGCGGATAGTCGTCTTCGGTTCATTGGTAGAATTTTGGGAAGATGTGGTTCATCTGTAAAGGAGACCGCTTATAAAACACTAATACGATCTATTCTTGAGTACTGTTCGAGAGTTTGGGATCCCTGTCAGGTCGGATTGAGGGAGGACATAGAAGCAATTCAGAGGCGGGCTGCTAGATTTGTTACTGGTAGGTTTGATCATCACGCGAGTGTTACGGAAATGCTTCAGGAACGCGGGTGGGAGTCTCTGGAGGAAAGGAGGCGTTCTTTTCGTGAATCGCTACTGAGGAAATTTAGAGAACCACCATTTGAGGCTGACAGCAGTACAATTTTACTGCCGCCAACTTATATTTCGCGGAAATAGGACAAGTATAAGAGAGATTAAGGCTCGTACAGAGGCCTATAGGCAGTCATTTTTCCCTCGTTCTGTTTGGGAGTGGAACAGGGAGAGAAGATGCTAGTTGTGGTACGAGGTACCCTCCGCCACGCACCGTATGGTGGATTGCGGAGAATGTATGTAGATGTAGATGAAAGTTATTCTGATAAGTGGACTCATATGCCAAGTTCTTTATGAATCTGACTTAATTTTGTAATACATCGTATACTCTATAAAGTGGCGGAGATTCGTTTCGTTGCCTCGTCTCCTTCTGTGTGCTCAATTTTTTTTTGCCAGATAGTGATGCACCAGTATCCTAGCGCCTTTCTGTACCTCAGATGTCCTACGTAAGCCCTTCCCCACATGTGACATGTTACTTTACTTTCTAAACCACCCTCCTACGTCTCCAGCATGGGGCTGACAAACTGCTCACCGTGAAGGCATGACGCGCGCTCACCTGGTCCGTGATGGCCTGCCCGAACATGCAGAACATGCCCGTCTCGAACATGTAGGCGACGAACGTGAAGAGCATCTTGGTCACCAGGCCCCAGTCGATGCCACTGCGGAAGAGCTGACACACACAAGAGAACGTTAGAGGGGAGTTAACTGCACGCGAGGTGCATCCAAAAACGAGAATCTTCGTCTTGTGTTTACATATGGGACAATAGCATTGAATCTGAGGTCATTTGTCACATAAAACAAAATTCGCACGTTTTTCTCATAACACCATCAAAACCTATGGATCAAAGCAGTCAGACAGACACAGTATTTCTTGAGTCCTCAAAAGCGTTTAACTCGATACAACATCAATGTTTATTATCCTATAGCGTATCAAGTGCAGACTGTTACAGGATTGAGGATTTCATGGTAGACAGGACACAGCACGTTATCCGTGTGGTGTCACCGCCAGACACCACACTTGCTAGGTGGTAGCCTTTAAACCGGCCGCGGTCCGTTAGTATACGTCGGACCCGCGTGTCGCCACTATCAGTGATTGCAGACCGAGCGCCGCCAGACGGCAGGTCTAGAGAGACTTCCTAGCACTCGCCCCAGTTGTACAACCGACTTTGCTAGAGATGGTTCACTGACAAATTACGCTCTCAATTGTCGAGACGATAGTTTAGCATAGCCTTCAGCTACGTCATTTCCTACGACCTAGCAAGGCGCCAAGGTTGTGATTCATGTACCGTCAGACCGATGTTCACCAATTATGGATTAAAGTTAAGAATTCCTGAAGCTACGTACTTTTCTTGATAGTATAATTACTTTACCTGTTCCAGACCTCACGCCAGCCTGCGTGAGCTTAAACGCGTGCCTTTCGGCTTCCTCGAACCCCGTGAATTGGCTCCTGCCAATTCACAACAATCTAGAATGGAGGACGGTCGACTGGTGTAGAAGTAACTTCAGTTGTGCCCCAGGCAAGTATGTTGCGTTATTTGCGGTTCATGTTGTGTATTAACGGCCTTGATAGTAACCTCATACTCCTCACATAAGATGCACTTACCTGTAATGAAGTACTGTCTGAAAAAAAACTGCACAAATTTTCAGTCGGGTCTTGATAAGACTGTCAAGTGGTACAAAGATTCCAAACATGTTTTACAAGGCAGCGATGAAAAGTAATGCCTCCGAATTTTTTCGTGAGAACACTCTTAAAGCTTTTGAAATAAAATAAACTTCATTAACAAAAAAATGGTTCAAATGGCTCTGAGCACTATGGGACTCAACTGCTGAGGTCATTAGTCCCCTAGAACTTAGAACTAGTTAAACCTAACTAACCTAAAGACATCACAAACATCCATGCCCGAGGCAGGATTCGAACCTGCGACCGTAGCGGTCCTGCGGTTCCAGACTGCAGCGCCTTTAACCACACGGCCACTTCGGCCGGCAAACTTCATTAACATTCCGCGTTGTTGTTCTTCATGTCGACACACAGTGAAGCGCCAAAGTATCTGGTATAGGAATGCGTATTCAAATACAGAGATACGTAAACAGGCAGAATACGGCGCTGTGGTAGACAACCCCTATATAAGACAACAAGTGCCTGGCACAGTTGTTAGACCGGCTGCTGCTGCTGCAACGGCAGGTTACCAAGATTTAAGTGACTTTGAACGTGGTGTTACAGTCGCCGCACAGGCGATGGGACAAAGCACTTCCGAGACAGTGATGAAGTCGGGATTTTCCCGTACGACCATTTCACGAGTGTACAGTGAATATCAAGAATCTGTAAAATATTCATCTCTGACATCGCTGCAGCCGGAAAAAGATCCTGCAAGAAAGGGACCAATGACGACTGTAGAGAATCGCTCAACGTGACAGAAGTGCAACGCTTCCACAAATTGCTACAGATTTCAGAGCTGGGCCACCAACAAGTGTCAGTGTGCGAACCATTCAAAATGGTTCAAATGGCTCTGGGCACTATGGGACTTAACGTCTGAACTTAGGACTACTTAAACCTAACTAACCTTATGACATCACACACATCCATGCCCGAAGCAGTATTCGAACTTGCGACCGTAGAAGTAGCGTGGTTCCGGACTGAAGCGCCTAGAACCGCTAGGCCACTGCGAACTATTCAACCAAACATCATCGATATGGGCTTCTGGAGCCAAAGACCACACGTTTACCCTTGATGACTGCACGACACAAAGCTTTCTGGGCCCGTCAGCACCTACACTGGACTGATGATGACTGGAAACATGTTGCCTGGTCGGATGAGTCTCATATTAAATGTTATTGGGTGGATGGAGATGCACGGGTATGGAGACAACCTCATGAATCCGTGGACCCTGCATCTCAGCAGAGGACTGTTCAAGCTGGTGGAGGTTCTGTAATGGTGTGCGGCATGTGCAGCTAGAGTGATATGGGACCCCTGATACGTCTAGATACGACTCTGTCACGTGACACATGCATAAGCATCCTGTCTGATCACCGGCACCCATTCATGTACATTGTGCATTCCGATCGGCTTGGGCAATTCCAGCAGGACAATTCTACACTTCACACATCCAGAATTGCTACAGTGCTCCAGGAACACTCTTCTCAGCTTAAACTCCCCAGACACAAACATTATTGAGCGTATCTGCGATACCTTGTAACGTGCTGTTCGGAAGACATCTCCACCTCCCCCCCCCCCGCCCCCCCTCCCGTACTCTTACAGATTAATGGACAGCCCTGCTGGATTCATTCATTCATTCAGTTCCGTCCAGCACTACTTCAGACATCAGTCCAATCCATGTCGCGTCGTGTTGCGGCACTTCTGCGTGCTCACGGGGGCCCTACACGATATTAGGCAAGTATAACAGTTTCTTTGGCTCTTTAGTGTATTAATTTCTCAACATAGTCTCCCTGGCGACGAACAAATTTCTCCCAACAAGAGACCAGTTTGTTGACACTGTCATTGTATAGAGTGTTTGACTTTTATTGAAGGAACCACAATCTCACCGCTGTTTGCACCGCTTTATCACTATCAAAGTGAAGTCCTTGGAGGGCTTCCTTGAATTTTAGCACCAGATGAAAATCGCATGTGGCCAGGAGGGTGATTGATGACAGCGAGCCGGCCGAAGTGGCCGTGCGGTTAAAGGCGCTGCAGTCTGGAACCGCAAGACCGCTATGGTCGCAGGTTCGAATCCTGCCTCGGGCATGGATGTTTGTGATGTCCTTAGGTTAGTTAGGTTTAACTGGTTCTAAGTTCTAGGGGACTAATGACCTCAGCAGTTGAGTCCCATAGTGCTCAGAGCCATTTGAACCATTTTGAACCATGACAGCGAACCCAAGCTGTCAGATTGTAACAGATGTGTCAGCACTCGTGCAGTGTCTCTCTGCTGAAGGAGAGAGTGCTCATCCTTTCCACCCTTTAGAAGACGCCCAGTGCTATGGTAATGTGGGAAATACCTCTGATTCATTTCTGCCCCAGAATGACCCTCAACACAGAACCGCCCCTCAGAAACACTACTGAATTCTGTGCACAGTGGACTACCTGAATGATTATCAATATTGTCTGCTCCTAATAGTCAACCCTGCGAATGGCCTTGCCACATTGGTATCACCGGTTCCCATCAGATCACTGAAGTTAAGCACTGTTGGGTTCGGCTAGCACTTGGATGGGTGACCATTCAGTCTGCCGAGTGCTTTTGGCAAGCAGGGTGCACTCAGCCCTTGTGAGGCAAAGTGAGGAGCTACTTGATTGAGAAGTAGCGGCTCCGGTCTCGTAGAATGACGTACAGCCAGGAGAGTGCTGTGCTGACCACATGCCCCTCCATATCCGCTTCCAGTGACACCTATAAGCCGGCCGGAATGGCCGTGCGGTTCTAGGCGCTGCAGTCCGGAACAGCGGGACTGCTACAGTCGCAGGTTCGAATCCTGCCTTGGGCATGGATGTGTGTGATGTCCTTAGGTTTAAGTAGTTCTAAGTTCTAGGAGACTGATGACCTAAGATGTTAAGTCCCATAGTGCTCAGAGCCATTTGAACCATTTTTTGACACCTATAGGCTGAGGATGACACGGCGACCGGTCGGTACCGTTAGACCTTCATGGTCTGTTCAGGTGGATTTAAGTTTAGTTGTTTTAAAGTCAGTTGGCAACTTGTAATAATACACGAAAGGCTCTTCACTGAAACGATTGGTTTACTGAACAGAAATGTGTATGGAATATGATATTCAAGATAATAATACAGGAAAACAAATCCAACGAAACACATACAAATCACACGTATGTCAGTAGTAACTATCAGCTGGCAAAGTTTCATGAAGGGATGGGAGTTTCTACGTTATGCCTCGCTCTTTGTGGATCACCAGCCACGCTGTCTGACTGACTCTATCTTACATGGTGACAATTATCAAACTTCAGAGTCCGCCAGAAAAATGTATACACTCTTTGCCAGGCTCTATCTAGATATCGATATTGTCGTTCGATTTGAGTTACGAGTGTGGTGTAGTATGATCTTTGGCTCAACAGATGTTAGTACTTTCATCTTGGTACTGACAAAACAAGATGGCTGGAGCACGCTTGATGTTCGAGCAACGGAAATGGATTGTGAAGTGGATTTTCAAGTTTGATAATGCCGTTGAAGTGCGACGTCAGTGGAAGCGGGAATTTGAAACAGAACTACCAACCCGCCTAACAATCAAATGCATCAATGACAAGAATGAGATTTTCACTCTGCAGTGGAGTGTGCGCTGATATGAAACTTCCTGGCAGATTAAAACTGTGTGCCCGACCGAGACTCGAACTCGGGACCTTTGCCTTTCGCGGGCAAGTGCTCTACCATCTGAGCTACCGAAGCACGACTCACGCCCGGTACCCACAGCTTTACTTCTGCCAGTATCTCGTCTCCTACCTTCCAAACTTTACAGAAGCTCTCCTGCGAACCTACAATACATCATTTTCGTCATCGTCGTTCTGTCATGTGTACACCCGCCAACGGTGAACATTTTGAATATTTAAAGTAACCATGCGCTAAACTTAAGGTTGTACAACATCTGTGTTCAATTATTAAATGTAAAATGAACATATAAGTAATACTTTTCGTTCCTTAAAGTGTGTATACATTTCTCTGCCGGACTCTGTATACGAAAAAAAAAACGTAAATTAGTTACAAACTACAGCGTGCAAACACTTTATTCAACATGTAAACGTCACTACTGATACTCGGATTTAGGTTATGACACCTTCGATTCACCTGTCATCATTGGCGATGATGTGGCACAGACGAGTAGCGAAATTCTGCATGACCCGCTGAAGTGTCGGTACATCGATGCTGTCCATAACCTCCTGATTGGCTGTTTTCATCTCAGCAACGATTTTGGGGTTATTGCTGTACACCTTGTCTTTAATGTAGGCCCACAAAAAGGAGTCACATGTGTTCACATCTGGAGAATATGGGGTCCAATCGAGGCCAATACCAATGCGGTTCCCAAAGTGCTCCTCCAGGATATGAAACACTCTCCTGCTTCGATGGGGTAGAGCTGCGTCTTGCATGAAGCACATTCTGTCGAAATCAGGGTCAGTTTGAATCATTAGGATGAAATAATCTTCCAAAACCTTCACGTACCATTCGGTAGTCACCGTTCCGTCGAGGAATATCGCACCGATAATTCTGTAACTGGGCACTGCTAACAACACAGTCCCCTGTTGAGGGTGAAGAGACTTCTCCATCGCGAAATGCAGATTCTCAGTCCCCGAAATGTGCCAATTTTGCTTACTGACGAACACATCCAAATGGAAGTGGGCTCCGTCGCTAAACCAGACCATACTAACCAACCGCGGCCAACCACGCAGTTTGAACGTCCTAAAGCAAACCGTTCAGAAGTTACGATTTTATTTCATATAGCTCAATAATTGTCTCCCTGTATGTCAAAAACTATTTTATATTCCTGGCAAACGTAGCTGTTGACAGGCATGATGTTAGTAAGAACTCCGCTTACGCCGACATAACTGGTTATTAAATTGTAACCGGTTTCGTAGTCCGTGGCTAGTGGTCTTGCGGTAGCGTTCTCGCTTCCCGCGCGCGGGGTCCCGGGTTCGATTCTCGACGCGGTCAGGGATTTTCTCTGCCGCGAGATGACTGGGTGTTGTGCGTCTTTCATCATCATTCTATCCTCATTCACTCGCAAGTCGCTGTAGAGGCGTTAAAGAACCTGTGGAGCGGCTGCCGAACCGCCCCGCGATGGGTCTCCCGGCCACCAATGCCATACGCTCGTTATTATTATCATTTATACCGGTTTCGTGGCTTAAAAGCCCATCATCAGATACAATCTACATAGTAAAAAGGAAAGTACAGTGTCACGACGTTTTTTGGATATTAACACCAATAAAGGAATATCTAAAATATACTGACGACGTTGAAAGATCATCGGCATACCCGTCGATTCTAGTCAAAATTTACTATTCGTAGAATATCATCGATACTATGGCGAGCGAAAGGTAAACAAGACTTGCTCCGTTCTCTAAAATTTGCCTGCATCTAAAATGAAAATATTTTATAGTGACCGGACTCTAAAAGTTTTTAAAAAGGGACGGAATTGGCGATAAAGAATTGCCATTGCTGACATGATTAGTCGGGGCTCTATGCAAATTACTATGTGGAATGTATCAGGCGGCAGTGTCTTACCAGTGTGACCGTAGGGCAGCTCTGTGCAGGGTGACACAAAAGCGGGCCGCACAAACGACAAAGAGACTGGCTGGCTATCCGTGTGGACAGCGTGACGTCATATACCCATGAGTAGGAGCGCTGGGTCACTACCATTGCGAGCGAGAATAATACAGAATTTTATTACGTACTATAGTTCAATTCTTTTATCTTGGCGGTTCGCGCATGCCCGCCCAGACGCGGGAGATTGCTGCGTTGCCAGTTGTACGCGCCAAGAGAAGCAGCGCCATAGTATAGTATAGTTCGCAAACTTACGTTTAGGGGGGAGCGCGCAGATTATGAAGTAAAGCCACCACGGCCGCATTAACCCTTTCGCTGCTACAGAGACGTGCTGCCCGCATTTTGTCATCACTGCACTGCTCGCCTGTGCAGACACATGGTGTTCCGACTGCTTTGACACACTTATCATTCGATTTCACAAAAACTATTTGGCCCAAAAATTTGATTTTTACACATCTTCTTGACTGATGCCTTCCCCCCAATAATTAGTTAATTTTGTTTCGATGTTCAACGCAGTAATTGTGCAGTATTAAATGTAGTAAACCATTGCACGAAATTTTGAAGAGTTTGCAGAGGTAAAAGTCCACAGCGTATACTTTCCGTATGGTAGATTTTAGTTGCTACTAGAAATTTCAGAAAATTACGTTCATACGAATAAAATTCATGAAGTAAGTCACTCCAATATTGTTTTTAGATAAAGAAAATATTAAGCACCAAACAAGGTTTGCTTTCGCTTCACAGCCAAACACTTTAACCTCACACTAATGCAGCTTGTCACTGATCAGAACTCACAAAGCACTTTAAAATATAACGCAAAATACCGAAAACACCGTTGCTATGACTATGAATTACTCACGTTTCATCGAGGTACAATAGGAAATAAACAATTACCGCTGTTCTTTATTGCGAAAAAGCGGTTAGTGAGAATGATACAACCGCCTTTCCTTGCTATAGCCGGAATTAGCAGGCTTATTGGCTATTTCGTTTAATTAATTAATAGAATATGAAGCAATTGGTATAAAGAATGCTTTTCCAAACTTTCTATAAAAGAAAGTGTGTTATCAAGACATTGCTTTTGTTCAGTTACTTTATTTATGACTGAACGTTTCTAAAACTGAAGACACTCGTCCGTGCTCTGCACTGCAGTCGGGCTCTGGCAACATCGTTCTCTGTTCATTGGCTGACTGTGTTTTGTGACGTCAGATGCGCAGAACGAACCTAAACTCGGCCGCCGTCATAAATGACGCGCACTTTAACACCTAATCATACAAACAATCAAAATTAGCCAGAATGCTTTGGTGGTTTAAATCCAATTGGTTGCGTGTTTCCTTTCTTATGTCTAGAAATTTCCACATCCCCTACCACATTCAATATATGGCTTCTTTCTTTTCATGAAGTATTTTTAAATTTTCTGAACGGCGAGTGATGCTGTGCCCCTCCACGCGTAAGTGCCCTGTTAATGTAGACTGCGGGCTATTTAAATTAAGGTGTTCCTGAAATCTTATTCCAAACGACCAACCAGTAGTTTGTCCTATTTACTTCTTTAAGCAACCATTGCGTGTGACGCAGTATGCACCCGTTTCATTATACTCTACTGGCCATTAAAATTGCTACACCAAGAAGAAATGTAGATGATAAACGGGTATTCGTTGGACAAATGTATTATACTAGAACTGACATGTGATTACATTTTCACGCAATTTCGGTGCATAGATCCTGAGAATTCAGTACCCAGAACAACCACCTCTGGCCGTAATAACGGCCTTGATACGGCTGGGCATTGAGTCAAACAGAGCTTGGATGGCGTGTACAGGTACAGCTGCCCATGCAGCTTCAACACGATACCACAGTTCATCAAGAGTAGTGACTGGCATATTGTGATGAACCAGTTGCTCGGCCACCATCGACCAGACGTTTTCAATTGGTGAGAGATCTGGAGAATGTGTTGGCCAGTGCAACAGTCGAACATTTTCTGTATACAGAAGGGCCCGTACAGGACCTGCAACATGAGGTCGTGCATTTTCCTGCTAAAATGTAGCGTTTCACAGGAATCGAATGAAGGGTAGAGTCACAGTTCGTAACACATCTGAAATGTAAAGTCCACTGTTCAAAGTGCCGTCAATGCGAACAAGAGGTGACCGACACGTGTAACCAATGGCACCCCATACCATCACGCCGGGTGATATGCCAGTATGGCGATGACGAATACACGCTTCTAATGTGCGTTCACCGTGATGTCGCCAAACACGGATGCAAACATCATGATGCTGTAAACAGAACCTGGATTCATCCGAAAAAAATGTCGTTTTTCCTTTCGTGCACGCACGTTCGTTATGGAGTACACCATCGCAGGCGCTCCTGTCTGTGATGCACTGTGAAGGGTAACCGCAGCCATGGTCTCCGAGCTGATAGTCCGTGATGCTGCAAACGTCGTCGAACTGTTCGTGCGAATGGTTGTTGTCCTGCAAACGTCCCCATCTGTTGACTCAGGCATCGAGACGTGGCTGCACGATCTGTTACAGCCGTGCGGATAAGATGCCTGTCATCTCGACTGCTAGTGATACGAGGCCGTTGGGATCCAGCACAGCGTTCCGTATTACCCTCCTGAACCCACCGATTTGATATTCTGCTAACAGTCATTGGATCTCGAGCAACACGAGCAGCAATGTCGCGATACGATAAACCGAAATCGCGATAGGCTACAATCCGACCTTTATCAAAGTCGGAAACGTGATGGTACGCATTTCTCCTCCTTACACGAGGCATCACAATAACGTTTCACCAGGCAACGCTGGTCAACTGCTGTTTGTGTATGAGAAATCGGTCGGAAACTTTCGGCATGTCAGCACGTTGTAGGTGTCGCCACCGGCGCCAACCTTGTGTGAATGCTCTGAAAAGCTAATCATTTGCATATCACAGCATCTTCTTCCTGTCGGCTAAATTTCGCGTCTGTAGCACGTCATCTTCGTGGTGTAGCAATTTTAATGGCCAGTAGTGTATTATCATTAGGAATATTATTATGTGCGTGTAAACTTTTACTAAATATACAGGGTTATTCTAAATGATGGACCCATTTTCAAAAATTCGTATGTATTTAAGTACAAATGCAAGATGAACAAGCTTTATACCAATGAAAAGAGGAAGTTTCAAAGTTTCTGGCTGGCGGCGGCGGGCGGGCGGCGATGGTTTCAGAAGTGGCCGGTAGAGTTCGCTCAGCAATAGGGCCGCCATTCGGTTTCACTGTCAGTTGTGAGCGAGATGGCGACTGTGGATCTCAAGGTTTTCTGTGTTCTTCAGTTCGCGGAAAGTGAGTCGCAAATTGCAGTGCAGCGGGCATTTCGTACCAAAGTCGGTATTCAACCACCAACTCCCAAAAGCATTAGCCACTCCTTTAAGCAATTTAAACAGACTGGGAGTGTGTGCAAAGGAAAAGCACAGGCCAGCCGCGTGTTTCAGAGGATGATGTCCGATGGACTCCAGAAAGTTTTGTGCCCAGTCGCAGTAAGTCTACCAATAAAGCCAGTTGAGAACTTGGAATACCCCAACCACCTGTATGGAAAATTCTTAGGTGGCGTTTGGCCTACCAATTACGACTTGTGCAGACTCTCAACCCCAATGACAAAGAGAAGCGTCTCGCGTTTTGTGGTTATGTGCTAGCAAAGATGGAGGATGTCGCATTTCTACAGCGTCTAATTTTTAGTGATGTAGCGACACTGTGTCAACAGACACAGTGTTCGCATAAGGGGTTTGGAAAATCCAAGTTCACCATTGCAACACGAAAGAGACTGACCGAAGATCAACACGCTCTGTGCCGTATCCAGTACAAAGGTTTTCGGACCATTTTTCTTTGCGGAAAGAACTGTAACGGGAATCAGGTACCTGAACATCTTGGAACAATGGCTGTTCCCTCAAGTTATGGAAGAGTCGCAAAAATTCATTTTCCAACAGTATGGAGCTCCGCCCCATTGGCACCATGACGTACGAGGCTTTTTGAGTGACTCCCTTCCTCAGCTTTGGATCGGTCGCAGGGGACTTGAGGACTAGCCTCTGCACATCTGACCACCGAGGTCTCCTGATCGCAAACCCTGCGACTATTTATTATAGGGTTATGTGAAAGAAGCCGTTTACGTCCCACTTCTACCGACCACTCTGAACGACCGAACCTGATCACTGCTGCCGTGCACTCAGTAAAAGCAGATTCGCTTTCGCATGTGTGGAACGAGTTTGGCTTCCGCATGCATGTTTGCCGTGTAGCAATTGGTGTCCACATTGAACATTTATCATTTATCACATTTCTAATTATTAAATAATTACTAAAAACTAAATAATTACAAATTATTAAAATTATAAATTGATGTCAAACATTATTTTTTAATTTAATTTAATCGTATGGCTAGGGGTCCCCGTCGGGCAGCCTTTCGCCGGGTGCCGGTCTTTCAATTTGACGCCACTTCGGCGACCTGCAGTCGATGAGGGTGACAGGATGATGATGAGCACAGCACAACACCCAGTTCCTGGCCGGGGAAAATTCCCCGACCTAGCCGGGAATCGAACTCAGGCCCAGAGGACTGACAATCCGTCACGCACACTATTTTTGTTTTTAATCTCATTTTGTTCGTTATAGTTCGTTTGCAATTGTTCGTGGCGGACGTCACCTGACGCCCGTTGAAGTTCATTATTGATTCATTCACTCGGTTTTTTTTTTTATTACAGAGGGCGGCTAACCCTCTGACCGAACACGCTGAGCTACCGTGCCGGCCATGAGAACTAAGTATTGGACGTCGGCATTCCGCGGAGACTGCCGCTCTTTTCACTGATATAAAGCTTGTTGATTTTTGATTTGTATCTGAATAAATACGAAGTTCTGAAAATTGGTCCATCATTTAGAATAACCCTGTATTAATCAGTTAGAACTCAAAACTGTTATTTTTAGTCATAGTCCCCGATCCCGCTAAGTAAATTGTAAGAAGGAACATCTTCTTTCAGTAAGCACAAGGAGAATGTGGACTTGCAGACTGGATATTATGGTCAGTATGTTCATCGCTTTCTGGCAGACTGCAAAAATAGTTTTCAGGCTCCTGTGAATACAGCAACGAATATTCAAAATCCACCTGCCACCCTACATGATGTGTTAAACTGAAGTGAAACAACAAGCTACTTCGTTTTATGGAAATCCCTAGATGCAGCTTGTCATTGACAACGTTTTCAAGGTTTCCTTTTGTCTGAGAAACCTGCCCCCAAATAATGACAAAGTACTTCTCATGGAATCTGTACATTCGGCTGAACTTCGTTAAGACCTCTGTAAACAATAAAGCTTGTCTGTCAAATTCACAGTATGCTATCCACGGGTTTGTCAAACAAAAACGGAGACATTCTAACCCAGTATTTCAAATTTAACCTCATTTCTAAAGCAACTGTCACACTTTGCGTATGGTTTCACGAAGTATTTTAACAGTATTGTGAGTAGTGATCACCGCAGACAACATGTTTCTCGCATTGACGTTACCACTCTGTATAAAGATGATGAAAACAAGACGCAGCTCCAGTGAATGTTTGAAACTGTGAGAGATAACTGGACCCATGAAAACCTGTTAAATGAAATTACCACCTTCGAATCGATAGTCCAACTTTGAATAATTTGTTCAAATTATTTCGCACTCACAATGAAAACAATGCACCGTTCTGCGAAAATTTAGTTCAGTTTCTCAAAGGTTGTCTATAGCTGTCATAAATCTGGCAGCTGGTGCAGATTTCGAACTTTGAGTTGCATTGCTATCGAACCATGTGAAGCTGTAAATGAAGTATTAAAAGGCAAATGTCGTTTTTGTCCAAGTAGTTATTTGATTTTAGTTTCACCAGGCGAGTTGTCGCAGTGGTTAGCTCACTGGTCTCACATTCGGGAGGATGACGTCCTGCCATCCAGATTTAGTTTTTCTGCGATTTCCCTAAATCGCGCCAGGCAAATGCCGGGATTGTTCCTTTGACAGGACACGGCCGATTTTCTTCCTCATCCTTGACCCAAGACAAGCTCGTGCTCCGTCTCTAATGACCTCGACGTCGACGGGACGTTGTGACATCCCCTTCTCTCTTTGCTCCGATTCCTTCGCTGATCTTTCCTCTTCTTTCTTCCTTCTTCGTACCGCGGCTACATCTCAGGGTTTTCAATGCAGAAATGTAGTGAGTAGGGGGCACACGTGTGTGGTGGTTCACGATATCGTAGTGCTGTGAGGGCGCGTCACTCGTGCCTCTGGTTTGAGAAGACTGACCACCGAAGTACGAACATTTCTCAAAAGAAAAACAGGTACGTGCTCTCTTTTCTCTTAAAACCGTAAATAGTAGCGTAGCTAGTACTGAAACTTCCCTTTGAACAATTTATACACGACTGTGCTTAAACTGACACACAATATTTTGTTAGCGCAACGCAATCTGACTTTCAAAATTCCCTACAAAAGAATGGCCCTGACTAACATTAAACTATACCTTTCACAAATCACTTACCTCACAAAAATCTTCGCTGCTCAAGCTACTGCAATACAGCGAGCGCCACTACTGCCAGCTAAATAAAAGATTCAAACTATGGAAGGCACTAACTACTGATAGGGATAGTTAGCAAATGAAAGATATTAATAGAGAACAAACAATGTATTTACCTTGATATCATCATATATAAATATAGCAGTTCATGACAAATTACAAATCTCCGCCATCTCTCTCCCCACATCCACCACTGCTGGCGGCTCACCTCCAACTGCGCAACGCTACGCGCTGTTCACATCCAGCTGCCTAACACTACAATGGCGAGTATTACAACAATGCAAAGCAGCCACAGACTGCACACAGCACAGCCAGTGATTTTCATACAGAGGTGGCGTTACCAATAAAAAAACCTAAACAGCCTAACAGCCTAACAGCCTACTTACAGTACTACCTATCGTTCTACTAAACTGAATGAGCGCGACATCATTGATGAAGGTCGTTTCAATAATTCTATCGCTGATAACTAACTGAAAACCTCAGCTGCCGACAGGTGTTGTTGATATACCTCGATGTGGAAAGCTGAAAATGTGTGCCCCGACCGGGATTCGAACCCAGGATCTCCTGCTTACATGGCAGACGCTCTATCCATCGTTTTTTTTTTTTTTTTTTTTTCCCCTAATGAACCGCTGCAGGAGCAGGACGACAGGTAGGGCAGGGGTCGACACCCGAAGCCTGGCCATCACCACCGCCACGCCCAAGCAACGTGTTCGAGTGTTCGAGGATCGAAGGATCAGGAAGAGGATGGAGTGGGTTTGTCGATAGTGTTCTTTTTATTTATTTATTTCTTTAATTTTTATAACATTTTTTTGTATTATAGATTTATTTTTGTTTCATTACAAAGAAAGATCCTACAACTGCCGTAGCTGAGCGTCCGAGTCGTCTTCTCGTCTGTTGGGAGGGGTTCCCCCCTATTCCGTCCGTAGAGGATCAATATGCTCGAAGATTCTTCTTCATTTTCAGCGTCTCATACCCGGAACGCCCCAGTGAGCAGGAGGATCCGCAAATAATGAACCTAAATAATTTGCGAAACGAGTTCTGTACTTCGGGTGGCGGCTGAAAGCTGCATGTGTTCCATCTGAGACACCGAGGACACAGATAAATAGCGCGAGTGCAGGGACTTATCCCTTGCACGCCTCCCGTGTCCTCGGTGGCTCAGATGGATAGAGCGTCTGCCATGTAAGCAGGAGATCCCGGGTTCGAATCCCGGTCGGGGCACACATTTTCAGCTGTCCACATAGAGGTATATCAACAACACCTGTCGGCAGCTGATGTTTTCAGTTAGTTATCGTTTATTCCAGGGAAAAGCTGCACGGTCATCAACAGTAACTGTTCTTTCGAGAACAAATTACTGCCTTCGTATATATAATTCTATCACTGTCCGTTTATGAGTTGCTAAGCAAAGTATCAACAAGCTGACTATGCAATGATAAATATTTGTCGTATCCCGACAGTAAATCGCTTCTCGCTTGCTTCAAGCATCAAGACGATTACTATGCCGCTCATATAAGTCTTTGATAGTTATTATCAAGCCAATGTCCGCAAATTGCGGTTAATGTTTCTGAATGACACACGCGACGGTAACGCCTGATGTCCAGCCGCGTATCTTAAATTCCGCGCCGATATTTTGAGAATTCGCGCGCGATTCGTTTGCACCAAAGTCGGGATGTGGTTCGCTAGAACAATTTTTAAATCAACTGTGGGTTGCAAATTAGAAAGGTAATGAGAAGTAGTAGAAATGAGAACAGCGAGAAACTTAACATCAGGATTGATGGTCACGAAGTCAATGAAGTTAAGGAATTCTGCTACCTAGGCAGTAAAATAACCAGTGACGGACGGAGCAAGGAGGACATCAAAAGCAGACTCGCTATGGCAAAAAAGGCATTTCTGGCCAAGAGAAGTCTACTAATATCAAATACCGCCCTTAATTGCAGGAAGAAATTTCTGAGGATGTACGTCTGGAGTACAGCATTGTACGGTAGTGAAACGTGGACTGTGGGAAAACCGGAACAGAAGAGAATCGAAGCATTTGAGATGTGGTGCTATAGACGAATGTTGAAAATTAGGTGGACTGATAAGGTAAGGAATGAGGAGGTTCTACGCAGAATCGGAGAGGAAAGGAATATGTGGAAAACACTGACAAGGAGAAGGGATAGGATGATAGGACATCTGCTAAGACATAAGGGAATGACTTCCATGGTACTAGAGGGAGCTGTAGAGGGCAAAAACTGTAGAGGAAGACAGAGATTGGAATACGTGAAGCAAATAATTGAGGACGTAGGTTGCAAGTGCTACTCTGAGATGAAGAGGTTAGCACAGGAAAGGAATTCGTGGCGGGCCGCATCAAACCAGTCAGTAGACTGATGACCAAAAAATAAAAAAAAAATAAAAAATAAATAAATAAATAAAAATTACAATTTATGCCCATTCATGAAAGTTACAGCAGATCCACACTCAACAACTACTTGATCGCGCACACGAGCAACACGGAAGTTTTTTTTTTTTTCTTATAAAGAGAAAACATATCATGCATAATGCAACAAGGTTATTTGCTATGTCAAAACATATTTATATCAATCTCATTAAAACTCATTACCTATTAAATGTTGCACATAATTAAATTCTTTACTCTCTAAATAATAAAATTTAGAAATGAATGACATGATAAAAAAACTCATATGACATCATGGGTCCCTGCGGGTTTCGACTCCCCTTCACTCACGTGACGCAAAGTAGATCCGACTATATAGGGCATATTCATGTAATGTTACAATGTTAAACATTATTCTTCCTTCCTTCCTTCGATTTTAGTTTCCGCAACCGTGGAAACTAACGATACGAAAAGTAGACATCATCAAAAGTCATTGTCGCTCAAAATATGGGACGAAACTTCTATAATATGCTGCCTGTCATATCGAAGTATGGCATGATAACGACCTTTGTTTGTCAAACGCAAGTGCACCAAGTCAAATTTGTTTGTCAAGTCGGTCGTCAATCAAAGTTTCGTCCAGACATCAAACAAGATGTATCTTTGAAAAAGACGTATATAAAGCTGCTCTGCCAAAGAATTTGACTAACATGTGAAGTTTGACAAATTGATGGGATCTTAAATGTGTCACTTTTTGGCGGCTTTGGAGTGTTAGCAGATGACCGAAAATTACTGCAGACTTATGTAACACCCTATGAGGGATGGCTTCATTAACTTACATGTAATACAGTCAAAACATCATGACATTTTCGTTCAGTCTAAATTAGTGTACGATGTGCGACTGAGCTCCGAAAAAAATTTAGATCTGTCACGTATCCAGATAAACATCTTACAAAACAAAGACAAAGTTGAAATGAGGTAGGTTGCGGAAGTTTGATATCATCAGCAGAGCATCTGGCTGAGCTACTTACCACGGCAGAGGCGAAGGCCTGCGAGCAGATGTTGATGACGTTGGTGAGCAGGATGACGAAGATGGACTGGCCCATCACCCTCTCCAGGTCGTCCACACACCTGCAAGAAAACTGAACAGAGTAATACCCAAAACACTTCCAGCTACGGACTTAATTAAACGCCCTTGGGTTCTATTGGTTCAAATGGCTCTGAGCACTATGGGACTTAACAGCTGAGGTCATCAGTCCCCTAGAACTTAGAACTACTTAAACCTAACTAACCTAAGGACATCACACACATCCATGCCTGAGGCAGGATGCGAACCTGCGACCGTAGCAGTTGCCGGATTCCGGACTGAAGCGCATAGAACTGCTCGGCCACCGCTAAACGCCATTGGGAAATTGAAGAAATTATCGCGACGGTTCCCCAGTTAGTTCCAAAACAAACAAATTGCGCTGCACACTTGTAGCAGGGTTGCCACATTTTGCATCCTTTTCCAGATTTATATGTTTCCTTCGTATAGTTTTGGTACCCAGCTTTTTTTCTTTCCCTGAGTTCCTAATAATCCTTTTCCTTTTTTTTAAGTTCGTTTTCACACAGGTATTTTCGTAAATTTCAGAGGCACTTTAAACGCTATGGAACCATAACGTGATTGTTTGCTTGGATAGACATACACAGAATAGCCAAAGAAACTGGCACACCTGCCTAATATCGTGTAGGGCTCTCATGAGCACGCAGAAGTGCCGCAACACGACGTGGCATGGACTCGACTAATGTCTGAAGTAGTGCTGGAGGGAACTGACACCACGAATCCTGCAGGACTGTTCATGAATCCGTAAGAGTACGGAGGGGTGGAGATCTCTTCTGAACAGCACGTTGCAAGGCGTCCCAGATATGCTCAATAACGTTCTTGTCTGCGGAGTTTGGTGGCCAGCGACAGTTTTTAACTCAGAAGAGTGTTCCTGGAACAATTATGTAGCTATTCCGGACGTGTGGGGTGTCGCATTGTCCTGCTGTAATTGCCCAAGTCCGCCGGAATGCACAATGGACAAGAATGGATGCAAGTGATCAGACAGGATGCTTACATACATGTCACTTGTCAGAGTCGTACCTAGACGTATCAGGGGTCCCATACCACTGTAACGGCAAACGACTCACACCATTACACAGCCTCCATTAGCTTCAACAGTCCCTTGTTGATATGCAGTGTCCATGAATTCGTGAGGTTGTCCCCATACCTGTACCACGTCCATCCGCTCGATACAATTCGAAACGAGACTCGTCCGACCAGGCAACATGTTTCGCATCATCAACAGTCCAATGTGGGTGTTGACGGGCGCAGGCGAGGCGTAAAGATTTGTAACTTCAGTTTTATACACTCCTGGAAATTGAAATAAGAACACCGTGAATTCATTGTCCCAGGAAGGGGAAACTTTATTGACACATTCCTGGGGTCAGATACATCACATGATCACACTGACAGAACCACAGGCACATGGACACAGGCAACAGAGCATGCACAATGTCGGCACTAGTACAGTGTATATCCACCTTTCGCAGCAATGCAGGCTGCTATTCTCCCATGGAGACGATCTTAGACATGCTGGATGTAGTCCTGTGGAACGGCTTGCCATGCCATTTCCACCTGGCGCCTCAGTTGGACCAGCGTTCGTGCTGGACGTGCAGACCGCGTGGGACGACGCTTCATCCAGTCCCAAACATGCTCAATGGGGGACAGATCCGGAGATCTTGCTGGCCAGGGTAGTTGACTTACACCTTCTAGAGCACGTTGGGTGGCACGGGATACATGCGGACGTGCATTGTCCTGTTGGAACAGCAAGTTCCCTTGCCGGTCTAGGAATGGTAGAACGATGGGTTCGATGACGGTTTGGATGTACCGTGCACTATTCAGTGTCCCCTCGACGATCACCAGTGGTGTACGGCCAGTGTAGGAGATCGCTCCCCACACCATGATGCCGGGTGTTGGCCCTGTGTGCCTCGGTCGTATGCAGTCCTGATTGTGGCGCTCACCTGCACGGCGCCAAACACGCATACGATCATCATTGGCACCAAGGCAGAAGCGACTCTCATCGCTGAAGACGACACGTCTCCATTCGTCCCTCCATTCACGCCTGTCGCGACACCACTGGAGGCGGGCTGCACGATGTTGGGGCGTGAGCGGAAGACGGCCTAACGGTGTGCGGGACCGTAGCCCAGCTTCATGGAGACGGTTGCGAATGGTCCTCGCCGATACCCCAGGAGCAACAGTGTCCCTAATTTGCTGGGAAGTGGCGGTGCGGTCCCCTACGGCACTGCGTAGGATCCTACGGTCTTGGCGTGCATCCGTGCGTCGCTGCGGTCCGGTCCCAGGTCGACGGGCACGTGCACCTTCCGCCGACCACTGGCGACAACATCGATGTACTGTGGAGACCTCACGCCCCACGTGTTGAGCAATTTGGCGGTACGTCCACCCGGCCTCCCGCATGCCCACTATACGCCCTAGCTCAAAGTCTCTCAACTGCACATACGGTTCACGTCCACGCTGTCGCGGCATGCTACCAGTGTTAAAGACTGCGATGGAGCTCCGTATGCCATGGCAAACTGGCTGACACTGACGGCGGCGGTGCGCAAATGCTGCGCAGCTAGCGCCATTCGACGGCCAACACCGCGGTTCCTGGTGTGTCCGCTGTGCCGTGCGTGTGATCATTGCTTGTACAGCCCTCTCGCAGTGTCCGGAGCAAGTATGGTGGGTCTGACACACCGGTGTCAATGTGTTCTTTTTTCCATTTCCAGGAGTGTATTTTATCAAAGGAACGACCATGAGAGCAGTTTTATTATTTTTTATTGGTTGTGACAGTGATTTTTATCAGATGGTCTGCCTCATGTGCCAAGATATCCATATGGTTTTATAAATGTTAATCCAAGTTTCAGATCCGATGATGGCACCTTCAGAGTGCTGAAGCCGGTCATCTAGTAAACGATATTGAAGCGATCGTGGCTTTTCAATTATTTTAAAACAGAGTGACTGCCCCACGAACCACCATCTGTTCACTGCAAAAAAGTAAAGGTTTGTGTCGTGCAGTCATCATGGGTACACGAATGGATCTCCGGCTCCAAAGGCCTACATCGATGATGTTTCGTTGAATGGTTCGCACGCTGACACTTGTTGATGGCCCAGCATTGAAATCGGCAGCAGTTTGCGGAAGGGTTGCACTTCTGCCACATTGAACGATTCTCTTCAGTCGTCGTTGGTCCCGTTCTTGCAGGGTCTTCTTCCGGCCGCAGCAATTTCGAGATTCGGTGGTTTACCACATTCCCGAAATTCACGGTACACTCGTGAAATGGCCGAACGGGAAAATCCCCACTTCATAGCTACATCGGAGATGGTGAGTCCCCTCGCTCGTCCCCGACTATAACACCACGTTCTGACTAATGTAAATCTCGATAAACTGCCATTGTAGCAGCACTAACGGATCCAACAACTGCGCCAGACACTTGTCTTATATAGGCGTTGCCGATAGCAGACCTGTATTCTGCCTATTTACATATCTCTGTATTTGGCTAAGCATGACTATACCAGTTTCTTTGGCATTTCAGTGTATAACAAATGTTCTTGATTGTTACAGAGATGAGTTGGTAACACAGCCACTCACTTCTTGAGAATAAATGCATAGAGACTAGCTGCGCTCAGAGCAGGCGTTTCCCCCTTATTCTGCTTGAGACTTATCGGCACAATTTGGTAGAGAACGTGTTGTTTCAAGTGCTGATACCCATAGTGTTCTAACAGTTCTTGTATTGCAACAGGTTTTATTTAATCATATTCCTTACTAAACATACGAAGATAAATGCCCCTTTAATGCACTTTCGGAAACCGTTATTACGTCTGTGTGTGATTTCTACCCTAAAAGGTGATCGGTTGTGGCGGTAAGAGTTGGGAGCAGTGTAGAAGAGAGAGAAATACCGGGTGATCAAAAAAGTCAGTATAAATTTGAAAACTTAATAAACCACGGAATAATGTAGATAGAGAGGTAAAAATTGACACACATGCTTGGAATGACATGGGGTTTTATTAGAACCAAAAAAAGCAACAAAGTATTACTAGACGCGTGAAAGATCTCTTGCGCGCTTCGTTTGGTGATGATCGTGTGCTCAGCCGCCACTTACGTCATGCTTGGCCTCCCAGGCCCCCAGACCTCAGTCCGTGCGATTATTGGCTTTGGGGTTACCTGAAGTCGCAAGTGTATCGTGATCGACCGACATCTCTAGGGATGCTGAAAGACAACATCCGACGCCAATGCCTCACCATAACTCCGGACGTGCTTTACACTGCTGTTCACAACATTATTCGTCGACTACAGCTATTGTTGAGGAATGATGGTGGACATATTGAGCATTTCCTGTAAAGAACATCAACTTTGCTTTGTCTTACTTTGTTATGCTAATTATTGCCATTCTGATCAGATGAAGCGCCATCTGTCGGACATTTTTTGAACGTTTGTATTTTTTTTTTTTTTTGTTCTAATAAAACCCCATGTCATTCCAAGCATGTGTGTCAGTTTGTACCTCTCTATCTACATTATTCCGTGATTTATTCAGTTTTCATATTCATGCTGACTTTTTGATCACCCGGTACTTCCTTCTTTCTGTTCTCGTCGCCTAGCAGCAACAATCACTATCCCTTGCTTTCCTCACTTTATGGGTATAGACTGCATCAGCGGCAAACCATTGTTGCGTCGCCTATTATGATTATTAAGCGTTATTGTCATCGTTACCCGTTTCTGTTCAGCTGTAGACAGAGTGGGACGCATATCCGATTCACTGATTTTTCTTGCGAGACCAACAGGGAAGTAGGGGAAGTCCGGCTAAAATGAGATGCCATTTTGTTTTAGGTCGTTATTACTTCATAAACCATTATGTTAAAGAAAATTTGTATCAGGACCAATGCCGTATAGGGGGAGAGGAAATAGAGCAAGTGAATAACTTCAATTACTTGGGAAGTGTAATAATGGATGATATGTATTGTTCAACAGAAATTAGGAAAAGAATTGCAGAGGCAAAAGAAGGATTCAAGAGGAAACAGAAATTACTTTGCGGACCACTAAACAAAGACCTGAGGAAAAGACTTGCCAAGTGTTACATCTGGCCGGCCGGAGTGGCCGAGCGGTTAAAGGCGCTACAGTCTGGAACCGCACGACCGCTACGGTCGCAGGTTCGAATCCTGCCTCGGGCATGGATGTGTGTGATGTCCTTAGGTTAGTTAGGTTTAAGTAGTTCTAAGTTCTAGGGGACTTGTGATCACAGCAGTTGAGTCCCATAGTGCTCAGAGCCATTTGAACCATTTGTTACATCTGGAGTGTTGCAGTGAATGGTGCGGAGACCTGGACATTGAGGAAGGAAGATGAAAGAAGATTGTGGAGACTCTGGGGATGTGGATATGGAGAAGAATGGAAAAAGTGGAATCGGAAGACCGAGTAAGGAATGAAAAAGTTTTAAGAAGAGTGGGAGAAGAAAGAAACATGCTGAAACTCATAAGAGAAAACGGAACTGGGTTGGACATTGAGGAGGGACTGTTTATTGAAGGCAGGAATAGAAGGAGTGGTGGACGGAAAAAGGGGAAAAGAAAAAATAATATATCAAGTGCTGGACAATATAAAAGGAGACAGATATTTAGAAATGAAAAGACTAGCTATGGACAGACAAAAGTGGAAGAGGCTTTCGTAGAGAACGTATTGTTTTGAGCTGCTGATACCGTACTGCAGGATACCATACTACTACCACTACTATTACTCATTGACTTGCAGGTTTCGCTATCTTCGTGCCACGTTTTTAAATTAATACACTCCTGGAAATTGAAATAAGAACACCGTGAATTCATTGTCCCAGGAAGGGGAAACTTTATTGACACATTCCTGGGGTCAGATACATCACATGATCACACTGACAGAACCACAGGCACATACACACAGGCAACAGAGCATGCACAATGTCGGCACTTGTACAGTGTATATCCACCTTTCGCAGCAATGCAGGCTGCTATTCTCCCATGGAGACGATCGTAGAGATGCTGGATGTAGTGCTGTGGAACGGCTTGCCATGCCATTTCCACCTGGCGCCTCAGTTGGACCAGCGTTCGTGCTGGACGTGCAGACCGCGTGAGACGACGCTTCATCCAGTCCCAAACATGCTCAATGGGGGACAGATCCGGAGATCTTGCTGGCCAGGGTAGTTAACTTACACCTTCTAGAGCACGTTGGGTGGCACAGGATACATGCGGACGTGCATTGTCCTGTTGGAACAGCAAGTTCCCTTGCCGGTCTAGGAATGGTAGAACGATGGGTTCGATGACGGTTTGGATGTACCGTGCACTATTCAGTGTCCCCTCGACGATCACCAGTGGTGTACGGCCAGTGTAGGAGATCGCTCCCCACACCATGATGCCGGGTGTTGGCCCTGTGTGCCTCGGTCGTATGCAGTCCTGATTGTGGCGCTCACCTGCACGGCGCCAAACACGCATACGACCGTCATTGGCACCAAGGCAGAAGCGACTCTCATCGCTGAAGACGACACGTCTCCATTCGTCCCTCCATTCACGCCTGTCGCGACACCACTGGAGGCGGGCTGCACGATGTTGGGGCGTGAGCGGAAGACGGCCTAACGGTGTGCGGGACCGTAGCCCAGCTTCATGGAGACGGTTGCGAATGGTCCTCGCCGATACCCCAGGAGCAACAGTGTCCCTAATTTGCTGGGAAGTGGCGGTGCGGTCCCCTACGGCACTGCGTAGGATCCTACGGTCTTGGCGTGCATCCGTGTGTCGCTGCGGTCCGGTCCCAGGTCGACGGGCACGTGCACCTTCCGCCGACCACTGGCGACAACATCGATGTACTGTGGAGACCTCACGCCCCACGTGTTGAGCAATTCGGCGGTACGTCCACCCGGCCTCCCGCATGCCCACTATACGCCCTCGCTCAAAGTCCGTCAACTGCACATACGGTTCACGTCCACGCTGTCGCGGCATGCTACCAGTGTTAAAGACTGCGATGAAGCTCCGTATGCCACGGCAAACTGGCTGACACTGACGGCGGCGGTGCACAAATGCTGCGCAGCTAGCGCCATTCGACGGCCAACACCGCGGTTCCTGGTGTGTCCGCTGTGCCGTGCGTGTGATCATTGCTTGTACAGCCCTCTCGCAGTGTCCGGAGCAAGTATGGTGGGTCTGACGCACCGGTGTCAATGTGTTCTTTTTTCCATTTCCAGGAGTGTATAAAGCATAGATGTTTACATTCGTGTAAAAAGTTCAAACATGGTATTTCAGACCGATGTCAGGCTAAAATGACACAGAAGTGAGAAAAAGCAAGAAATTCAGATAAACATTAGATATCTGATATATTTAACAGATTTGTACTTAAGAACAAATAAAAGACTATTCCTGAAACAGTTCTTCGATAGTATCAATAAAGGCTTCTCAGGCCAGTCGCAAAAAACGTGGAGAATCACGAATCACGATGAAACAATAAAATTAGTTCCTTTTTCGAAAAATTGTTTCTCACCAATCCCGTCTATTTTCAGAAGTAACGAATAAAGTTTTTTTTTTGGTCTGTGGCTTACTTCAGCGCATTCATGGCGTGCGCACAAATTACTCTGCTGGCACCCTAACCACTGTCCTCCAGTTTTCCAGTGCGAGTAAAGTTCCGAGCGGTACAGACAAGTGACAGCATCACTGTTGTGGCTAAAAAGGCCGTTTTTCGTAAAATATGTCTTTTAAAAAAAAGTTTCCTCTTTGCTTTTCTCAGCTATTTTGAATGCAAGTTGTCTCACCTTCTCCATAATCGTACCAAATCTGCGCGACTCCAATAGTCCAGGCTGTAACGGGACGTCCTTCTTTAGCATTACTTTTCCTCAACAGTAGTTGTCGATACCAGTATTATTTTTCGAATTGTAGAGAGGTCAATACTAGCTCAGCTGTTTTTTGAAATCTTTCATATAATTTCATACACAATATGTTATATTTCAAGCTAAAATTTATGAAAAGAAATTACTTTACTTACGGTGCTACATTCGATAAGTACTAGCTCTGAATGTACAAGTAAGCGGACCACACCCTGCCTATCTAACCCATGTTAATTTAGGCAAGTATTTGACCCATTTCTGAAAAAACTATTTGATGCAGGACCTTAATATTTTTACAGTATGTTACATGATTCTAATAGAGTCAACGGTATTAAAATCTACATGATCCATTTTATAGTTATTAAGAAATACTTTTTTAAATTTATTAACAAAAATATTAAATTTTTTCAGCAGAAAACATTTTTAGTGAACTTCCCAATGGGCGAATATTAATGAATGTAGTACCAGAGGTGGCTTTTTATGTTATGCAGAGTCTCTAAAAATTTCATTCATTTATCTATGATAGTTGGTTGGTTGGTTGGTTTGGGGAAGGAGACCAGACAGCGTGGTCATCGGTCTCATCGGATTAGGGAAAGAAGTCGGCCGTGCCCTTTCAGAGGAACCATCCCGGCATTTGCCTGGAGTGATTTAGGGAAATCACGGAAAACCTAAATCAGGATGGCCGGACGCGGGATTGAACCGTCGTCCTCCCGAATGCGAGTCCAGTGTCTAACCACTGCGCCACCCCGCTCGGTATCTATGATAGTTTCTGATATAATGGGGCATATGTACTGAAAATTTTAGTTTGTCGGTTATTGACTTAAAAGAAAAAAAAACTTTTGAAATTTGTTACTTACAGTTAATTAAAACTATCCTGCTGCATATTATGGCCTTTCTTTGGCCTCCAGCAGGTCTTCAAGCTTCTTTTTCACCTTCCTGGATGTTTGTCAATCTTTCTTGGCCATATTAGATGCAGATCTGTGTGCATGGGTTATCCTCATTTTCTCGCAATGTTGCAGCCCAGTGATCATATTTTCACCCAATACTTTCCAATATTACCACAATTGAATGTAATAACAGCATGATGAACTCCTAGTTTCATTGTATGCATGCCTACAAATACAGTTTTAAGAGCGCGGTTCGAAATAATGCTGTCGAAACATTCATTTGGGTTGTGTGTCTGCCCATGCAGACATTTCCTTAGAAGGTCAGGATGAGCCAGGTCTCTGAAAATAGGTTTAACTCTAATAACAACAGCAGGAAGAGAATGCTGGTGAGAATAAGATTCTCCAGTTGCCTGAGCCCTATTGTATTTGCACCACGAATTTTCTCCTGGTGGACACAATCCATGAAACGGCTTACTAGTAGAGGACTTACGGAAGAATATGGCCCAAAAATTTCTCTTCATTGCCTCCAGATTTTCTTTATTTTTCCTAATTGCCTGCCCATAGTATACCTGCCAGATTTCTACAACAACTACTCGCAATCACACTTGAGCAAAACTAACCGCGTGTTTGAAAGCGTGTTGTTCACAAACAGCAGAAACAAAAGAACACCGACCGTTGCATTCCAAGGATAGCCAATACACTCGGGAGTAAAAAAAAAATTCCTAACGTGCAATGTAGGGGATATAAAGATCTAAAACATATGCAGAAATGTGGGTGACAGAAAAGCGGGAGTGACACATAAACACACGTGGTAGGAAAATGCTCTTTAAATGCTCGAAAAAAATTTTTTCAGCAAAATACTTTTCAGAGAACTTAAATAAAACCTTAATCTATCGAAATATGATGAAAACCGAAAATCGATTTTTTTCGACCTGAACCACGGTGTGATCCCTTTACAACTATTTTTAGAAACATTGGAAATTATGAATTATTTTCCACATTTAAAATTTCCATTACGCAATCTATTACTGTTTATTATGCTTATTTCTGGATTCATTTATGAAATAATAATCGAAATTAATATGAATTCATTTGTCAAGAAAAATTGTAAACCTTTTGAAATATTGTTACTACCGCTAAGTGAAGCAGTAGTAAGCATGCCTCTGATGTGATGGAATGTATTTTCGTATTTTGGGCGAACAATGTAATTTCGGCTTTGTTAATGTGAAAATTCAAAAGACTGTATGACATGCTCTAATGTGACAAAATATGTTAATGTAACAACAAAAATTCTGCAACAACAATCTGCAAATTTTTTTAGATCAGTTCAACCACGTGGACCTACAATGTGACAATTTCACCCTTCAAGAATCAGACCCCTAGACAAGAAGAACTGGAGCCAACTCTACACCAAAAGCTACGTGAACTATAAAGTTTATTGTAATCGTGCTATGGAACTTAACTTCTGAGGTCATCAGTCCCCTAAGAACTACTTAAACCTAACTAACCTAAAGACATCACACACATCCATGCCCGAGACAGGATTCGAATCTCCGACCGTAGCGGTCGCGCGGTTCCAGACTGTAGCCCTAGAACCGCTCGGCCACTCAGGCCGGCTCGTATTTCTAGTTCGTCTTCTAAAGCATAGCGTGGGGAACTTCGAATGCTTCCAACGCCCGAAGCTGTTCCATCCCATCTCGCCTCTGATAATAGCATCTCTAGCCTGCTGCATTTGCACCGCATCCCAAGACTGTCTTGACGATCTACTTACGTTATTGCCTACCATCTGAAAGGGGAAATTCACGCAAAATCCCCAAGATTGGCAAAGTTTTACAGAAGTTCGAAATATAGCGCGTACTTCAATGCGAGTTGCTTTTAATAATTTCCAAGACGAAATTCTGTCTCGAAATCTGGCAGAAAACCCAAAGAGTTTCTGGTCATACGTAAAGCACGCTAGTGGCAAGACGCTGTCAATACCTTCAGTCCGCGATAACAACGGTGAAGTCACTGATGACAGTGCCACTAAAGCAGAGTTATTAAACACAGTTTTCCGAAACTCCTTCACCAAAGAAGACGAAGTAAATATTCCTGAATGCCAATCAAGAACAACTGCCAAGATGAGAAACATAGAAGTAGATATCCTCGGAGTAACGAAGCAGCTTAAATCAATAAAGGCAAGGCCTCCGGCCCAGATTGTATACCAGTCAGGTTCCTCTCAGAGTATGCTGATAAAATAGCTCCATATTTAGCAATTATATACAATGAAACACGTATGTAACATAGCAGCGATGGCGAGGCATTGTAGCATCTGTGACCAGAGAGTTTGCGCTTGACCGCGCGAGTGTTGCGAGCGGTTCTCAGTTCTCTGTCGGCAGTCGTTGCGAGTCCGTAGCTCTGTGTAGTCGTGCAGTGCAGTACGCTAATAGTCGTCATGCAGAGCGGTCGGTCAGTAGTAGCAGCCCAGTGCGGTTGTGTGATGTAGGCGGTCGGCAACACTGGTCAAGATGCTGAATGAGGTACACTGTTAATTAATATAATCATTAGACAATGTAAAACTTATTTATTGTAATCAATCTCTAACAAATCCCCCAATAATAATTTTGATTTCAAAAGCATTTTTTCAAAAATTTAATTTTTTTTATTGAACTAAAGATGTCGTTGCACTTCCCATTTCATTCCACTTCTTTTGAAGAAAAATTTCAGTAAATTCACAGAAAAAAGGAATATTATTATTTGCAATGCAGTTCCTCCAAGCCGTGCGCAGAAATAAGAGCACTGAATGGACTAGTGTAACCTCCCCACAAAATTTTTAAAAGAAAAAAGAATGACAATACTTAATAGAAATGGGAGCCGAGTGTAACCTCCCCACAAAAATTTACATGAATGACAATATTATTTAAGAATGCTAATGGTCATTGCTCTATGCGTAACCTGCCCACAATGAAATGTGCTGACAATGGGAACAAAAATGTGAAATTCGCATTCTGACTCAAATATAAATTCTTCACCAAAAAATTAAAGTCCATTCAGTAGCCTTCTTTTCCTGGTTACAAAGTATTATTAAATAATCGCATTCTTTTCAGTTACAGAGTATAATTAAGAATCATTAACCTTCTCCTAATTACAGTTAATTAATCATTTGTCTAATTACAGGTAACTAATCATTTGTCGTTCCAATAATAATCATTAGCCTTTTCCTAATTACAAAGCATTATTAAACAGTCACATTCCTTTCTGGTTACAAAGTATCAACATTGGAAACAAGAGCTAATCAATGGCATAATTAATAACAATTCGTGGAGTGACATTAATTATTGGCACTCAGTGGCCAGCAAGTATTGAATAGAATCATCATTCAGTATTATTCAGATTATTACGAAGTCATTATTAAAAATCCGTTAATTACAGTCATAGCATTAATAATCATGGGCATTATAAGTACTCATTACAATAAACAGTGTTCCTCATTCAGTAGTATTCAGATCATTACAAAGTTATTATTAAAATCAGTTAATTACAATCAAAGCATTAATAATCACAGGCATTATAAGTAGTCTCATTACAATAAACAGTGGCAGTTATTAGCTAGTGACAAAGCATTATCTTAAATATATACCTTTTTTTTTTTTTTTTTTTTTTGTATTCAGATCATTACCTAGTCATTATTAAAATCAGTTAATTACAATCAAAGCATTAATAATCACAGGCACTATAAGTACTTTCATTACAATAAACAGTGTTCCTCATTCAGTAATATTCCGATCATTACAAAGTCATTATTAAAATCAGTTAATTACAATCAAAGCATTAATAATCATGGGCATTATAAGTAGTCTCATTACAATAAAACATTGTTCCTCATTCAGTCAGATCATTACGAAGTCATTATTAAAAATCAGTTAATTAATCATAGCATTAATAATCATGGGCATTATAAGTAGTCTCATTACAATAAACATTGGCAGTTATTAGCTAGTGACAAAGCATTATCTTAAATATATCTATATATATTTTTTTTTTGTCTCATTAGGAAGTCATTACTGAAGCGACATACTATTCAGAGCTAATCCGTATTATTCAGAATTATCATAAACTAGTGACATTATGTGGGACTGGTAATACATTTTTTTTGGTAGCAATGCATTGCGTTGGGATCGATAATTAATTGCTGAAACATAACACTATTTGCTTTTGACCTATTGCTGCAAATGAGGATAGGTAACGTCATTCGTCATGAGTCAGCTGTAGCAAGATTATGTAACAAGGCAGTATGTGTGATCACATTTATAAATGATAAACACAAATGGGTAAAATACAAAAAAAATGCAAGTACCAGAACAGGTATAATAAGTAACAGGTTTAGTAAGTATCATGAAAAGCTTCTCCTGGAAAAAATACAAAAACGGATTATTGACCTGAAAGAAGAAACGCACACTATGCTGAAAAGTAGTGAACTTCGAATTAACAGGTAGTGAAATGTGTATAAAAATGTGTTCCATAGCTGTCCTTTCCAAAACTTTCCGTCATCCTACTATGCAATATAACACCTGCTGTCAAAACAAACTGCAACAAATACTTAAATAACTACATAGCATAAATATAAAACTTCAACATTATCCTCATCTGTAAAGAAAAAACTTCATTATCAATCACTTCATTATCCACATTATCATACCTTCATTATTATCATCACCTATAAAGAAAAACTTCATTATTCATAATACCATATCCTTCATCATTATTCATCAGTATTCATTATCATCTGCAAAAAATCACTTCATTACTCATTATACAACTATTCCTTATCTCTAGCATATTTCATCATTAAAACTAAGATGTGTAGTTCAGTCTGACAGCCTGCATCAATCACCTTGTATTCTGAAAGAAAAAATTAGTTAAGACTGCTATTCTATGATGAGTATTGTATATTCTTGTTAATGTTTGTTAATCCTGATCCATTTACTCTTCCTCATAAAGTTATTGCATCTCCTTTCGTTTATTCCGTAGGTGAAATTCCCATTTCTGTTGGATTTATTTCTTACATACATCATTTCTTTCTGAAATAGATGAACAGAGATTAATGTCTTGCATTTAAATCATATACCCACTAAATAATGACTGGTTTATGGTAACATACTTAAGCATACAGCATAACATGACAGAAAACGTAATATGTCAAAAACATTGACAGTGTTCAAATGCAAAAATATACACAGAATAATACAATGCCGCAGCAAAAAAAAAAAATAATGTAAAACAGTCACGATGTTGAGATGTCATAGGGCAAAAAAATGTCAAAGTCGACTGGTGTGTGTTATATCTTAACTATTTCACAATACATACAAACAAAACTGGAGTACAATCATATACACAAAAAAGTGGAAAAATGTGCACGGTCTGATGTGTAACGACAAGGAAAGCGACTTGCTAACCTTACCTTGCCGGGCACTTGCCAAGAAAAAATACGATAATCATCAGTAATTAGTCAGGCGAATTAATTGCATTAGTAAATGACATCATAGTGTGTTGAATCATACAGTGGTTTCACTCAATAAACGGTTTAATGTTTGAGATATGGTGATTGCCTTTCGATTTTCTAGTTCTCAAAGTTTCGACGTGTACAACATTGGGGTGAGGGATGCTGCGAATCCGATACGGACCTGCGTATAGAAGTTCAAATTTACTGCACTTACCTTTTAATTTGCTGGATAAATAGTGTGTACGTACTAGTATCTTCTGTCCAACGTGAAAGTCACGGCGTGTACAAACCTGTTTTTGCTGTCTTCTCCGGCGCTCTGCGGCACGTTTGATGTTGTTCAGCGCAAAGTCAATTATTTCGTGGTGTCGTAATCGACGAGATGTAGGAAATGTTATTAATTCTTTAATTTTGTTAGGTGGTTCAGCATTTTTCAGTATAACAGACGGAGATAGCATAGTGGATTCATTTGGAATGGAATTAATTACATCTTGGAATGAGAATATGTGTGTGTCCCAATCAATATGTCTTTTGTGGCAGTATATTCGGCACAGTTTACCAATTTCTTTCATTAATCTTTCACAGGGGTTCGAAGAAGCGTGGTACTTGGATATATAGATCGGAGAAATGTTTCTGGCTCGTAACATGCGTGTCCATACGCTACTACGAAATTGTGATCCATTATCAGAAATTACTTTCATTACATGCCCTACATGAGATAGAAAATGTTTTACAAATGCATTTGAAACAGTTTTAGCAGTAGCTTTGCGTAATGGAGTGAAAGTAACAAATTTTGAAGTGAGCTCAACAGCGACAAAGATGTAGCAAAAACCTCTGTTAGTTCTCGGAATCGGACCAAAAATATCTACTGCGGCCATATGTCTTAATTTAACAGGTACAATGGGATATAAAGGAGGAATATGTGAAGTGGTGTCTGATTTAGCTTTCTGGCAAATTTTACAAGACGCTAAAACTCGTCGTATACGTTTTTCCATGTTAGTAAAATAACAGTTCTGTCTCAGTATAAGAAAACATTTTCGTGCTCCGTAATGTGCGTAGCTTAAATGAGTGTACCAAATTAATTTGTTGACCAGTTCGTCAGGAATGCATAATAACCAATTGTTGCTGTCAGGATGAGAGCGGCGAAACAGAACGTCATTGCGTACAGTGTAATGGTTTCTAATCGTAACATTATTCTTATCTTGCCAAAGCTGTTTAATTTCTTTCCACACATTGTCTTTATTTTGCTCCTTTGCTATGTCCTGTAATGACGACGAAATAAAATTTTCAAATGCTACTTGTTGAATGTACATGACACTGAAATTTGTTTTGCAGAAGTTGGTTGCTACGTCTTGCTGATTGTTGCCGAGAGAACGCGATAGTGCGTCTGCTATAACATTTTGTGTGCCGGGAATGTGAACTATTGTAAAATTAAATTCTTGTAAATAAAGTTTCCATCTGCTTAACCTGTCGTGAGTGAGTTTAGCCGAAAGTAAAAATTGTATCGCTCTGTGGTCTGTGTAAACGGTGGTATGTCTGCCATAAAGAAAGTGCCTAAATCTCGTAAAAGCCCATACAACACATAATGTTTCCAATTCTGTAACAGAGTAATTTCGTTCAGCAGATGACAGAATGCGACTTGCAAATGCGATGTTTTTAATTACTGTAGAACCGTCTTCTTCAATTTCCTGGAAAATGAGTACGCCTAAAGCGGTATTGGAACTGTCAGTGGCAATGGAAAAATTTCTAGTAAGATCTGGGTGCGATAATAGTGGAGCATTCAACAAAGCATGTTTCAAATAACATTCTCGTGAACAAAATTCTGCGTGTCAAAACTAATGTTTGCGTTACTGTAATATGCAATCTGTGCTGTATCTGGTTAAAATTTATCGTACGTGTTATTATTTACGAGAGAATGTTGTGGCATATCCACTATATGAATTGTTCTGTTATTTCTTTTCTGCTGTGCGTTACTATTTGTTGGATCTGGTACTACACGTGCACGCGGCGAAACATTAAAGCCTGGTTGACCGTCTAGATTGCATTGTTGGTTAGGTACGCCAAGCGGCTGACTTTCATACTGTTGTGGTGGAAAACGTCTATTGTTACCAAAATGTGTTTCCTGTTGCTGAAAATTTTGACGATATTGATAATCTGAATTCTGTCTGTTATTAAAGTTTTGGTAGTTGTCGTTCCTAAAACGTCCGTTATCTTTCCGATTGGAATTACGTCCCTGATCATAATTGCAGTACGGTTGTTGACCTTGGTTGTTACTCAAAAAGTTTTTGTTTACAAAAGAATAATCAGATTGCTGTACTTCCAAGAGCTGTAAAAGATCTCTGAATGTTGAAATGTTTTCTTTTTGCTGACCCGTTAGAAGTGACACTCGTAATGACCGTGGTAATTCGGAAATGCATAATTGTATAAGTGCGGATTCACTGTACGGTTCACTTAGGTACTGGTTTTGTTGTACCATGTGCTCAAAAAATTGCGTCACACTGGGAAAATTTGAGTTCTCGTAATTCGGCAAACTAATTAGTTGGTCTTTAATTCCGCGCTGTGTCGTCTTCGACCAATACGCAGATAGAAAAGCATTCTGAAACTCTTCTACTGAATAGCATTGCCTCGCGATCGGTCTCATACGAGTTGCCGGTTCGCCTTCCAAAAAACTGCAAATAAATTCAAGTTTATGCGTTACAGGCCAAGTCGGTGGAAGAGCAAAGCTAAATTGTTGAATCCAATCCAGTGGGTGAATCTGCGTTCTATCGTTTTTGAAAACCTTAAACTTTCTCACTGACAGAAAATGTTTGTAGTCGAAATTATCATCTCTGTGTGATGGAACAGGTTCAGGATCGTAAGAGAATCTATTGAACTGTGGTTGATCGGAATCTAAGTCCCGTACTCTCTGTAGATTACCCAAATTATACGCGCTGCGTGAGTCTGACACATGTTCATAAAATGGCGTCTGTTGCGGTATGTTATTAACTAAAATGTTTTTGATCTCTGTTACTTCTTGTTGTAAATTTGACAACTTCCTACGTAACGTATTGTTAGATGAATCGATCTCATTAATTGTCTGCTGTAAATTTTGAAATTCAGGTGTTTGGTTAAATGAAACCGGTGCAGTATCGTCTGATTTATTGTCATTAGCACTTTCGATAGCATCAATACGACTGGCCAATTCATCATATTTTTCTGTCAGTATTTTTGCCTGATCATTGGTTTTAGAATCGGACGCATTAATCTGTTTTTGCAACTTACGCGTAGTTTCGCTCAGTTTTTTAACATCAGCTTTGATGACATCGCAATCCTGTGTTAGATCTAATTGTTCGAATCTATCTGTCACTGTTTGAATATTTACTGTGTGTGTATCTGTTTTTGATTTAAGATCAGAAGTTTCATCCCTTAATTCCGCGTTCAACTGTTCTATGGTATTAATTTTGTCGTACACTGTAGTAATATTATTGTCTACATACGTCTTCGCTTTCGCGAACATTTTACGTTTGTCCTCTTGTCTTTGCGCAGTGATTGTTTCCATAACCTGACGTTTGACTTTATTTTGATCCTGAATAAATTTGCGGAAACGCGTATCACTGTTCTGTATGTGCTGATTAAAGCGCTCGTTAATCTGAGTGTTCTGCTGTTCGAATTTCGCGTCTATCTTTGCGTCCACTGTGCGCGAAAGTTCTACCGTCATTGCTTTAAACTCGTCCCGTAATTGTGTAGCTTTTTCAGAGCATTGTTTAGCGACTCCGCTAATTTCGTCTCTGAGTGTTTCTGTTGCGGCTGTCTGCATTTCTCTTAATTCCTGCGCAACAGACTTAATTCCTTCGCTATTTTTTTTTGAACAAGCCTCAATTTCCACGCGCAACTGTTCCTTAGTGTCATGGCACTGCGCGGCAACGGCTCTAATTTGTTCACTAAGCTGTCTGGAATTGTCGTCTAATTTTTCATTCTGTTGTCTGACCTGTTCACTAAGTTGTTTGAGATTTTCGTCATTATTGTCAAGTTTCTCATTAATTTTATTAAATTTTTTGTCCTGTTCACTAAGTTGTTTGGAATTGTTATCAAATCTTTCATTAAACTGTTTGAAATTTTGCCGCAAAAATGCCATAATTGGATCCGATTCAAAATTAGCATTTCTATTCTCTGTGCTGTTCAATATTGGATCTGGAACTTTCTCGCTTACTGTAACCATTTGGTTATTCTGAGATTTAGAAAAAAGTTTGTCAGTCGAATGTACACTGTCAGACATTATTTCGGAATTAAATAAATCCGTCCTACTTTCAGTACATTGTTCATTTTCACTAGACAAATTTGTCTGTACGTTACTTGAATTTTCCAAATCGCGTGTGTTAAGCTGGGCAGCGCTCATTACAATAGAGTGTCCCGCGTCATCGATTGTCGTCAAATCAACACAAGACACAATCGAGTTCGTTTGTTCATCATTAAGACAAAAGTCATCATTAGTGGTTGGAATGCACTGATTGTTAGTGGACGCAGGATTGTCATGATTACACTGCGTGTCACTAGTATTATTGGTGAAGTTATTTAATTCGCTTATTTCGTTCATAATACCTCGCGATACACTATTCACAGTCTTTCGCGGCATTTTAACAACAGTCACAATTATTCACAAAACAATAAGCACAAATGCAAAAGCAACACACAAATACAATAGAGCAACGAATTGCCGTTGACCTGTAGAAAGAAAGTTACAAGTTAATAAAAGCGTTGCGCCAAATCCTAATTATATCTAAGCAAATAAGAGCAGATATCTGACTGTTGCTCAAAAGACTCTCAACGAAATCCGATCCTGGACTGGGTGTCGCCAAGTGTAACCTCCCCACAAAATTTTTAAAAGAAAAAAGAATGACAATACTTAATAGAAATGGGAGCCGAGTGTAACCTCCCCACAAAAATTTACATGAATGACAATATTATTTAAGAATGCTAATGGTCATTGCTCTATGCGTAACCTGCCCACAATGAAATGTGCTGACAATGGGAACAAAAATGTGAAATTCGCATTCTGACTCAAATATAAATTCTTCACCAAAAAATTAAAGTCCATTCAGTGACAAGAAAATTCAATTAAACCGAAACATCGGTCTTTGGCCCTGTGTAAAACAATCAGAATTAAAGTCTTACCTCAGAATAACTGGATGTCAAATTTCTGCTCTTATTTCTGCGCACGGCTTGGAGGAACTGCATTGCAAATAATAATATTCCTTTTTTCTGTGAATTTACTGAAATTTTTCTTCAAAAGAAGTGGAATGAAATGGGAAGTGCAACGACATCTTTAGTTCAATAAAAAAAATTAAATTTTTGAAAAAATGCTTTTGAAATCAAAATTATTATTGGGGGATTTGTTAGAGATTGATTACAATAAATAAGTTTTACATTGTCTAATGATTATATTAATTAACAGTGTACCTCATTCAGCATCTTGACCAGTGTTGCCGACCGCCTACATCACACAACCGCACTGGGCTGCTACTACTGACCGACCGCTCTGCATGACGACTATTAGCGTACTGCACTGCACGACTACACAGAGCTACGGACTCGCAACGACTGCCGACAGAGAACTGAGAACCGCTCGCAACACTCGCGCGGTCAAGCGCAAACTCTCTGGTCACAGATGCTACAATGCCTCGCCATCGCTGCTATGTTACATATGTGTTTCAACAACCACTTGCTCACAGAAAGATACGTACCTAAAGACTGGAAAATTGCTCAAGTCACACCAATACCCAAAAAGGGAAATAGGAGTAATCAGCTGAATTACAGGACTATATAGATTTGCAGTAGGGTTTTAGAACATATACTGTATTCGAACATTATGAAGTACCACGAACAAAACGATTTATTGACACATAGTCAGTACGGTTTTAGAAAATATCGTTCTTGTGAAACACAACTAGCTCTTTATACTCATAAAGTAATAGGTGCTATCGACAGGGGATGTCAAATTGATTCTATATTTATAGATTTCTAGAAGGCTTTCGACACCGTTCCTCACAAGCGTCTTCTAATCAAACTGCGTTGCTACGGAGTATCGCCTCAGTTGTACGACTACATTCGTGATTTCCTGTCAGAAAGGTCACAGTTCGTAGTAATAGACGGAAAGTCATTGAGTAAAACAGAAGTAATATCCAGCGTTCCCCAAGGAAGTGTTATAGGCCCTCTATTGATCCTGATCTATATTAATGACGTAGGAGACAATCTGAGTAGCCCTATTAGACTGTTTGCAGATGATGCTGTCATTTACCGTCTTGTAAAGTCATCAGATGATCAAAACGACTTGCAAAATGATTTAGATAAGATATCTGTATGGTGCAAGAAGTGGCAATTGACCCTGAATAAAGAAAAGTGTGAAGTTATTCACATGAGTACTAAAAGAAATCCGCTAAATTTCGATTACGCGGTAAGTCTCACAAATCTGAAAGCTGTAAATTCAGCTAAATACTTAGGGATTATAATTACAAATAACCTAAATTGGAACGATCACATAAATAATATTGTGGGTAGAGCAAACCAAAGACTCCGATGCATTGGCAGAACATTTAGAAGGTGCAACAGGTCTACTAAAGAGACTGTTTACACCAGGCTTGTCCGCCATATTCTGGCGTATTGCTGTGCGGTGTGGGATCCGCATCAGGTGGGACTGACGGATGACATAGAAAAAGTATAAAGAAGGGCAGCTCGTTTTGTATTATCGCGAAATAGGGGAGATAGAGTCACAGACATGATACGTGAATTGGAGTGGCAATCATTAAAACAAAGGTATTTTTCGTTGCGACGGGATCTCCTCATGAAATTTCAATCACCAGTTTCTTCTCCGATTGCGAAATCATTCTGTTCGCAACCACCTGCATAGAGAGAAATCATCACTATAAAATAAGAGAAATCAGGGCTAAAACAGAAAAATTTAAGTGCTCGTTTTTCCCGCGTGCCGTTCGAGAGTGGAACGGTAGAGACACAGCTTGAAGGTGGTTTATTGAACCCTTTGCCAGGTTCTTTATTGTGAATAGCAGAGTAATCACGTTGATGTAGATGCGTGGATGTACTTATATTTGGCCTATGTAAATTAATTCCATTTGTGTATCGTCGCACAATTATCAGGTCATCTTTAGTGTTTCGTTTAATTAACTTAATTATAGAGTAATCTACTGTTGTAATCTACTGTTATTGTTGTTAAATTTGAACAGATATGCAAGATAAATAGCTTAATTAATATCAGATATCACACAGAACAGAACTAGAGTCCTCATACTGTGTCATTTTACCCTGACAGGTAATGCGTCATCGTAGCCTTGGACGCCTTCTTTGATTTATTCGAGAAACCTTCAACTACTGCGAGCTCTAGCACAAACTTCTACCTCTCAAAACGTACCTAAAAGTATGCTTTATAAAGTAACTTATACATTTCTCAAACATGTAATTACCTACAATATTAATGAGTGAATATACACTCCTGGAAATTGAAATAAGAACACCGTGAATTCATTGTCCCAGGAAGGGGAAACTTTATTGACACATTCCTGGGGTCAGATACATCACATGATCACAGTGACAGAACCACAGGCACATAGACACCGGCAACAGAGCATGCACAATGTCGGCACTAGTACAGTGTATATCCACCTTTCGCAGCAATGCAGGCTGCTATTCTCCCATGGAGACGATCGTAGAGATGCTGGATGTAGTCCTGTGGAACGGCTTGCCATGCCATTTCCACCTGGCGCCTCAGTTGGACCAGCGTTCGTGCTGGACGTGCAGACCGCGTGAGACGACGCTTCATCCAGTCCCAAACATGCTCAATGGGGGACAGATCCGGAGATCTTGCTGGCCAGGGTAGTTGACTTACACCTTCTAGAGCACGTTGGGTGGCACGAGATACATGCGGACGTGCATTGTCCTGTTGGAACAGCAAGTTCCCTTGCCGGTCTAGGAATGGTAGAACGATGGGTTCGATGACGGTTTGGATGTACCGTGCACTATTCAGTGTCCCCTCGACGATCACCAGTGGTGTACGGCCAGTGTAGGAGATCGCTCCCCACGCCATGATGCCGGGTGTTGGCCCTGTGTGCCTAGGTCGTATGCAGTCCTGATTGTGGCGCTCACCTGCACGGCGCCAAACACGCATACGACCATCATTGGCACCAAGGCAGAAGCGACTCTCATCACTGAAGACGACACGTCTCCATTCGTCCCTCCATTCACGCTTGTCGCGACACCACTGGAGGCGGGCTGCACGATGTTGGGGCGTGAGCGGAAGACGGCCTAACGGTGTGCGGGACCGTAGCCCAGCTTCATGGAGACGGTTGCGAATGGTCCTCGCCGATACCCCAGGAGCAACAGTGTCCCTAATTTGCTGGGAAGTGGCGGTGCGGTCCCCTACGGCACTGCATAGGATCCTACGGTCTTGGCGTGCTTCCGTGCGTCGCTGCGGTCCGGTCCCAGGTCGACGGGCACGTGCACCTTCCGCCGACCACTGGCGACAACATCGATGTACTGTGGAGACCTCACGCCCCACGTGTTGAGCAATTCGGCGGTACGTCCACCCGGCCTCCCGCATGCCCACTATACGCCCTCGCTCAAAGTGCGTCAACTGCACATATGGTTCACGTCCACGCTGTCGCGGCATGCTACCAGTGTTAAAGACTGCGATGGAGCTCCGTATGCCACGCCTAACTGGCTGACACTGACGGCGGCGGTGCACAAATGCTGCGCAGCTAGCGCCATTCGACGGCCAACACCGCGGTTCCTGGTGTGTCCGCTGTGCCGTGCGTGTGATCATTGCTTGTACAGCCCTCTCGCAGTGTCCGGAGCAAGTATGGTGGGTCTGACACACCGGTGTCAATGTGTTCTTTTTTCCATTTCCAGGAGTGTATGTGAATAAAACTAAAAGTTGGAGCCTTACCTGTACGTTTTTGATTCCCACCACCAAGACGGAACAAAGCCACAGGGGCGGTGTTCCTGGACATCGAAAAGGCTTTCGACCGTCTCTGGCACAACGGACTCATACGCAAGCTAAGCGAAGCTGGTTTCCCGGACGGACTCGTGCGTCTCATACACTCATATCTCACGAACAGATGTTTCAACACTAACGTGCAGGATAAACAATCAACACAACACGGTATCCGAGCTGGAGTACCCCAGGGAAGCATCCTAGGGCCCATCTTGTTTAACCTGTACATTAATGACTTCCCAGCGACACGAAACACGACGTTAGCCGTCTACGCGGATGACACCGCCATCCTCGCGCAAGACTGGAAACCGTCGAACATCAATTCACGAATACAGACAGCACTCAGAACAGCTGAGCCTTGGCTGGAGCGATGGCGTATTAAAGCAAACGTCGACAAGTGCGAAGCAGTTCTGTTCTCAAGTAGAACGAAACTACTGCGCAAACATCAACACTGTAGATCGATAACACTACATACACGCCCAATACGTTTCCGACAGAAAGATAGATAGGTGTCTGGTTTGTAATATTATTGGTATTTCCGTCCTATGAAAGCTTTGAGTACCCTTGGAAAGGCATTCACCTATCTGTATATTAAATGATCAACTTATAAGATGAGACATATTCTTTGAAAGACATTTGTTTTGTATAATTTACATAACTGTAAAGATGCGCATCTAGCGCGGACGCTAATACATCGATTGCGCAGTCAAAGAAACATTTTAACAGAAGCTGAACTGTCGTTCCGCTTCGATCTAAATAAAAGATGACGGTAGAAAACTTTTGTAGATCTTCAGATTTTAATGTACTTCTGCTTGTAATGTGAAAGCGTAAAGAAGGTCGTTTTTAAGCTATAAAAGTGAGCGGTCTTGCCAGCGTGCAGACAACATTATTAATTAATAAAATTGAAGTAATCTATGTTCGAAACTGTAGATCAGCAAGTTATTGTTATCGGAGGTGTTGAACAGTGCAAGAATTGTATTTAACGAAAGGAGAAAAGTAATGACTGTAATTTGTGACAAAAACGTGAACCAAGGAGATAGCACAGGACAGGCTGAAATCTGATCGCACCATACTGTTAAAAAAAGTACTTATGTAAGTTATATTGTTTATAAATACGCCCTAATTTGCTAGTGAGAATTGTTTGAATATATTTAGTGTTTACCAGACTTCTTATTCTGTTCTTTTCCTTTATATTTTTTTTTATCCTCCATGCCATATAATTTTTATAAATGTCAAACAGCCTTTACTACAGCACAGAATACTGCGGCATCCTGGTCGTAGACAGAAGGCCGCCCCTTGTCTTCTATACAACTCATAGCTGCCCCATTTATTAATGATTTCATTTGCAAATGCAATTTTTTTTTACTACTCATTGTTAAAGGTCCCTTAGGTAATTATAAAATTCATACTGATTACGCAAAGAAATCCGGGTTGTTCTTTTCCAAATAATAGAAGTCTTTGCGTAATCAAAAACCAGCCACCTTCTGACAACGATCAGGAGCCGACCAGAAGACGGAAGTCTTCGACCGCTTTCGTGTGTCCTGTGGCAAAGCTGTGCCAAACTGGGAACACGGCATTCTAGTATGAAATACAGATTGAAATTGAAAGAGTTGAGATATATTTAATAATAATAATTTTTTTATCATACTAGAGGTTGGAACGGAACTTACATGGTTGGGACCATATCGAGTACGTTCCCAATCGAGCGCACGCGAGGCTGAAACAGCTCTACCCAATGCTCAACAGGGAAAGCACACTGAATAGGAGGGTGTCGAGGTCCTTATACACGTCACTGATTAGACCTCTGATGACGTACGCAGCTCCCGTCTGGGGATATGCAGCTCCCACACGACTGCGCCGCCTGCAGATCATACAGAACAAGGTGCTACGAATCATCAGCAACGCTCCACGCTGCACAAGCACCGTGAATCTTCGCAATGAATACCGCCTCGAAACCCTCAAGCAAGTGCTTAAAAAACATAGCACAGGAACTCGAGGCATTCGAACAATCCTTTCATCCTCACTCTGGGAAACTACGACCACAACCACAGGTGGAAGCACAAGCGGCCAAAGACAGTGCTAGCCAGGGCATAGCCACCTATGGTAAACTAACATACGCAAACAAGCGACAAACGTCGGCAAGCCCCTGCATATCAGCAACACTGACTGGTAATTACCAGCTGCTATTAGAGCCACAGCAGGGACACCGACGAGCTCGCCCACTGACGCACACAAACAAACCGCAAACATTACCTCACACTGTGCATCCGATATATGACCTATCGGACACAACTATCGGACACAAAAACGATAATAAACCTAACTGTTGCAGGTCGGCGACGCTGAACGAGGACTCTGCACCACCACCCAGCGCCAGCCGCCGAGCAGCACAAACGCACAACGTCAAGGTATCGACATGCATGAGACCCACTACTAACAAAGCGTACCCTCGCACGACCTGTCGCAGGCAGCAAGACATCCGCTACTGCTCTTGCTACCCGACCTAACTATCGCAGTTTTTTTCCCTTGGCTCTTGCCTTGACACTTTTTTTCCTCTGCCCTTCAAACAGCTACCCTTCGTTCGATTTCGACCCAATCTATCTCCAGATGAGCGCGTATTAATGGTTAACCTTAGCCAGACGTACGCAAACATCGCAGTACCCACATCCTGCGACACCTTATGGAGAGATGGAGTAGACATATTGTGTTGGCCATCATGTAGGTGTGGGCGTGGAGGGGCTCCACCTCTACTAAAATTTTTACCAAGACGGAAGCTGGCAACTCGTCACCATATACGCAGGAACAGGACTGCCAGTCGACCTCTCTATACAGTTTAGCACAGGTGGACCCACTCAAGTCTTTTCGTTCGTAGCCTTGCTGTGTCATTTTACCCAGGTATGTCATTATAGCGTAACTTCGCCCATTATACGAGGGCCGTTCAGAAAGTAACCACCGGTTGATTTAAAAAAATACATCAAGTTAAATAAAAATATTTTAATATATACATCTTACAACTACATCTTTGCTCTCCGTCATCATCAAAGCGCTGTGACCCGAGCCATTTCTTCAAATGCATGAAGAGGTGATAATCACTTGGCGCCAGGTCTGGGCTGTAAGGTGGATGGTTGATAACGTCCCACTTGAAGGACTCAAGAAGGGCCGTTGTTCTGCGAGCAGAGTGAGGACGGGCGTTATCGTGCAAAAAAACGATACCGGAAGTCAGCATACCACGGCGTTTGTTCTGTATAGCCCGTCGTAACTTTTTTATTGTTTCACAGTACACGTCTTGATTAATGGTCATACCACGTTCCATGAATTCAACCAACAACACCTCTTTGGCATCCCAAAACACCGTTGCCATCAGTTTTCTGGCAGAAAAATCTTGCGAGGCTTTTCTTGGTTTGGTAGGCGAATTTGAATGTGCCCACATCTTTGATTGTTCTTTTGTCTCAGGGTTCACGTACTTAATCCAGGTTTCGTCACCGGTCACGATTCTGTTTAACAATGGTTCTCCTTCGTCCTCATAACGTGACAGAAAGTCTAATGCAGAGGCCATTCTTTGAGTTTTGTGGTGGTCGGTAAGAATTTTGGGCACCCATCGTGCACAGAACTTACGGTAACCCAATCTTGCTGTCACTATCTCGTACAAGAGAGTCTTAGAAATCTGTGGGAAACCAGTAGACAACTCTGACATTGAGAAACGTCGATTTTCACGAACTTTTGCATCAACTGTCTGAACGAGTTCGTCAGTCACCAATGATGGTCTACCACTCCTCTCTTCATCATGAACGTTTTCTCGTCCATTTTTAAATAAACGTACCCATTCACGGACAACTCCTTCACTCATAACTGTCGGTCCGTACACGGCACAAAGCTCACGATGAATAGCTGCTGCAGAATATCCTTTGGCTGTAAAAAACCTTATGACAGCACGCACTTCACATTTGGCGGGGTTTTCTATTGCAGCACACATTTCAAACTGCCACAAAAATTAAACAAGCGCAGGTACGACGTTCACTCGACCACGGCTTGATGCCGACTGACCTGTTGAGTGCGTGAACGCACAGATGGCGTCGCTACTCCCCCCACAACCCGCACTGTGACCAATCGGAGGCTACTTTCTGAACCGCCCTCGTAGCCTGTTTTCCCCTGTACATTCTCGAATTTTTACCATCACTATTAGACGAGGTAATGTACATACCAGTGTAGTAAAATCGCTGGTTTAATTAGTTTTAGAACGAGTGAATGTGGAATTGAAGATTCGTACAGGACTGCCCCCTCCCCCCCCCCCCCCTGCCCGAAGAAAAAAAACTGAAATCTAAACATACTTAAGCATATCTGAAGATTTGGGAAAATACGTTTCCTTTGGTTAAACTGGGACCGAAAGAACATCGGGCGTTTTTTGTTTTATGCAGAAAGGATTTTAGCACTTCTCACGGCAGACAAAATGACATGCGCAAACACACAGAATGTAAGGTTCTAATGGCTCTGAGCACTATGCGACTTAACTTCTAAGGTCATCAGTCGCCTAGAACTTAGAACTAATTAAATCTAACTAACCTAAGGACATCACACACATCCATGCCCGAGGCAGGATTCGAACCTGCGACCGTAGCGGGCGCTCGGCTCCAGACTGTAGCGCCTAGAACCGCACGGCCACTCCGGCCGGCAGAATGTAAGGGACATGCATCAAAATAAAAATGTAGTACAACGAAAAACCAGCCCAAAGTTGCAAATTTTACTGTTTTTATTCACTCGATGACTAGACCCACTTTCAAATCATCATAACATAAGAACTTCCAGCATGCTGGAGTATCCGGAAACTAGTCAATGAGTGAATAAAAAAGTAAAATTTGCCACTTTCGACTGATTCTTATTTATACTGATAAAAAGAAGTCAGTAGCTTCTTTTTATCTGTTACTCCATCATGCTGGAAGTTATTAAAAATGTAGTGTTGAATGAAAAAAACTGCACAATTATTTCGTTAAGTAAAACGAATACAACGGAACATCCTGATGTCGCTTCAAGTGAACTGGCCTTAGAGTATCTTGCAGTGAAAAACAGCCACACTTAACTCCAGTCCGGACTGTGGAAGTAAGCTCGTTTCACACATCTGCGAAGATTTACGACGGCTTCAAAGATTTCTTGTGGAAAAACAGCGCGGAAATGCCGATAATGAATGTGCTGGTTCCTAAAAGTGTGAACGACTTTTTAGACGTTTTGAGAGGCTCAGAAAAACCACAATCCTTTTTTTTTTCATTGGCAGCAGATGAATCAAATAAGGACCGCAGAAAGATGTTCCTGTTTTCATTCGCTATTTTGACCCACTGAAAGGAGTACAGAACAAACTTTTTAGATTCACTGAGAATTCTAATGAAACCTCTCCTGGAGTGACTTATTTGCTACCGCGAAGTTTCCATATCCGCAAGTTGAGTGTAAATAAGATTTCTTCACACAGTGCTGTAACTTTGGCGCGAATAAATCAGTTTTTAAGTCACTTCTCAATAAGAATAAAAATATTATAAAGGTGAATTGCCCTAATCATATACTCCACAATGCAATTTAGAATTCGACTGATAAATTAGATATCAACATGGAAAACATAGTACTAAAAATTTGTAATTACTTCATGGTTTGTGCAAAAGAAGGGAGGAACTGAGATCTTTGCTTCAGTTCGTGGAACTCGACTGAACAGAGATACTGAGACATTTTCCCACAAGATGGCTTCCTTTGACTACAAGCTGCAAACAGGATTCTTCTGAACTGGGATGTCATCATCGAAAGTGTTGATGAGTGTCGAAAATTTTTGAGGTCAGTTTTGCTGGATGAAGACACAAAAAATTACATGTCAGAAACACACCTTCATTTTGTAATGTTGGAAATCTGGTGGATACAGTTAACAGGACTTTTAAAGGTTGGGATTTGAGTGTCTTGGAGACCTTTAATCAGATGAATCTTCTAACTGATGAGCTTAAACAGAGGCAGAAGGTTGATTTTTATGGCTGCAAGTCAGAGGAAATATTGGATGACTTATCTGCTCTCTTGTATAAATATAAAAAACCTTTCAGCAGACTTCAATGGTTTTAATGTATTTTACTTCATTACCTCAAAAATAGGATATGATTATACCATCAATAATCGATATACACGCTTAGCTTGTTTTTCCTTGGAGAATGAAATTGAATTTAAAGACTTTAAAACTGCAATGGAAATTCTTAACCTGAGAGATCACGTTTGTATCTATAGATTGTATTGAAGAAGTCTCTGAATTCAAGACTAGCTTACTTGAAAGTGTGAAGTTTTCCCGGCGTACTTCCAATTTGAACAGTTCTCGGGTATCCGACCGGGTAGCGTCGTAATTTCTCCACAATATTTCGGCAGACGTACACGCTGCCACCTTCAGGTGGTTCCTGGCGAATGCTGTGCTGTTCCTCTCGGCGCGCTATATATACTATCCGTTACCCCCTCCACCGTTCCTCTCCTGGTGTCTTCGGTGCGGCTGGCGCGGCGGCTACTGGAGGTGGTGGGGGAAGCGGGGCCTGGGTCTGAACTGGGGGCTGCAGCCTCCCTGCTGCCGCCGTTGGGGGCGAACCTCGATCTCTGGGACCGCATCTTTCTCTCCAGGCTGCGTGCAGGGTTCCAAGACTAAGTCGCAGTCCCAGAAGTAGGAGGATTGACAGATTGGATGGGTGACCATCCGGTCTGCCGAGCGCTGCTGGCAAGCGGGGTGCACTCAGCCCTTGTGAGGCAAACTGAGGAGCTACTCGACTGAGAAGTAGCGGCTCCGGTCTCGGAAACTGACATACGGCCGGGAGAGCGGTGTGCTGACCACATGCCCTTCCATATCCGCATCCAGTGACGCCTGTGGGCTGAGGATGACACGGAGGCCGGTCGGTATCATCGTCCCTACCAAGGCCTATTCGGACATAGTTTTAGTTTATGTCTTCCCACATAAAATTCAAACTTATCAGCCATTAAGCCCCAGGGCCATGGAACAGCGGTTGTGTTTCGCCAGCGCTATTGTCCACAGAACTGAAAAACACGACTTTGATGTGAATATTGTTTGGTTTAGCGACGAAGCCCACTTTCATTTGGTTGTGTTCGTCAATAAGCATTTGGAGGCCTGAGAAATCACATTTCGCGATCTAGAAGTCTCTTCACCCTCAATAGGTTACTGTGTGTGTGCAATGTCCAGTCACCGAATAACCGGTGCGATATTCATCGATGGCACAGTGACTACCGAACGATACGTGAAGGTTTTGGAAGATGATTTAATCCCGGTTATCCAGAGTGACCCTCATTTCGACAAGATGTGCTTCATGCAAGACGGAGCTCGACCCCATCAGAGCAGGAGAGTGTTCGATGTCCTGGAGGAGCACTTTGGGGACCGCATTCTGGCTCTGGGGTACCCAAAGACCACTGGTATTGGTCTCGATTGGTCGCCATATTCTCCAGATCTGAACACATGCGACTCATTTTCGTGGGGCTATATTAAAGAAAAGGTGCACAGAAATTACGCAAAACCATTGCTGAGCCGAAGACAACTACTCACAAGGGAACCTCCACATTGCAATCCGCTCAGATTTAGTTATAAGTTGGCACAGTGGATAGGCCTTGAAAAACTGAACACAGATCAATCGAGAAAACAGGAAGAAGTTGTGTGCAACTATGAAAAAAAATAAGCAAAATATACAAACTGAGTATCCCATGCGCAAGATAGGCAACATGAAGGATAGTGTGAGCTCAGGAGTGCCGTGGTCACGTGGTTAGCGTGAGCAGCTGCGGAACGAGAGGACCTTAGTTCAAGTCTCCCCTCTTTTGAAAAGTTTAATTTTTTACTTTCAGACAATTATTATCTGTCCGTCCGTCCGTTCGATGCGAGGTAACTGCGCCGTAGTATGGGGACGTTGTATGGAAACGTTAAAAACATATGTTTTGACAGAGCACCAGGAAAACTGTGGGACTGTGAAACTGTTGCATTCATTTGTTGCAGTTCATGTGACAAACTCTTATGTTTTCATCACTTTTTTGGGAGTGATTATCACATCCACAAGAAAACCTAAATTGGGCAAGGTAGAAGAATCTTTTTACCCATTCGCCAGGTGTACAACTTAGATGGGTGGACAACATATTCCTGTCATGTGACGCACATGCCGTCACCAGTGTCGTATAGAATATATCAGACGTGTTTTCCTGTGGAGGAATCGGTTGACCTATGACCTTGCGATCAAATGTTTTCAGTTCCCATTGCAGAGGCACGTCCTTTCGTCTACTAATCGCACGGTTTTGCGGTGCGGTCGCAAAACACAGACACTAAACTTATTACAGTGAACAGAGACGTCAATGAACGAACGGACAGATCATAACCATGCGAAAATAAAGAAGGTAAATCTTTCACTCGAGGGAAGACTTGAACCCAGGACCTCTCGTTCCGTAGCTGCTTACGCTAACCACGGGACCACGGCGCTCCTGAGCTCACACTGTCCTTGATGTTGGCTATCTAGCGCATGGACTACTCAGTTTGTATATTTTGCTTATTTTTTCATAGTTCCACACAACTTCTTCTTATGTTCAGTTTCTCAAGGCCTATCCACTGTGCCAACTTATAACTAAATCTGAGGTGGGTGCGATGGGGAGGTTCCCTTGTCAGGAGGTCAACGACACCATCGACGTTCCGACACTACTGCAGCTCATGCAGAATTTCGCTATTCGTCTGCCTAATGGACGTGTCAATAACACGTCCATTAGGCTTTCATATGTGGATACAAGACATAAAATTATGCGCCCACAGGAGACATCTTTCTAACAGTGTGTAATACCGCCTCTGGCTTTGACCAACCCACATACCTGCAAGTGTAAACGCGACCACTTTTTGCAGGGGTTATAGTATGCCGGCCTCAGATTGAACCACCTGAAGCACAGTAGACCAATTCGCTTCCAAATCTGCGCATAACAGAAAAATGAATACAAAATCCTGCAAAACTGTGTTCTTTTTACATTCCTTGGGTCGCAGATTACGAATCGGAATGACAAAATTCAAAATGGTGGATCTGATTTGGGGGGCAAAAAATTATACATTTAGAGGATGCGAGTAAAACTTACGGGTATAAAGTACTGTGACGTCGCTGATAACGAATTAGAACTCCGAAATTGCTCCACTGAAATGTTTTAGTCGATATTTTACATTTTTCAATCGAAATCGTAAAAGTCACATTCGCTTGAGTCATTATTGCTTTCAGAAAGATGGCTATCGGGTTCTACACTACACTGTGAGATGGTTCGAAAAGCAGGTGGCACCTGTCTACGTTCTTCAATTGCTATTTTCTCGACTCTCGAGATGAACTGACCCGAAGATGCTAGAAGCCGATGGATTATGACATGCATCGTTTTCTCGAGTGAATGTTTGCGTAGTGAGTCATTGGGCGAGCCGATAGTTATCTCGGCAACAAGATCGACCAAACCCGTCGAATGTCCCACGTGCCAGCCTCCCGCCTACAACTGTGACTCCCGCAATGTTAGAACGTGCGGACACTCTCACTAGAGGTGATCAATGGATCACCACCAGACACCTCACCGCTCAAATGGATGTCTCTGTTGGTAGTGCTGCCACACCCGTCCACCAGCTGCGGTACTCACAGGCGTGTCTTTGCTGGCTTCCTCGCCGCCTAACAGAGGACCATAATGAGCAACAAAGGACTATCTGTGCGGAATCGCTCGCACATTGTTGATAGTGAAAATTTTTGGTCGTACATCAGCACAGGTGATAAAACATGGGTTCATCACTTCGAACCAGAAACAAGATGGCAATCCTTGGAGTGGTGCCACACAGCCTCTTCCCCAAGGAAAAAGTTCAAAGCTGCACCCTGAGCTGGTAAATTCATTGCGACAGCCATCTGGGCGATTCTGTTTGGTCATCAGTCTACTGACTGGTTTGATGCGGCCCGCCACGAATTCCTTTCCTGTGCTAACCTCTTCAGCTCAGAGTAGCACTTGCAAACTACGTCCTCAATTATTTGCTTCACGTATTCCAATCTCTGTCTTCCTCTACAGTTTTTGCCCTCTACAGCTCCCTCTAGTACCATGGAAGTCATTCCCTCATGTCTTAGCAGATGTCCTATCATCCTGTCCCTTCTCCTTATCAGTGTTTTCCACATATTCCTTTCCTCTCCGATTCTGCGTAGAACCTCCTCATTCCTTACCTTATCAGTCCACCTAATTTTCAACATTCGTCTATAGCACCACATCTCAAATGCTTCGATTCTCTTCTGTTCCGGTTTTCCCACAGTCCATGTTTCACTACCATACAATGCTGTACTCCAGACGTACATCCTCAGAAATTTCTTCCTCAAATTAAGGCCAGTATTTGATATTAGTAGACTTCTCTTGGCCAGAAATGCCTTTTTTGCCATAGCGAGTCTGCTTTTGATGTCCTCCTTGCTCCGTCCGTCATTGGTTACTTTACTGTCTACGTAGCAGAATTCCTTAACTTCATTGACTTCGTGACCATCAATCCTGATGTTAAGTTTCTCGCTGTTCTCATTTCTACTACTTCTCATTACCTTCGTCTTTCTCCGATTTACTCTCAAACCATACCGTGTACTCATTAGACTGTTCATTCCGTTCAGCAGATCATTTAATTCTTCTTCACTTTCACTCAGGATAGCAACCCTTATGGTGCAAGATCAACATTGAAGTGTATTGCACTACACTAAAGAAACACAAGAAACGATGCCCCAATAATGCAAACGAACTTTTCATTCTCCATGTCAACGCAAAGTCTCACACAAATCTGCATACTCTGGTGGAGCTCACATAACTTCATTGGACTGTTTTTTCCCTACAGCCTGGATCCCACACCTTCCAACTTCCAACTGTTTGGCGCAGTGAAGGATTCAAAAAAATGGTTCAAATGGCTCTGAGCACTACAGGACCTCACATCTGAGGTCATCAGTCCCCTAGACTTAGACCTACTTAAACCTAACTAAGGATATCACACATATCCATGCTCGAGACAGGATTCCAACCTGCAACCGTAGCAGCAGCGTGGTTCCGGACTGAAGCGCCTAGAACCACTCGGTCACAACGGCCGGCTAGTGAAGGAGTGACTCTACAGGAATGAAGTGGTATGTGGATGACAGGGTGATTACTGATGCAGCACGACGTTTCCTCTGGCGTCGACTGGTGGGGTGGTAGCAAGCGGCCATGCAGGACATCCCAGCAAGGTGATGAAAGGCCGTCGCATTTAACGGAGATTAGGTTGAAAAATAGGTTTTCGTATCCAAAAGAGTCGGGAATGATATGGTTTATAGAAATCCTGAACAAATCCAAAGTGCTTTCAGAAAAAAAGTCTTGCAATATTTACTGAAGGCCCCTCGTACATCCTCTACAGTGCTTCAAAGTGACCAATGTGAGCTTCTTACGCCTGGTTACCACCGTGGCGAATGGAAGTGTCTGAGGATGAGAGACAATTCGCCAGTGTTCACTACCATTCACCTCTGTCTGTGAGTAAGCGTTTACTCTGGACAGAGCGGAATACAACAAGGGATAACGAGTGTGGCCTATGAATGCTGCACTATTGTTTTTTTGACGCTAATAATCGGCACAGTGTTCGCTTGGAAATCGGTTGAGGTGGACCCGCATTTACTGACATAAGTAATTCCTGTTGGGTTTGAAACTGATCATCATTGACAAAACACGACACTCGTCTTTGTGGGCTAAGGTCTTTGTATGACCACTGTTCTTTCTTACGCAGTTTATTTATTTATTTTTTGTCATGAGTTTTCTGACTGGTTTTATGTGGGCCGCCACAAATTTCTCTCCTCTGTCAACATCTTCATCTTAGAGTAGCACTTGCAACGTACATCCTCAATTATTTACTGGATGTATCCCAGTTTATGCCTTCCTGTATAGTTGTTGCCCTCTAAAGCTCTCTCTAATACCATGGAAGTAATTCCATGATGCCTTAACAGATTCCCTATCATCCTGTCACTTCTCCTTGTCTGTGTTTTCCACATATTCTTATCCTCTCTGACTTCACACAACCTCCTCATTCCTCAGCTTATCAGTCAATCTAATTTTCTTCATTGGTCTGTAGCACCACATCTCAAATGCTTCAATTCTTTACTACTCCGCTTTTCCCACAATCCACGTTTCACTGCCACACAAAGCTGTGCTCCAAACGTACATTCCCTCAAATTTCTTCCTCAAATTTAGGCATATGTTTGATACAAATAGACTTCTCTTGGCCAGGAATGGCCTTCTTGCTCGTGTTAGTCTGCTTTTGATGTCCTCCTTGCTCCGTCCGTCATTGGTTATTTTACTGCCTAGGTAGCAGAATTCCTTAACTTCATCTACTTTGTGACCATCAATCCTGATGTTAAGTTTCCCGCCGTTCTCATTACTTTCGTCTTTCTTCGATTTTCCATCAATCCAAATTCTGTACTCATCAGACAGTTCATTCCATTCGGCAGGTAATGTAATTCTTCTTCACTTTCACTCAGGATAGCAGTGTCATAATCGAATCGTATCATTGATATCGTTTCACTCTGAATTTTGATTCCACTCCTCACCCTTTCTTTTATTTCCATCATTGCTTCTTGGATACACAGATTGAACAGTAGTGGCGAAGGACCGCATCCCTGTCTTACACCCTTTTTAAGCCGAGCACATCGTTCTTGGTTGTCCACTCTTATTATTCTCTCTTGGCTCTTGCACATATTGTGTATTACCCGTCTCTCCCTATAGCTTACACCTATTTTTCTCAAAATTTCGAACATCTTGCACCATTTTACATTTACATTACATGTCGATAAATCCTACGAACGTGTCTTCGCTTTTCTTTAGTCCTGCGTCCACTAGCAACTGCAACTGAAAATTGCCTCTTTGGTGTCGTGTTACAGAGCAACAAACAGTACCTAATTTCCTTTAGACCAGTTGGTCAGTCCGCGTTGATCAGGCAACAACGTCACGATGTAACAGGCACGTCCTGACACAATAGCTCCTGAAACTTCCTGGCAGATTAAAACTGTGTGCCGGACCGAGACTCGAACTCGGGACCTTTGCCTTTCGCGGGCAAGTGCTCCACCAACTCAGCTACCCAAGCACGACTCACGCCCGGTACTCACAACTTTACTTCTGCCGGTACCTCGTCTCCTACCTCCCGAGTTCGAGCCTCGGTCGGGCACACAGTTTTAACCTGCCAGCAAGTTTCATATCAGCGCACACTCCGCTGCGGAGTGAAAATCTCATTCTGGAAACATCCCCCAGGCTGTGGCTAAGCCATGTCTCCGCAATATCCTTTCTTTCAGGAGTGCTAGTTCTGCAACGTTCGCAGGAGAGCTTCTGTAAAGTTTGGTAGGAGACGAGGTACTGGGAGAAGTAAAGCTGTGCGGACGGGGAGTGAGTCGTGCTTGGGTAGCTCAGTTGGTAGAGCACTTGCCCGCGAAAGGCAAAGGTCCCGAGTTGGAGTCTCTGTCCGGCACACAGTTTTAATCTGCTAGGAAGTTTCATATCAGCGCACACTCCGCTGCAGAGTGAAAATCTCATTCTGGAAACATCCCAAAGGCTGTGGCTAAGCCATGTCTCTGCAATATCCTTTCTTTCAGGAGTGCTAGTTCTGCAAGGTTCGCAGGAGAGCTTCTGTAAAGTTTGGTAGGAGACGAGGTACTGGCAGAAGTAAAGCTGTGCGGACGGGGAGTGAGTCGTGCTTGGGTAGCTCAGTTGGTAGAGCACTTGCCCGCGAAAGGCAAAGGTCCCCAGTTGGAGTCTCTGTCCGGCACACAGTTTTAATGTGCTAGGAAGTTTCATATCAGCGCACACTCCGCTGCAGAGTGAAAATCTCATTCTGGAAACATCCCAAAGGCTGTGGCTAAGCCATGTCTCTGCAATATCCTTTCTTTCAGGAGTGCTAGTTCTGCAAGGTTCGCAGGAGAGCTTCTGTAAAGTTTGGTAGGAGACGAGGTACTGGCAGAAGTAAAGCTGTGCGGACGGGGAGTGAGTCGTGCTTGGGTAGCTCAGTTGGTAGAGCACTTGCCCGCGAAAGGCAAAGGTCCCCAGTTGGAGTCTCTGTCCGGCACACAGTTTTAATCTGCTAGGAAGTTTCATATCAGCGCACACTCCGCTGCAGAGTGAAAATCTCATTCTGGAAACATCCCAAAGGCTGTGGCTAAGCCATGTCTCTGCAATATCCTTTCTTTCAGGAGTGCTAGTTCTGCAAGGTTCGCAGGAGAGCTTCTGTAAAGTTTGGTAGGAGACGAGGTACTGGCAGAAGTAAAGCTGTGCGGACGGGGAGTGAGTCGTGCTTGGGTAGCTCAGTTGGTAGAGCACTTGCCCGCGAAAGGCAAAGGTCCCCAGTTGGAGTCTCTGTCCGGCACACAGTTTTAATGTGCTAGGAAGTTTCATATCAGCGCACACTCCGCTGCAGAGTGAAAATCTCATTCTGGAAACATCCCAAAGGCTGTGGCTAAGCCATGTCTCTGCAATATCCTTTCTTTCAGGAGTGCTAGTTCTGCAAGGTTCGCAGGAGAGCTTCTGTAAAGTTTGGTAGGAGACGAGGTACTGGCAGAAGTAAAGCTGTGCGGACGGGGAGTGAGTCGTGCTTGGGTAGCTCAGTTGGTAGAGCACTTGCCCGCGAAAGGCAAAGGTCCCCAGTTGGAGTCTCTGTCCGGCACACAGTTTTAATGTGCTAGGAAGTTTCATATCAGCGCACACTCCGCTGCAGAGTGAAAATCTCATTCTGGAAACATCCCAAAGGCTGTGGCTAAGCCATGTCTCTGCAATATCCTTTCTTTCAGGAGTGCTAGTTCTGCAAGGTTCGCAGGAGAGCTTCTGTAAAGTTTGGTAGGAGACGAGGTACTGGCAGAAGTAAAGCTGTGCGGACGGGGAGTGAGTCGTGCTTGGGTAGCTCAGTTGGTAGAGCACTTGCCCGCGAAAGGCAAAGGTCCCCAGTTGGAGTCTCTGTCCGGCACACAGTTTTAATGTGCTAGGAAGTTTCATATCAGCGCACACTCCGCTGCAGAGTGAAAATCTCATTCTGGAAACATCCCAAAGGCTGTGGCTAAGCCATGTCTCTGCAATATCCTTTCTTTCAGGAGTGCTAGTTCTGCAAGGTTCGCAGGAGAGCTTCTGTAAAGTTTGGTAGGAGACGAGGTACTGGCAGAAGTAAAGCTGTGCGGACGGGGAGTGAGTCGTGCTTGGGTAGCTCAGTTGGTAGAGCACTTGCCCGCGAAAGGCAAAGGTCCCCAGTTGGAGTCTCTGTCCGGCACACAGTTTTAATGTGCTAGGAAGTTTCATATCAGCGCACACTCCGCTGCAGAGTGAAAATCTCATTCTGGAAACATCCCAAAGGCTGTGGCTAAGCCATGTCTCTGCAATATCCTTTCTTTCAGGAGTGCTAGTTCTGCAAGGTTCGCAGGAGAGCTTCTGTAAAGTTTGGTAGGAGACGAGGTACTGGCAGAAGTAAAGCTGTGCGGACGGGGAGTGAGTCGTGCTTGGGTAGCTCAGTTGGTAGAGCACTTGCCCGCGAAAGGCAAAGGTCCCCAGTTGGAGTCTCTGTCCGGCACACAGTTTTAATCTGCTAGGAAGTTTCATATCAGCGCACACTCCGCTGCAGAGTGAAAATCTCATTCTGGAAACATCCCCCAGGCTGTGGCCAAGCCATGTCTCCACAATATCCTTTCTTTCAGCAGTGCTGGTTCTGCAAGGTTCGCAGGAGGGCTTCTGTAAAGTTTGGTAGGAGACGAGGTACTGGCAGAAGTAAAGCTGTGAGGACGGGGAGTGAGTCGTGCTTGGGTAGCTCAGTTGGTAGAGCACTTGCCCGCGAAAGGCAAAGGTTCCCAGCTGAAGTCTCTGTCCGGCACACAGTTTTAACCTGCTAGGAAGTTTCATATCAGCGCACACTCCGCTGCAGAGTGAAAATCTCATTCTGGACGATAGCGTCTTTCTACCACTGTGCGCATGTCCATGTCGATCCACCATATTGTAGTAATTCCACACAACTCAATGGTTCGTACCCGTCACTTGACTTCATTAACTTCACATCAGTTATGGAGTGTGACATGGCTTTCCGGTAGTGGTCCTAGACCATCTGCAGGGCCCCAAAACAACCAGTGTGCTCTGTTAAGGGCGTGGCTGATACAGTCAGATCCTGTTATACGCGGATTGGGTACCCCCTTTTTCGCGTTTATGCGGTGGCGCCATCTGTTAACAGTACACGGGAGCAGTAATGCATCAGCGCAACTTAACGAGCATCTTCTTCGGTGTCATTTTTCAAGCTTTCGCGGCGAGGCGTTCTCATGTTGATTAATCGGGTTTCTGCCGGTAATTCGCGTCTTTCGAAATGGTTAAAATGGCTCGGAGCACTATGGGACTTAACATCTATGGTCATCAGTCCCCTAGAACTTAGAACTACTTAAACCTAACTAACCTATCACCCAATACCCAGTCACCACGAGGCTATTCGCGTCATTCCTGCACGATATTTCAACTGAGTGACTCGCAGCCTTCTTCAGGTGCTGTCTGATACTACAGACAGCAGTCTGTACTACAGATACTGATACTACAGACGCACCTGATGAAGACTGCGAATCACTTTTGTGTCCGTCAAGACGAGAATCGTATGTTGAGGTCAGTACAGCTGTGAAGTTGCGCTTGACACGGTCAGCATTCTAAATATCTGGTAAAAGGAAAGGGAGTATGGCTGATGAGGGAAAGAAGTGTAGCCGGCCGCGGTGGCCGAGTGGTTCTAGGCGCTTCAGTCTGGAACCGCGCGACTGCTACGGTCGCAGGTTCGAATCCTGCCTAGGGCATGGATGTGTATTATATCCTTCCTTAGGTTAGGTAGGTTTAAGTAGTTCTAAGTTCTAGGGATCTGATGACCTCAGATGTTGAGTCCCATAGTGCTCCGAGCCGTTTGAAAGAAGTGTGTACGAAGGTCGTGTTCAATAGAAACAAAATTAGAAGTTTTGGATCGCCATGAGAAGGGTGAGGGTATTGTTGACATCCAGTCTGCCTAGGGACTTAGTAAATCCACTGAGAAAACAGTTCGAAAAACTTCTCACAGTTCAACTGACTTAAGCGTGAGCAGAGTGACCAAATGTTGCCTGCGGGCGATAGAAAAAATGCTAAGCCACTGAATCCAGCACCGCAGCCAGCAGCATATGTCGCTCTCTGGAGCTGCCATTCGAGCTCACGCCAACGAGCTTGTATGCAGATTTGCCAAAAGAAGAGGAAAATCCAGCACCTTTCTAGCTCATCCTGGTTTGGTCGCAGGCAGAGGTAGCTGGCACCGAGGAATGTAAATCAACGTTTAAAGGATTTATGACATAAAAAAGGCTCTAGTGCTAAACAAGTTTTCAGCCTTGATGAAACGAGCTTATTTTGGAAACGAAAGCCTAGCCACATGTTCATTTCTATTGAAGAAAAAACGGCACCTTAATTTACAGCTGCCAAGGACCGATTCACCCTTATTTTCCGAGGAAATGCTGCAAGGAATTGCAAAGAAAGCTCCCTCCTTTTCATCTACCACCTTTAAAATCATATTGCACTAACGGGTTGTGACAAGACCAGGCTGGACCTGTAACGATGATTTTAGAATATTATTCGTTTCAGTGTTAAATTGTGTATTAAATTTTGAATTAAAATTCGTTTCAGATACACAATAACGGTTATTAGTGGTAAAAATACTAAGAAACTCTGCTACTTTAAACTTAATATGTGGGTAAAGATGAGCCGAACCCCATATTTTACAGACAAAATGACTCTCGATTTACGGTAATCCAGCATGCGTGGTTATTCCGCGGAACGTAACTATCGCATGAAACGAGATTTACCTGCACGAAATTGGGTGAGCTTATTCGTCCACGAAATACAGTTCGAAAATTAAATCAAAAATAGCTCTCGTCCCTGCTGGGCACGTTTCCCTTATTTGTAAGCGGAAACCGCTGCCAGATATTCGCAGTTTGGGTCTCCTCTGCGCCGTTGTCAGCTCACATGGTATTTGGCTGGAAAGTCCCTGACTGTACAGTAAGTCAGAACTTGAACATTCCTCTCTGTCTTTAAGGGTTGAGCATGGAAAAAAATGTATATTCAATGTATTTTGCTTGCTACACCTTAATTTTGGTTCAGATAGGATAAATTAATGTATTTCCACTTAGTTATAATTTTGGTTGAGATGGGACAATTTAATGTTTTTCCTTAATAATTATAATTTTGATGCACATGCGATAAATTAATGTTTTTCCATACTAGTTACAGAAGTGCCAGTTATTTCTGCTGTTTTTTATTAACTGACAACCGCGTGTGTTGTAATAAGTTGATGGAGGACAGAGTCAACAGACGCTGAACCTAATTTCACCTCCCTAAAGGTAACGTACTGTATTTGGTTAATTTTTTTGTTAAAACTTGCATGCAACAAAAAGTTGTTGTTTATAGTGTCTGGTGCATTCAGTATCGATCACCATTCCCCCTTATCAAGGCTATAGGCAGTGTTGCAGAGTATTGGGTGATGTCACCTGGGGGTCACTAATTTTTTGTCTGGTGTGCTTAAGTGAATTAGGCATTATCATTGCAGCTCTCATAAGAAAATAATAACTCTAATAAAGAATTTAATACTCAAAAGAAAGGAATTAACTCGCAAATTGCTGTTTTGATTCCGCATCAACCTCTAGAGCGTTTCAGAAGAAATGAAAATTTGTACCAGACCAGGACTCGCATCCAGATTTCCCACTTGCCCCGACCGCTCATCTTAACCACTTTGGCTATCTGAGCACGTGTCCAGGAGCAGCTCTAGTCTCCAGTAGTCCTGGTGCCTGCTCTGCCCTGTGTTCTCACCCACGCAGGGCGACAAAACTTTTCTCACGTCACCGCCTTGCTATGGGATGGAGAGTGTAATGGAGCATCTGAGACGAACGACAGCTGCATTGAATCAAACAGAGCTTGGATGGCAAGTACAGGTACAGCTGCCCATGCAGCTTCAACACGATACCACAGTTCATCAAGAGTAGTGACTGGCGTATTGTGCCGAGACAGTTGCTCGGCCACCATTGACCAGAACATTTTCTGTATCCAGAAAGGCCCGTACAGGACCTGCGGTATGCGGTCGTGCATTATCCTGCTGAAATGTAGGGTTTCACAGCAATCGAATGAAGGGTAGAGCCACGGGTCATAACACATCTGAAATGTAACGTCCACTGTTCAAAGTGCCATCAATCCGAACAAGAGGTGAACGAGACGTGTAACCAATGGCACCCCATACCGTCAAGCCGGGTGATACGGCAATATAGCGATGACGAATACACGCTTCCAATGTGCGTTCACCGCGATGTCGCCGAACACGGGCGCGACCATCGTGATGCTGTAAACAGACCCTGGATTCATCCGGAAAAATTACGTTTTGCCATTCGTGCACCGAGGTTAGTCGTCGAGTACACCATCGCAGGCGCTCCTGTCTGTGATGCAGCGTCAAGGGTAACCGCAGCCACGGTCTCCGAGGTGATAGACCGTGCTGCTGGAAACATCGTCGAACTGTTCGTGTAAATGGTTGTTGTCTTGCAAACGTCCCCATCTGTTGCCTCAAGGATCGAGACGTGGCTGCACGATCCGTTACAGTCATGCGGATAAGATGCCTGTCATCTCGACTGCTAGTGATACGAGGCCGTCGGGATCCAGCATGGCGTTCAGTATTACCCTCCTGAACCCTCCGATTCCATATTCTGCTAACAGTCATTGGATCTCGACCAACGCGAGCAGCAATGTCGCGATACGATAAACCACAATCGCGATAGGGTACAATAAGACCTTTATGAAAGTCGGAAAAGTGATGGTACGCATTTCTCCTCCTTACACGAGGCATCACAACAACGTTTCACCAGGCAACGCCGGTCAACTGCTGTTTGTGTATGAGAATCGGTTGGAAACTTTCGTCATGTCAGCACGTTGTACGTGTCGCCACCGGCGCCAACCTTGTGTGAATGCTCTGAAATGCTTATTATTTGCATATCTCAGTATCTTCTTCCTGTCGGTTAAATTTCGCGTCTGTAGCAAGTCATCTTCGTGGTGTAGCAATTTTAATGGCCAGTAGTGTAGAGGCAAGGCCAAATGAAGATTTGAGCCCCTCTTGGAAGTATGCTCGGATTACCGAAATGGTTAGAGCGACTGCTCACGAGGAGCGCGACATTCGGGTTCGAGTCCTGGTCTGGCATTTGTTCTGAAATATCCAATAACTGACATGGAACCATAATTGCAGTTTGCGAGTTAATTCTTAATTGAATGTGGCTGTTGAAAGTCAACACAATGTTTGAGATATTCCATTACAGTACAATGTTAAAGCAAAGGGTTTAGTGAGCTTACATGATTATCATCTGATGATGCTGGATATTCTTCACGAGGAGTCGGTACATGTGAGATCTGGACGTGCTTGTGCGGACGTGGAACGAGTCTCCCCGTGCAGTGTAGACGGCGTCTGTGGAGGTCTGTTCGGCGAGAGAGTCACCGTCCAGGCTTTCTAGACTGTTGGCAGGGGCTACGGGAGACGGGCACAGGGAGGCCACATTGAGGTTGAGGACGTCGAGTTCGGCAGTGAGGTGCAGCATGAGCGTGACGAAGAAGATGTCAAGGAAGAGGCCAGTCAGGTTTATGACCACGTTGGTGACGGCCTGCACCGCGTAGACCAGCTCGTAGTTGGGGGAGCGCTGCAGGTCGAAGGGTGCCCACACGGGTAGGGGGGTTCCCCTGGTCACTGCCGTGCCGTTGGCTGCCGGGGCAGACATGGCGTCCACGAGTGCCGGCGTCAGCACCCACAGCAGCGCCGGCACCATCACCGACACCTGGACAGCAAAGGCACTGCTCTGTGGGAACCAGCTACCACCAAACCTAGGCAAGTAGCACGTTATATACAGGGTGTCCACAAGGAGACTCCAACATTTGAACTCATAAAATCTGACAGGAAACACAATTTATTGACGAACAAATACAGGGAAATCACACAGCAGCTCATCAAGTTTTCATACACAGGTGGACGGTTCAGTACACTTGAACATTGGGGCCACGGGTAGCGTGAAGAATATCAAGTCTATAATCGATTTCGTGCCGTGTGTTGCGGAGCATCTGTTGTGTGACAGAGTTTGTCGACCATTCTTATGCGCTGTTTCAAGTCTTGCAGGTCCTTTACTGGTGTAGCGTATATCCGATATTTCACATAACCCCACAAAAAAATTGAGGGGGGTTATGTCGGGCGAACGTGGCGGCCAAGGAATTGGACCTCCACGCCCAATCCATTGTTGCGGGAATGTGTCATTTAAAAATTTCCGGACATCAAGGCCCCAGTGGGGTGGTGCAGCGTCCTGTTGAAACATCACATTTGGCTGCCGATCTTGCACATAAGCCCACAAGAAAAAATTGAGGGGGGTTATGTCGGGCGAACGTGGCGGCCAAGGAATTGGACCTCCACGCCCAATCCATTGTTGCGGGAATGTGTCATTTAAAAATTTCCGGACATCAAGGCCCCAGTGGGGTGGTGCAGCGTCCTGTTGAAACATCACATTTGGCTGCCGATCTTGCACATAAGCCCACAAGAAAAAATTGAGGGGGGTTATGTCGGGCGAACGTGGCGGCCAAGGAATTGGACCTCCACGCCCAATCCATTGTTGCGGGAATGTGTCATTTAAAAATTTCCGGACATCAAGGCCACAGTGGGGTGGTGCAGCGTCCTGTTGAAACATCACATTTGGCTGCCGATCTTGCACATAAGCCCACAAGAAAAAAATTGAGGGGGGCTATGTCGGGTGAATGTGGCGGCCAAGGAATTGGACCTCCACGCCCAATCCATTGTTGGGGGAATGTGTCATTTAAAAATTTTCGGACATGAAGGCCCCAATGGGGTGGTGCAGCGTCCTGTTGAAACATCACATTTGACTGCAGGTCTGTTATCTGTGGCACGGCAAATTGTTCCAACATGTCCAGGTAGATAGCTCCATCCACAGTCGGCTCCTGAAAGAAAAACGGCCCAACAATGCGATTTATCATTAAACCACACCACACATTAACTTTTGGACTGTTGCGCATGTGTTCCCTAGGTGCATGTAGATTTTCGGACCCCCAGATGTGCACATTATGACGATTGACAGCCGCTGATGAGTGAAAGGTTGCCTCGTCAGTAAACATCACGCGTGATAAAAATGGCTCGTCCGTGGTAATGCGATCTAACATGACATGTGCAAATTCTTCTCGCTATGGTCGATCATCAGGCTTGATTTCTTGCACAACCTGCACTTTACATGCGTACAAACGTAATCACTGATGAAGCACTTTGTGCACCGTTGAACGTTTCATACGAAGTTCTCGTGCTGCCTGCTGCACTGGCTTCTGTGGACTTGTTCCACATGATGTTCACTGATCCCAGGCTTACCACCACCGTGCCCTTTCGCAACACTCCCAGTATCCAAAAACTCATCACACCACTTCTTTATAGTCTTGAACGACAGAGGCGCTTTGTTGTAAACTCGAAGAAAGTTTCTTTGCACTGGGGGGTCGCCGATTTTGTCTCTGCATACCACTAGACCACTTGTGCACGCTCCTTCATATCCTCCATTTTGCTAAAACAATTGATTGCAGCTCCACTACCGCCACTTGGAGTATCAAATTTGCACACCACAAACTTGTTGAGTAGCTCTGTCTGCCCCTTCAGGATTCACAGGTCCACCATCTCAAATGAGAAAGATATAGCATATTAAAATGTTGGAGTCTCATTGTGGACACCCTGTATTTAAACTGACAGACTCTGGGAGGTTGTAGGGGACATCAAAAAAAATATTTTTCCCTAATGTCATTTTTTCCTATGACTAGTATTTAAACCAGTAGAGGAAGATTTCTCTGGCGGCAAATTAATTGAACCTACAAACACTTTTCCATTTTTTATGACCAAGAGACAACACATTGACACAACCCAATTTCAATTACAGTAGATTTTCAAAAATGCCTCCATTGACACTTAAACAAAGGTCACACCGTTGGATCATGTTCTGTCTGACACGGGCAAAAACCTCAGGAGTATCCTGAATTGGTCCTGCTGCTGCTACTATCCAGGCAACCAGATCCTCTTCTGATGCAACAGGAGTTGCGTAAACAAGGTTGCGCACCTCTCTCCACACAAAAAAGTCCAGAGGGGACATATCTGGGGATCGAGCAGGCCATGGTACAGGATACTAAAATGTAGACTTTCACGGCCGGAAATGTCATGTCCACTATGATTATCCGGGCTGTTATGCCGTGGTAGGTTGATAAATTTTGTCTCAATTCCCAACGTTTCGTTCCCGTCTTCGGGAGATATCTTCAAGGGGGTCTGTAGCTCGATGGAAGGTCCAACACAGCCACTGGCTCGCTACGTTTGGAAGAGCACAAGGGCAATTGTAGAAGAGGAGAAACGGAACGATCAGCTGTTGCGGATCATGCTTTCCAGCCAGGGAACCACAATATTCGTTTCGAGGAGACGCAAGTACTAGCGGCCACAAGCGGATATTACGAAAGGCTCTACAGGGAGGCAATCGAAATCGCTAAACACTCTAATAATTTCAGTCGAAAGAGGAGGCCGGGTAATTTGACGGTATATGGATTCCGGTGTTGAAGAAGATGTGTACCACCCGTCCACTACTGGGTGATGGCAGCGGACAGCGGCCAATTGCACTGACGTTTTCAAAACACGTGACGTCACGCCGCGGCGCGGGAGCGCGCTGACACGGAATTAAGCGGCAGTCAGTAGCGAGCCAGCGGGGGTGTTGGACTTCCATCGAGCTACAGACGCCCTTGAAGATGTCTCCCGCAGACGGGGACGAAACGTTGGGAATTGAGACAAAATGCATCAACCGACCACGGCATAACAGCCCGGATAATCATAATGGACAGGACCACCTCTGCCAATCCACGTTTCTGGGAACCGTCGGTCCAGGAATCGACGCACACGACGACTGAAACGTGCCGGTGTCCCGTCATGTTGGAACCACATGCGTTGTCTTGTAGGAAGCGGGACGTCTTCCAGCAATTCCGGCAATGCTGTGGCTAGAAAATTGCAATATTGCCTGCCATTTGATGGCCTAGGTAGCAGATACGGCCCAATTAAACAGTCCCCAACAACACCGACCCACACATTAACGAAGAACCTCACTTGATGAGCGCTAGTAACTGTGCAATTTGGGTTATCCTCACTCCAAACATGCGAATTGTGCATGTTGAAGACTCCATCACGCCCGAACGTTGCCTCATCGGTAAACAACACAGAGGATGGAAATGTAGGATGCATTTCACACTGTTCCAGGTACCACTGCGGAAACTGTGCTCTGGGTGAATAATCAACTGGTTCCAGTTTGTGGACACGCTGTAAGTGAAATGGACGTAACAACTGCTCTCGAAGGACTGATTCGTCCCCATGTTACGCACAATCGCACGAGTGCAGATTGCAGGATCCCGTTCCACATGCTGCAAGACAGCTTCCTCAAATTGCAGCGCTCTTACCTTGCGACGGCGTCCCTGTCCAAGTACTCTGCTAAATGAGCCAGTCTCACGCAGAGGTTGCTACACAGCAGCAAAGGCCATATGATGCGGGATACGGCGATTAGGATATTGTTGTTGACAAACCCACTGTGCAGCTCGTCCATTGTGGTGCTCTACATAGTACGCACCAACCAAATCACTATGCTCACTCTGGGTCTATCGATCCATTACTAAACAGAGAAAATGCACTATTACACTGGGGGACAGCAATTGCCTACAACTGAAGAGTGTAATACGGCCTTTAACAACCGAAGAGCGTAATCCGGCCTCCACCGGTTTAAATAGTCCTCATTGCAAAAAATGACATTAGGGAAAAATGTTTGTTTTCATGTCCCTTACAACCTCCCAGAGTTTGTCGATTTAAGTACTTTTCACCCTGCATATACAAGGTGTTTCAAAAATGACCGGTATATTTGAAACGGCAATAAAAACTAAACGAGCAGCGATAGAAATACACCGTTTGTTGCAATATGCTACGGACAACAGTACATTTTCAGGCAGTAAAACTTTCGAAATTACAGTAGTTACAATTTTCAACAACAGATGGCGCTGCGGTCTGGTAAACTCTATAGTACGATATTTTCCACATATCCACCATGCGTAGCAATAATATGGCGTAGTCTCTGAATGAAATTACCCGAAACCTTTGACAACGTGTCTGGCGGAATGGCTTCATATGCAGATGAGATGTACTGCTTCAGCTGTTCAATTGTTTCTGGATTCTGGCGGTACACCTGGTCTTTCAAGTGTCCCCACAGAAAGAAGTCACAGGGGTTCATGTCTGGCGAATAGGGAGGCCAATCCACGCCGCCTCCTGTATGTTTCGGATAGCCCAAAGCAATCACACGATCATCGAAATATTCATTCAGGAAATTAAAGACGTCGGCCGTGCGATGTGGCCGGGCACCATCTTGCATAAACCACGAGGTGTTCGCAGTGTCGTCTAAGGCAGTTTGTACCGCCACAAATTCACGAAGAATGTCCAGATAGCGTGATGCAGTAATCGTTTCGGATCTGAAAAGTGGGCCAATGATTCCTTTGGAAGAAATGGCGGCCCAGACCAGCACTTTTTGAGGATGCAGGGACGATGGGACTGCAACATGGGGCTTTTCGGTTCCCCATATGCGCCAGTTCTGTTTATTGACGAAGCCGTCCAGGTAAAAATAAGCTTCGTCAGTAAACCAAATGCTGCCCACGTGCATATCGCCGTCATCAATCCTGTGCACTATATCATTAGCGAATGTCTCTCGTGCAGCAATGGTAGCGGCGCTGAGGGGTTGCCGCGTTTGAATTTTGTACGGATAGAGGTGTAAATTCTGGCGCATGAGACGATACGTGGACGTTGGCGTCATTTGGACCGCAGCTGCAACACGGCGAACGGAAACCCGAGGCCGCTGTCGGATCACCTGCTGCACTAGCTGCGCGTTGCCCTCTGTGGTTGCCATACGCGGTCGCCCTACCTTTCCAGCACGTTCATCCGTCACGTTCCCAGTCCGTTGAAATTTTTCAAACAGATCCTTTATTGTATCGCTTTTCGGTCCTTTGGTTACATTAAACCACCGTTGAAAACTTCGTCTTGTTGCAACAACACTGTGTTCTAGGCGGTGGAATTCCAACACCAGAAAAATCCTCTGTTCTAAGGAATAAACCATGTTGTCTAAAGCACACTTGCACATTGTGAACAGCACACGCTTACAGCAGAAAGACGACGTACAGAATGGCGCACCCACAGACTGCGTTGTCTTCTATATCTTTCACATCACTTGCAGCGCCATCTGTTGTTGAAAATTGTAACTACTGTAATTTCGAAAGTTTGTCCGCCTGAAAATGTACTGTTGTCCCAAGCATATTGCAACAAACGGTGTATTTCTATCGCTGCTCGTTTAGTTTTTATTGTCGTTTCAAATACACCGGTCGTTTTTGAAACACCCTGTAGGTCTTCAGTTAAGGAACTTTGCGTTTCTTTAAAATTTTTAACTTCCCCCCCCCCCTACCTTCCCCCCCTTGGGACTGCAAGATACTGAATATGTGTTAATATTACTGTGTCCTCAAAGATATTTTCGTGTTCTGTACATTACTACGACATCAGTATCTCTTTGAAAAGTAAGTCAACAACAGAATTTGTATTAGCGAAACACGAGTAAAATTGTGTACTGGACCAGGATGCAAACCCAGGATCTACTACTTACTGGGCAGGTGTGTTAACCACTGCAACAGCCGGGACACAGCGTCACTCCAACTGCGCAGACTACCTGGGGACGCCTCACAGCCGATCCACATTCCCATCGAGCACCACCTATCCACAGTTCCTGCCCACTTCCTCCATGTTCACTACTCTGAGCTTCCACAGGTGGCCGCACGTATTTGTGCATCCACAAAGAAGAAGCTTTATCCATTGCCCAGCTAGGCTTATCAAATTAAATGACTGCACGGCGTCTGTCCAAAGGAATGGACACTGCGCATTCATATAATTTGGCAAGCTTTGTGTTCCTCAACTGAAAGCCTGAGGCGTAAGACAGGTACTTTCGACAGACGGCCGGGTGGAATGGCCGAGCGGTTCTAGGCGCTTCAGTCTGAAACCGCATGACCGCTACAGTCACAGGTTCGAATCCTGCCTCGGGCATGGATGTGTGTGATGTCCTTAGGTTAGTTAGGTTTAAGTAGTTCTAACAAGGGAACCTCCCCATCGCACCCCCCTCAGATTTAGTTATAAGTTGGCACAGCGGATAGGCCTTGAAAAACTGAACACAGATCAATCGAGAAAACAGGAAGAAGTTGTGTGGAACTATGAAAAAAATTAGTAAAATATACAAACTGAGTAGTCCATGCGAAGATAAGCAACATCAAGGACGCTGGCAGTCAAGGAGCGCCGTGGTCCTGTGGTTAGCGAGAGCAGCTATGGAACGCGTCCTAGGTTCAAGTCTTCCGTCGAGTGAAAAGTTTAATTTTTATTTTTAGTTTATGTGACAAACTCTTATGTTTTCATCACTTTTTTGGGAGTGATTACCACAGCCACAAGAAAACCTAAATCGTTCAAGGTAGAAGAATCTTTTTACCCATTCGCCAAGTGTACAAGTTAGGTGGGTCGACAACATATTCATGTCATGTGACGCACATGCCGTCACCAGTGTCGAATAGAACACATCAGACGTGTTTTCCTGTGGAGGAATCGGTTGACCTATGACCTTGCGATCAAACGTTTTCGGTTCCCATTGGAGAGGCGCGTCCTTTCGTCTACTAATCGCACGGTTTTGCGATGCGGTCGCAAAACACAGGCACTAAACTTATTGCAGTGAACAGAGACGTCAATCAACGAACGAACAGATCATAACTTTGCGAAAATAGAGAAAGTAAAATACTCAGTCGAGGGAAGACTTGAACCAAGGACCTCTCGTTCTGCAGCTACTCACTCTAACCACGGGACCATGGCGCTCGTGAGTTCAAATTCTCCTTGATGTTGCCTGTCTTGCTCATGGACTACTTAGTTTGTATATTTTACTAATTTTTTTCATAGTTCCACACAACTTCTTCCTGTTTTCTCGATTGATCTGTGTTCAGTTTTTCAAGGCCTATCCACTGTGCCAACTTATAACTAAATCTGAGGGGGGTGCGGTGGGGACGTTCCCTTGTAAGTTCCAGGGGACTGATGACCACAGATGTTAAGTCCCATAGTGCTCAGAGCCATTTGAAGCATTTCAAATTCTGAAGGTGGCAGGGGTAAAATACAGGGAGCGAAAGGCTATTTACAATTTGTACAGAAACCAGATGGCAGTTATAAGAGCCGAGGGACATGAAAGGGAAGCAGTGGTTAGGAAGCGAGTGAGACAGGGTTGTAGCCTCTCCCCGATGTTATTCAATCTGCATATTGAGCAAGCAGTGAAGGAAACAAAAGAAAAATTCGGAGTAGGTATTAAAATCCATGGAGAAGAAATAAAAACTTTGAGGTTCGCGGATGAGATTGTAATTCTGTCAGAGAAGGCAAAGGACTTGGAAGAACAGTTGAACGGAATGGATAGTGTCTTGAAAGGAGGATATAAGATGAACATCAACAAAAGCAAAACGAGGATAATGGAATGTGGTCGAATTAAGTTGGGTGATGCTGAGGGAATTAGATTGGGAAATGACACAAAGTAGTAAAGGAGTTTTGCTATTTGGGGAGAAAAATAACTGATGATGGTCGAAGTAGAGAGGATATAAAATGTAGACTGGCAATGGCAAGGAAAGCGATTCTGAAGAAGAGGAATTTGTTAACATCGAGTATAGATTTAAGTGTCAGGAATTCATTTTTGAAAGTATTTGTATGGAATGTAGCCATGTATGGAAGTGAAACATGGACGATAAATACACTCCTGGAAATGGAAAAAAGAACACATTGACACCGGTGTGTCAGACCCACCATACTTGCTCCGGACACTGCGAGAGGGCTGTACAAGCAATGATCACACCCACGGCACAGCGGACACACCAGGAACCGCGGTGTTGGCCGTCGAATGGCGCTAGCTGCGCAGCATTTGTGCACCGCCGCCGTCAGTGTCAGCCAGTTTGCCGTGGCATACGGAGCTCCATCGCAGTCTTTAACACTGGTAGCATGCCGCGACAGCATGGACGTGAACCGTATGTGCAGTTGACGGACTTTGAACGAGGGCGTATAGCGGGCATGCGGGAGGCCGGGTGGACGTACCGCCGAATTGCTCAACACGTGGGGCGTGAGGTCTCCACAGTACATCATTGTTGTCGCCAGTGGTCGGCGGAAGGTGCACGTGCCCGTCGACCTGGGACCGGACCGCAGCGACGCACGGATGCACGCCAAGACCGTAGGATCCTACGCAGTGCCGTAGGGGACCGCACCGCCACTTCCCAGCAAATTAGGGACACTGTTGCTCCTGGGTTATCGGCGAGGACCATTCGCAACCGTCTCCATGAAGCTGGGCTACGGTCCCGCACACCGTTAGGCCGTCTTCCGCTCACGCCCCAACATCGTGCAGCCCGCCTCCAGTGGTGTCGCGACAGGCGTGAATGGAGGGACGAATGGAGACGTGTCGTCTTCAGCGATGAGAGTCGCTTCTGCCTTGGTGCCAATGATGGTCGTATGCGTGTTTGGCGCTGTGCAGGTGAGCGCCACAGTGAGGACTGCATACGACCGAGGCACACAGGGCCAACACCCGGCATCATGGTGTGGGGAGCGATCTCCTACACTGGCCGTACACCACTGGTGATCGTCGAGGGGACACTGAATAGTGCACGGTACATCCAAACCGTCATCGAACCCATCGTTCTACCATTCCTAGACCGGCAAGGGAACTTGCTGTTCCAACAGGACAATGCACGTCCGCATGTATCCCGTGCCACCCAACGTGCTCTAGAAGGTGTAAGTCAACTACCCTGGCCAGCAAGATCTCCGGATCTGTCCCCCATTGAGCATGTTTGGGACTGGATGAAGCGTCGTCTCACGCGGTCTGCACGTCCAGCACGAACGCTGGTCCAACTGAGGCGCCAGGTGGAAATGGCATGGCAAGCCGTTCCACAGGACTACATCCAGCATCTCTACGATCGTCTCCATGGGAGAATAGCAGCCTGCATTGCTGCGAAAGGTGGATATACACTGTACTAGTGCCGACATTGTGCATGCTCTGTTGCCTGTGTCTATGTGCCTGTGGTTCTGTCAGTGTGATCATGTGATGTATCTGACCCCAGGAATGTGTCAATAAAGTTTCCCCTTCCTGGGACAATGAATTCACGGTGTTCTTATTTCAATTTCCAGGAGTGTAGTTTGCACAAGAAGAGAATAGAAGCTTTTGAAATGTGGTGCTACAGAAAAATGCTGAAGATTGTATGGGTAGATCACATAACTAATGAGGAAGTATTGAATAGGATTGGGGAGAAGAGAAGTTTGTGGCACAACTTGACTAGAAGAAGGGATCGGTTGGTAGGACATGTTCTGAGGCATAAAGGGATCACCAATTTAGTACTGGAGAGCAGCGTGGAGGGTAAAAATCGTAAAGAGAGACCAAGAGATGAATACACTAAGCAGATTCAGGAAGATGTAGGTTGCGGTAGGTACTGGGAGATGAAGAAGCTTGCACGGGATAGATTAGCATGGAGAGCTGCATCAAACTAGTCTCAGGACTGAAGACCACAACAACAACAACAACATCGTCCTACAAGGATTCCTCACCGTCTTCGCCTCGTTTATTCCTTTCCTTACCACGTCACGTGGCCACAGCTACACCAGGCGGCAATTTATCTAGCGACGGGTGGCGATTATAAGGTTTTTGCATCACCTATATCTACATACATACGGTGCATGGCGGAGGGTACCCTGCACCACTACTATACTCTGTTGATACTAAAATGTAGACTTCCACAGCCGGAAATGTCATGTCCATTATAATTATCCGGGCTGTTATGCCGTGGTCGGTTGATGAATTCTCTGTCAATTCCCAACGTTTCGTCCCCGTCTGCGGGAGACATCTTCAAGGGGGTCTGTAGCTCGATGGAAGGTCCAACACACCCACTGGCTCGCTACTGACTGCCGCTTCCGTGTCCGCGCGCTCCCGGCGTGACGTCACGTGTTTTGAAAACGTCAGTGCAATTGGCCGCTGTCCGCCGAAATAAAAACGTGCGTTGAGACAGCCACGCAGAAATCATAGTGACGTATAGGCTACTGCAAAATCTAAGGTTTTCCTGCCGTTTGTTAAAAATGTAACGGAAAGAATAGGGAGGATCTTGACGAAGCGGAGTATTACCGTAATTTACAATCCCACCAGGAAGATACAGGAATACCTTAAGCCTGCCAAGGACGCTCGCAAACCATTGGAAAAAGCTGGAGTGTACAGGATCCCATGCAGCTGTGGAGATGTTTATGTGGGTACCACTGAAAGAACTGTTTCAAAACGTTTGGAAGAGCACAAGGGCAATTGTAGAAGAGGGGAAACGGAACGATCAGCTTTTGCGGAGCATGCTTTCCAGCCAGGGAACCACAATATTTGTTTGGAGGAGACGCAAATACTATCGGCCACAAGCGGATATTACGAAAGTCTCTACAGGGAGGCAATCGAAATCGCCAAACACCCTAATAATTTCAGTCGAAAGGAGGAGGGCGTCAAATTAAACGGTATATGGATGCCGGTGTTAAAGAAGATGTGTACCACCCGTCCACCACTGGGTGATGGCAGCGGACAGCGGCCAATTGCACTTACGTTTTCAAAACACGTGACGTCACGCCGTGGCGCGGGAGCGCGCGGATACGGAAGCTAGCGGCGAGCCAGTGGGTGTGTTGCATCTTCCATCGAGTTACAGACCCCCTTGAAGATGTCCCCCGCAGACGGGAACGAAACGTTGGGAACTGACGCAGATTTCATCAACCAAAATAGCTCTGAGCACTATGGGACTCAACTGCTGTGGTCATAAGTCCCCTAGAACTTAGAACTACTTAAACCTAACTAACCTAAGGACATCACACACATCCATGCCCGAAGCAGGATTCGAACCTGCGGTCGTAGCGGTCGCGCGGCTCCAGACTGTAGCGCCTAGAACCGCAAGGTCACTCCGGCCCGCTCTATATCCCGCCAGCGTTCGGCAGTGACGTGTGGCAAAGCTGCGTGCGTTCGTTCCGGTACGTCTGACAGCTTAACAGTCTTGTCACTTCTAGGCCCAAATCCCGTAACTTGGCTCCAAATTAGTTATGTGCATATTGTAATGGTACAGTGGATAATGTAAAATTGCAGAATTTGTATATGTGCTCGATGCTGTGAAAATGATTGTTTTTCATGTTTATACGGTACGTATTTACAACTGTCGTATAAAACGATGGACATAGATAAATAAAGAGTATTTGGTTTTCTATTTTTGTCTTAAAAATTAAATTATTATGTTTTCTTAATTTAAGCAACCGTTATTAACAGTCTTTCATAAAATGTTGATAATTATGAATTTATATTTAAAATGAAAACAGGAATTTCGCGTGCAATATGTAATTAGTGTAACGCCCCAAGAACAGAAAACCCCAATTAACAAACTTTGTGGAAACTTAATTTAGGGAAGTGGTTCATCTTGACAGTGACGGCAACAACTACTGACAATAAAATCTACACTGGGAATATTTTGATTAACACCTATATCATTAATATGGGATGAAATGATGATGATTAGGACAACACAACACCCAGTCCCTGAGCGGAGAAAATCTTCGACCCAGCCTGGAATCGAACCCGGGCCCTTAGGATTGACAGCCTGTCGCACTGACCACTCAGCCACCGGGGGCGGAAACCTATATCATTCAAATACTCAGAATAGCATACAAAAAGGGGAGATAAAAGGAAAGGATTGTCATAGATTCTTTATCAAACATCTATAGAATAAATTCAAAATCATATGAACGAAGGTTAAATCCAAGAAAGTAATGCCTCGAGCTAGTGATGAATGCTTGTGTTAGATACGTATGCAACATACGGTTGTATGATCATATCAGTCCTTCATACTCCCAGCTAGGTTGGATACGCCCACATAAGGCACGCGATCTCCTCACGATGGGCTTACTTCATCGATTTCTTAGCCACTGGTGCCCCCAATACTTATCTTCTCACATTAAACACCTATCATCATTCCACAACCGCAATACCAGATCGGATACGTCTAGCATCTTGGCTGTACCTTTACATAACACAAAATCTTTCTCCGTGTCATTCTCCATCTCAGCCATACGACTATGGAACGCGCTCCCCTGTGATCTGCGTCTTATCCAGAACCACTCAACATTCAAGAGGGAACTTAAGACTTACATATTAGGGACGGTATAGCCACCATTGTTGTGCCCCCCCCCCCCTCATCTTTTTCTTTCTCCTCTCCATCATAGCTTCTAATTTTACCATTCTATTTCTCTTCCTCTAACCTATCTACCTCTTCTATATCTCTTTCACCCCATTCCATCGTCTTATGTCTCTGCTTGATGAGAATAACCCACAAGCTGCAAGAATATAACGAGAAAATTCCCAACTAGCAATAGGACTGACACTCATAAAAGAAAAATATGTTTACTTTCATATACATAGTCATTATTATTATTATTATTATTATCATTATTATTATTATTTTTATTATTCTTGATTGTTATAATTATTTTTTGATTGTTATAATTATCATTGTACTTCTTTTATAATCTCTATTTTTTTTCTTTAACATTAATACTGAATAACATGTTATATGTCCTAATTTTCTGTAGACACTGAAATTTGTTGAATCTGAGTATGCCTGGTTAGGTGTAAGAGAGGGCCTGAAGGCCCTAATCTTGCCAGGTAAAATAAATGCATAAATAAATAAAATAAATAAATAAATAATCCAGTCAAAGGTAACATTTACCATGGAGGACAGTTGTAGCCGCTCCGAAAAGGAAATTCAATGCGACTACAATGCAACTCGGATATGGAAGTGTTCAGTTAGTTGCTCTTGAGTCGTTCTAGAGTACTTTTGCGATAGTTGATAGTTGATTGTTTTAGTTTTGGAAGTTTGGTAATTCGTGATGTAGAGACTGAAGTATTGCTCAGCCATTCAACTGATGAAAGTTAATCTTTACCGTTCTCAACGCGACGGTATAGTAAGACGAGAGTTAGACTTCAGTTGAGTAATATTAGTTTATCGGACTTAGCCTTCCTACTGATGGAACACAAACCTTGAGAGCAATGGACCAACGACAGAAAAACAATTGGTAGTCTTGAATAGGACACAATAAAACGAAGACACAAAGAAAGACAACTACGTCGATTAGTCAAAAGTTGTCGCCAGCGTCACGATTACTGAACTGAACAGAAGTTGATCTTGAATGACATATCGGTGTGCGTGTGTTGTAGGGACAAACAATTAATTACAGAAAGAACAATAAAGTCTGAGTCAAAAGGTAGACCTTACTTGTCGCCTAACTCTTTAAACATTTTAAGTGACTAAGTGAGTACATGAATTTTGGACAGTGAAGAGTGATTAGTTTAAAACAGTATTACGGCGTATTAAAATTAAAACATTTACTCCAACATAAGTTGTCTCTGGAGTTACATCGGACCGTTGTTAATAACTGGACATAGCAACGGAACAGTAGACAGCAAATTTTCATCCTCGCTATGTATGATGTGAAAAACGACCGTAATGATGAAATCAAGCATCAAGATTTTACTTGATCACAGAACTAAGCGAGCATAAAAATAAAAATAAACGATTGCAGTTTACCAGTTCGCACAAACTAAAAAGACTGTTGCGGACAGATAACAGAATATTTCTAAACCACGCGAGGAGTTGTGTTCTTACTAGACTTGGGCACTGTTTCTATGTTTCGATACAGTGTATCGATACGTGGAACTGTTTCAGTGTTTCGGAACGGTTGTGGTTCACTGTTGCGAAACAGTGGTGTTTCATTCCGCCCCTGTCTCGGACCAGATTCGATCTCGAGCCAGACACAGAAACTGTATCGTTGTTTCAAAATAAGGCTGTTTCAGTCCACCTGTGCTTGGAACGGACTGATTGTATCGAAACAGTGATGTTTCATTCCGCTCTGTGTCGGACGAGATTCGGGCTCGGCACAGGTACTGAAACACAACATACCACTTCATGAAACTCATTCAAGAGTGTCGAAATCTTTTTGACAAGCAATAGCATGAAGCTTAAGATATCCGAAAATAACGCTTCGTTTCTAGCTGACTGCCCTGTTTCGAAATGGCGTAACATCTGCTTTATAAACACTAACCAAACAATAAAACAACGCATACTATTCACATTCAAAATAATAAATATGTGAAAATCATTCAGTTAAATTACACTTTTTTTTATAACGTACGCTTCTCTGCTCATGTACAGTAATCATATTAAGAAACGCAAGTAAGCCTACAACATTTTGAATAAAAAAAGTCGTAGAGTGACAGTTATTAGACATATACATAAATTTGATGTAGGTATAATTGCAAGCAATCTGTTTGACATATCACTGATAGTGTAATGGTATACGGGAAGGGCTGGGAAGCATGGTGAATTTATAGTAACGGTTCGAAACACCTTGAAAGACAAAAAAAATTTCTGTTATATTTTGTTATTTATTCGAATTATTTGTCGTTATTTGTGAGTCTATAGTCACTGTGCCTATTATCCACAATGATTCCCTTTGTGTAGATGGAAATTAGCAGGATGGGTTTATTACTCATACTAAGGGAATGTGTGTTTCTGCAGTTTGCTCCCACCTCCAGTTCCGTTCGTGGTGGTTCTCCTGTCTTCGGCTATGGCTGTCCTCAGCCAAATGAAAAGTATGAAAGTCACGCGACACGAAAGCAGCGCATTTGCTGCAGGAAATACGAAACTGCCAAGACGCCCAAGTGATAGTTTCATACTTTCTGCGACATGATTAGCGCTCTCGCACCTCATTTGTGTTTGTATGGACATACTTATACAGTAGACATTCAAGATGATAAAATTTGTAGGTTTATTAGATTACAAAACACAAACTGTTTCACTGTTTCGAAACAGCGTATCGGAACATTACATTGTACTGTTTCATTTGTTTCGGAACAGTTACGTGTTTCAGTTTGCCCACCTCTAGTCCTTACGAGAGTTACAGGTGCTCTTCCACGTCACACCGACGGGTACGAACATCGTTACGAGTCGCATCTCTTGCCGGTGAGTGAACAAGGAGGGAAGGGGCGTCGCATTAGAAACAAGAAGACGTGCATTATTCAAAAAATGGTGATGAATTTTACAATTAAGAGATGTAGGTATTTCAAATTGAACGAGAAAAAAGAATGAGTAATACGAGATTTGAACCAGCAAACCATGAACTATAGCACATTTGTAGTCAATTACGCCCAGTACGTATTTGTGTCTCAACTGAAACTAATACAGTGCCTCGGAAAACTTTGAAGCCAACTAGCTATGTAAATTTATGAAAAACATTAAGAACAACCTGCTTCTCGGAACTTTTTAGCCGTGTTCCACACGCGTGATTCACTGTTCAACAGGAAGCAGCCTCAGACATTTTCATACTGCCGTATCAACAGCGCGACAATCAGAGCACAACAATGCAGAGGCTGTGACTGTACACGACTTTTGAAATAAAAACTACATAGCAAAAGCGTTGATGGCCGTTAATAAATCGGAATATCTTAAAGTTTCATTTAATGTAACTTAGTACCGTAAAATGGTGTGAAGCGATACAGTTTGAAAATTAAAAACAGTCACACATATAATTTTTTTAAAAATCTATTTATGCCAGTGGCTGATTAGATCTATGTTTGGAGTATCCGTCCATATAATCCTTTTTAATTATTTTTTTAAAAAAAACCTTGCATTACTTCACCCCAGGTAAGGGGGTGAGGTGATATAACATATGAAATGGCTGCTGTATCATGTTCTAACAGTGCTGGGTTGAACTGAAACACATAGTATGTTTCTAAAAAACTATTTATTCACAAAAAAATTAGAAAACTTTTTTTGGGAATTGAAGGCGATCACAGTGAAAAATTGCGGGCTTTGGAGGACATTCCATAACTTCATGAGGGTATACAATACTTGATTTCTGGCCATACAAAAGTGTCTATATGGCACCCATACTGTTTTAGAAAACTTACTTCTATAACCCTATTACTACCACTGCTGGTTTCTGACGCACCTGAGACTTGCGAACAATATAATTTATCCTTTTTTGTTATTTGGTCTTTCAGTTTTACAAACAAAAAGTTTCCTACAGTGAGGTTCATGAAATCAACTTCTGTGGTCGATTCAACTACTTCAAAGTTTCTTTCTCACTTTCTTCTGGGGCAGCAATATAGAATTCCTCATATTCGTCATTGCTGTCATGAGACGTCTCCAGTTCTTCTTCTGATCCTGCTTCATCTTTTCCAACGTTCTTGACCCTTCTTCCTGGTTCAAAGTGGAGCTTTTCCGACCGCCTGGTTCTTGGTCTCGGTTTTTCTTTCCCATAGTGTAGCTCCCGAAGAAGATTTTTTACACATTCAGCCAGATTTTCTTCATTGCCAACAGGATTTGCATCCACACGTTTGTTGGGCAGCAGATTCAGTATTTCCTGGCGATCTAATGGAACAACGCCCGTTTTTTCTGAAACCACTCCTAATGTTGTCTCCGCAACTTCCACTCAGCTCTTCAATGAGTTTCTTCAACATAGGTCGAACATGTATCTTGGTCAGAGAGCCTCGGTTACCCTGATTTCTCCACATTTGGAGGAGCGACCTCCACTTACTTTTCAAAGGCTTAAAAAAGGCCACACCTACAGGCTGGGCCAGATGAGTTGAGTGTTTGGAGAGCATTGTACTGATTCAAAGGTTTTGTCCCAGGGGGCCTCTTGTAAGACCTAGGCACTTCTCCTAGCCAAAGAAATGAAAAAATAGTATTTCATAGAATTTAGATTCAACGGGGTGAAGCGATACATATACCACTTCAACCTGGGCAAGAAAATTTTTTTTTAAGTTTTATTTTTTAGAAAACCTTTTTTAAATGCGTCATAACAATAGCAAGTTAATGATCATAGATACATTCTTTACCTTTTACAAGAAATACAGCTTTATCCAGTTGTAGCATATGTGTTAGCTGAGTAAAGTTTCCAGTACCTTAAAAAAAGCACAACGTAACCTGTCAAAGTAAAAAATTCAACTGACTGGAAAAACTGACAGGAAAAACAGTTGACTGTCACAGGCTTTAGAACAGACCTAGATGGTCAGAGAAACATCATTGTTACCAACATGTACAGGGCTATTACAAATGGTTGAAGCGATTTCATAAATTCACTGTAGCTCCATTCATTGACATATGGTCACGACACACTACAGATACGTAGAAAAACTCATTAAGTTTTGTTCGGCTGAAGCCGCACTTCAGGTTTCTGCCGCCAGAGCGCTCGAGAGCGCAGTGAGACAAAATGGCGACAGGAGCCGAGAAAGCGTATGTCGTGCTTGAAATGCACTCACATCAGTCAGTCATAACAGTGCAACGACACTTCAGGACGAAGTTCAGCAAAGATCCACCAACTGCTAACTCCATTCGGCGATGGTATGCGCAGTTTAAAGCTTCTGGATGCCTCTGTAAGGGGAAATCAACGGGTCGGCCTGCAGTGAGCGAAGAAATGGTTGAACGCGTGCGGTCAAGTTTCACGCGTAGCCCGCGGAAGTCGACGAATAAAGCAAGCGGGGAGCTAAACGTACCACAGCCGACGGTTAGGAAAATCTTACGGAAAAGGCTAAAGCAGAAGCCTTACCGTTTACAATTGCTACAAGCCCTGACACCCGATGACAAAGTCAAACGCTTTGAATTTTCGGCGCGGTTGCAACAGTTCATGGAAGAGGATGCGTTCAGTGCGAAACTTGTTTTCAGTGATGAAGCAACATTTTTTCTTAATGGTGAAGTGAACAGACACAATGTGCGAATCTGCTGCTAATACAGAGATATATTATAACAAACGTTGCATTTTGTCTCAGTTCACCAAATCGTATCACTTCACCCCAGATTAAGGTAATAATATATCTACACTACTGGCTATTAAAATTGCTACACCAAGAAAAAAATGCAGATCATAAACGGGTATTCATTGGACAAATATATTATACTGGAACTGACATGCGATTACATTTTCACGCAGTTTGGGTGCATAGATCCTGAGATATCAGTACCCAGAACAGCCACCTCTGGCCGTAATAACGGCCTCGATACGCCTGGGCATTGAGTCAAACAGAGCTCGGATGGCTGCCCGTGCAGCTTCAACACGATACCACAGTTCATCACGAGTAGTGACTGGCGTATTGTGACGAGCCAGTTGCTCGGCCACCATTGACCAGACGTTTTCAGTTGGTGAGAGTTCTGAAGAATGTGCTGGCAGGGGCAGCAGTCGAACATTTTATGTATCCAGAAAGGCCCGTACAGGACCTGCAACATGCGGTCGAGCATTATCCTGCTGAAATGTGGGGTTTCACAGGGATTTAATGAAGGGTAGAGCCACGGGTCGTAACACATCTGAAATGTAACGTCCACTGTTCAAAGTGCCGTCAATGCGAACAAGAGGTGACCGAGACGTGTAACCAGTGGCACCCCATACTATGACGCTGGGTGATGCGCCAGTATGGCGATGACGAATACACGCTTCCAATGTGCGTTCACCGCGATGTCGCCAAACACGGATGCGACCATCGGGATGCTGTAGACGGAACCTGGATTCATCCGAAAAAGTGACGTTTTGCCATTCGTGCAACCAGGTCATCGATGATAAGATGACGCTCTGGAGGCCTGGCTGTGCAGGCAGTAACTGTGCTGAGCTTAAAAGTCAACAGCTGCAACCACGCCCCACCAACAATGCTTGCCCAAACGTTCACAGAAAATCTGTGTTGATGACGTGATTGCACAATTGCGTGCGGATTCTCGTCAGCCCACACGTATTGATTGTGAAACTTTACAATTTGATCACGTCGGAATAAAGCCTCATCCGTAAAGAGAACATTTGCACCGAAATGAGGATTGACACGTTGTGGGATGAACCATTCGCAGAACACCATCAGAGTTTCACTACGAGCCTGTGGGGAGGCTGGATGGACGTATTGGCGAATCGCTTCAAATGTCGGGCAGAATGCGTCAGTGGTGAATCGCTGCTGCCTGCAGAGGGTCGTGGGACATTCTCAGACCCGTAGAGCAGGTTCTCGACGTCCGCACAGTACACACGCACGTCAAGATACACTGAAACGCCGGGGAAATGGGTACAGGCGTGCGTTTTCAAATACACAGATATGTAAACAGGCAGAATACGGCAACATCTATACAGGGTCTTACAAAAAGGTACGGCCAAACTTTCAGGAAAAATTCCTCACACACAAAGAAAGAAAATATGTTACGTGGACATGTGTTTGGAAACGCTTACTTTCCGTGTTAGAGCTCATTTTATTACTTCTCTTCACATTAATCGTGGAATGGAAACACACAGCAACAGAACGCACCAGCGTGACTTCAAACACTTTGTTACAGGAAATGTTCAAAATGTCCTCCGTTAGCGAGGATACGTGCATCCACCCCCCATCGCATGGAATCCCTGATGCGCTGATGCAGCCCTAGAGAATGGCGTATTGTATCACAGCCGTCTACAATACGAGCACCAAGAGTCGCTACATTTGGTACCGGGGTTCCGTAGACAAGGGCTTTCAAATGCCTCCATAAATGAAAGTCAAGAGGGTTGAGGTCAGGAGAGCGTGGACGCCACGGAATTGGTCCGCGTCCACCAATCCATCGGTCACCGAATCTGTTGTCGAGAAGCGTACGAACACCTCGACTGAAATGTGCAGGAGCTCCATCGTGCATGAACCACATGTTGTGTCGTACTTGTAAAGGCACCTGTTCTAGCAGCACAGGAAGAGTATCCCCTATGAAATCGTGGTAACGTGCTCCATTGAGCGTAGGTGGAAGAACATGGGGCCCAATCGAGACATCACCAACAATGCTTGCCCAAACGTTCACAGAAAATCTGTGTTGATGACGTGATTGCACAATTGCGTGCGGATTCTCGTCAGCCCACACGTATTGATTGTGAAACTTTACAATTTGATCACGTCGGAATAAAGCCTCATCCGTAAAGAGAACATTTGCACCGAAATGAGGATTGACACGTTGTGGGATGAACCATTCGCAGAACGATACCCGTGGAGGCCAATCAGCTGCTGATAGTGCCTGCACACGCTGTACATGGTACGGAAACAACTGGTTCTCCCGTAGCACTCTCCATACAGTGACGTGGTCAACGTTACCTTGTACAGCAGCAACTTCTCTGACGCTGACATTAGGGTTATCGTCAACAGCACGAAGAATTGCCTCGTCCATTGCAGGTGTCCTCGTCGTTCTAGGTCTTCCCCAGTCGCGAGTCATAGGCTGGAATGTTCCGTGCTCCCTAAGACGCCGATCAACTGCTTCGAACGTCTTCCTGTCGGGACACCTTCGTTCTGGAAATCTGTCTCGATACATACGTACCGCGCCTCGGCTATTGCCCCGTGCTAATCCATACATCAAATGGGCATCTGCCAACTCCGCATTTGTAAACATTGCACTAACTGCAAAACCACGTTCGTGATGAACACTAACCCGTTGATACTACGTACTGATGTGCTTGATGCTAGTACTGTAGAGCAATGAGTCGCATGTCAACACAAGCACCGAAGTCAACATTACCTTCCTTCAATTGGGCCAACTGGCGGTTAATCGAGGAATTACAGCACATACTGACGAAACTAAAATGAGCTCTAACATGCAAACTAAACATTTCCGGACGCATGTCCACATAACATCTTTTCTTTCTTTGTGTGTGAGGAATGTTTCCTGAAAGTTTAGCCGTACCTTATTGTAACACCCCGTATAAGGCAACAAGTTATAATGTTCTAATGTGTGTGAAATCTTATGGGACTTAACTGCTAAGAGCGTCAGTCCCTAAGCTTACACACTACTTAACCTAAATTATCCTAAGGAGAAACATACACACCGTTGCCCGAGGCAGGATTCGAACCTGCGACCGTAGTTGCAGCGCGGTTCCGGAATGAAGCTCCTAGAACCGCTCGGCCACAGCGGCCGGCTCCCCAAGATTGGCAAAGTTTTGCAGAAGTTCCTTAGGATTTCCGTCAGTGTGTCCAATCTGGCACAGACAAAAGCCTTCTCAAGATCAATGAACACAACATACTCCTTCTTTTATATCTCCGTGTACCTCTCCCCTATCACTCTCAGTAGCCCAATGGCATCTCTAGTTCCCATTCCTCACCTGAAACCAAATTGCTCATCTCCTATTACGCAATTCAGCTTTCCATATAGCCTTTTGTTGAATTACAATTATAAATAACCTATATTGTACTGGAACCTCTTCCGGGACCAGCTGCACAGTCTATGACTGCAGTGTAAGGCAACAAGTGTCTAGCGCAGATCGGTTACTGCTGCTACAATGGCAGCTCATCAAGGTTTAAGGGGAGCTTTACTATCTTTTGGTTCAAAAAAATATTTTTTTTAAATTGCATTTTTGGATTCATAAAAGTGTTTAGAATCCACCCCTTAAACGGTTTTTCCGAATACGGAACGTAAATATTTCTTATTCGAGGTTGAACAAAAAAATGCACCTGCTTGAAATCGGCCTTTTTCACGCACCAGTTTCTTTTTTTTCTTTCGGAGGACGAGTTATTGTACCGGTGCATGGGAGGAAATACACAAAATTCATATGAAAGTTTGAACGCGTGTGCATTCTGGTGCATTCTGGTGCGAAGACTGTGGAGATTGCGACTTTCCTGGCAGTGAGCAGCTTCAACTAATGGTATTCAGCAATTCTGAAGACCATGACAACTATGGACGTCACCCTGTTCGACGGAGTTCGCCAAGCATTCGGATCGTTGCCCGCAGCTCGTGGTCGTGCGGTAGCGTTCTCGCTTCCCACGCCCGGGTTCCCGGGTTCGATTCCCGGCGGGGTCAGGTATTTTCTCTGCCTCGTGATGGCTGGGTGTTGTGTGCTGTCCTTAGGTTAGTTAGGTATAAGTAGTTCTAAGTTCTAGGGGACTGATGACCATAGATGTTAAGTCCCATAGTGCTCAGAGCCATTCGGATCGTCACCGGTTTCGAGCGGCCGAGAACCGCTTGTCACCGGCCGTACGAGCGGCTTTGGAGCAGCGCAGGATGGCCCAGACCGAGCAGAACGCCCTCTGTGAGGAAGAGGAAGGACTAGTTTATGGACCCGGAATAGCAGACTGAACGTAAGTTGCATAATATTGCATTTATATGTAGTCAAAACTTCAAACGCGTTTTTCTCGAAAACTTCAAATCTACTGAACCGATTTGCATGATTCTTTGTTTCCGACGAAGCTAACTAAATTGTCTAGTAGTTGCACCACTTTTATTCAGATCCATCAACTATAAATATTTTTGTTTCCTATGGTCCAAATACACTCCTGGAAATGGAAAAAAGAACACATTGACACCGGTGTGCCAGACCCACCATACTTGCTCCGGACACTGCGAGGGGGCTGTACAAGCAATGATCACACGCACGGCACAGCGGACACACCAGGAACCGCGGTGTTGGCCGTCGAATGGCGCTAGCTGCGCAGCATTTGTGCACCGCCGCCGTCAGTGTCAGCCAGTTTGCCGTGGCATACGGAGCTCCATCGCAGTCTTTAACACTGGTAGCATGCCGCGACAGCGTGGACGTGAACCGTATGTGCAGTTGACGGACTTTGAGCGAGGGCGTATAGTGGGCATGCGGGAGGCCGGGTGGACGTACCGCCGAATTGCTCAACACGTGGGGCGTGAGGTCTCCACAGTACATCGATGTTGTCGCCAGTGGTCGGCGGAAGGTGCACGTGCCCGTCGACCTGGGACCGGACCGCAGCGACGCACGGATGCACGCCAAGACCGTAGGATCCTACGCAGTGCCGTAGGGGACCGCACCGCCACTTCCCAGCAAATTAGGGACACTGTTGCTCCTGGGGTATCGGCGAGGACCATTCGCAACCGTCTCCATGAAGCTGGGCTACGGTCCCGCACACCGTTAGGCCGTCTTCCGCTCACGCCCCAACATCGTGCAGCCCGCCTCCAGTGGTGTCGCGACAGGCGTGAATGGAGGGACGAATGGAGACGTGTCGTCTTCAGCGATGAGAGTCGCTTCTGCCTTGGTGCCAATTATGGTCGTATGCGTGTTTGGCGCCGTGCAGGTGAGCGCCACAATCAGGACTGCATACGACCGAGGCACACAGGGCCAACACCCGGCATCATGGTGTGGGGAGCGATCTCCAACACTGGCCGTACACCACTGGTGATCGTCGAGGGGACACTGAATAGTGCACGGTACATCCAAACCGTGATCGAACCCATCGTTCTACCATTCCTAGACCGGCAAGGGAACTTGCTGTTCCAACAGGACAATGCACGTCCGCATGTATCCCGTGCCACCCAACGTGCTCTAGAAGGTGTAAGTCAACTACCCTGGCCAGCAAGGTCTCCGGATCTGTCCCCCATTGAGCATGTTTGGGACTGGATGAAGCGTCGTCTCACGCGGTCTGCACGTCCAGCACGAACGCTGGTCCAACTGAGGCGCCAGGTGGAAATGGCATGGCAAGCCGTTCCACAGGACTACATCCAGCATCTCTACGATCGTCTCCATGGGAGAATAGCAGCCTGCATTGCTGCGAAAGGTGGATATACACTGTACTAGTGCCGACATTGTGCATGCTCTGTTGCCTGTGTCTATGTGCCTGTGGTTCTGTCAGTGTGATCATGTGATGTATCTGACCCCAGGAATGTGTCAATAAAGTTTCCCCTTCCTGGGACAATGAATTCACGGTGTTCTTATTTCAATTTCCAGGAGTGTATCTTAAGCGAGGTACAACTCCTAAAGAATCTTATACACTTAGGTAACGTCGACTCAATTTTGATTTCAGACGAGCCGGCTGACCTGTGACATACCGTGCGTCGAGGTCTACATCGAAATTTCGTTTCCCGTCGAAAAAAAATCCAGTTTGTAGAGGAAATATCAATAAATATGTTGATCAAATTTGACATTGATATCTATAACACATCCCGAGAACAAAATTCTTTTTCCAGGCCAAAGATACGAGTAGTAAACCTCCCCTTAAATGAATATGAACGTGGTGCTACAGTCGGTGCACTAGCGGTGGGCGCAGCATCTGCAAGGTAGCGATGAAGTGGGAATTAATTTTCCCGTACGACCATTTCACGAGTGGAGCGTGAATATCGGGAATCGGGTAAAATATCAAATCACTGACATCGCAAATTGCTGCAGATTTCAATGATGCGCCATTAACAAATGTCAGCATGCGAACCACCCTACAAAACATTATCGATATGGGCTTTCGGAGCCGAAGGCTGGTCGTTTCGAACTGTATCGAGTGGATGGACGTGTACAGGTATGGAGACAACCTCAAGCATCCATGGATCCTGGATATCGAGACGGAACTATTCAACCTGGAGGAGGCTCTGTAATGGTGTGAGACGTGCGCAGTTGGAGTGATATGGGACCCTGATGCGTCTAGATACTACTGTGACAGGTGAAATGTACGTAAGCATCCTGTCTGATCACCTGCATCCATTCATATCCAATATACATTCCGACGGACTTGGGCAATTCCAGCAGGACAATGCGACACCCCACACGCCCAGAATTGCTACAGAGTGGTCCCAGGAACACTCTTCTGGCCACCAAACTCCCCAGGCATTAACATTATTTACCATACGTGGAATGCCTTGCAACTTGCTGTTCAGAAGAGATCTCCACCCCCTCGTACTCTTACGGATTTCTGGACGGCCCTGCAGGATTCTTGGTGTCAGTTCCCTCCAGCACTACTTCACACACTAGTCGAGTCCATGACACATCCTACTGCGGCATTTCTGTGATGCTTGTGGGGGCAGTACACAATATTGGGCACAAGCACCAGTTTCTGTGGCTCTTCAGTGTTGATTCATTGGAAGAGCAGCGGTGGCCTATCGGGCATCATCGCCGTCTCTTGTGGTCGAGCGGTTCTAGGCGTTTCAGCCTGGACCTGCGCTGCTGCTACGGTCGCAGGTTCGAATCCTGCCTTGAGCATGGATATGTGTGGCGTCCTTAGGTTAGTTAGGTTTAAGTACACTACTGGTCATTAGAATTGCTACACCAACAAGAAATGCAGATGACAAACAGGTATTCATTGGACAAATATATTATACTAGAACTGACATGTGATTACATTTGCACGCAATTTGTGTGCATAGATCCTGAGAAATCAGTACCCAGAACAACCAACTCTGGCCGTAATAACGGCCTTGATACGCCTCGGCATTGAGTCAAACAGAGCTTGGATGGCGTGCACAGGTACAGCTGCCCATGCAGCTTCAACACGATACCACAGTTCATCAAGCATACTGATTGGCGTAGTGTGATGAGCCAGTTGCTCGGCCGCCATTGACCAGACGTTTTCAATTGGTGAGAGATTTGGAGTATGTGCTGGCCTGGGCAGCAGTCGAACATTTTCTGTATCCAGAAAGGCCCGTACAGGACTTGCAATGTGCGGTCGTGCATTATCCTGCTGAAATGTAGGGTTTCGCAGGGATCGAATGAAGAGTAGAGCCACGAATCGTAACACATCTGAAATGTAACGTCCACTGTTCAAAGTGCCGTCAATGCGAACAAGAGGTGACCGAGACATGTAAACAATGGACCCCATACCATGAAGCCGGGTGATACGCCAGTATGGCGATGACGAATACACGCTTCCAACGGGCGTTCACCGCGATGTCGCCAAACACGGATGCGACCATCATGATGCTGTAAACAGAACCTGGATTCATTCGAAAAAAGGCCGTTTTGGCATTCGTGCACCCAGGTTCGTCGTCGAGTACACCATGGCAGGCGCTCCTGTCTGTGATGCAGCATCAAGGGTAACCGCAGCCACGGTCTCCGAGCTCGTAGTCCATGCTGCTGCAAACGTCGTCAAACTGTTCGTGCAGATGGTTGTTGTCTTGCAAACGTCCCTATCTGTTGACTCAGGGATCGAGACGTGACTGCACATTCCGTTACAGCCGTGCGGATAGGATGTCTGTCATCTCGACTGCTAGTGATACAAGGTCGTTGAGATCCAGCACGGCGTTCCGTATTACCCTCCTCAACCCACCGATTCCATATTCTGCTAACAGTCATTGGATCTCGACCAACGCAAGCAGCAATGTCGCGATACGATAAACCGCAGTCGCGATAGGCTACAATCCGACCTTTATCAAAGTCGGAAACGTGATGGTACGCATTTCTCCTCAACGCTGTTTGTGTATGGGAAATCAGTTGAACACTTTCCTCATGTCAGCACGTTGTAGGTGTCGCCACCGGCGCCAACCTTGTGTGAATGCTCTGAAAAGCCAATCATTTGCATATCACAGCATCTTCTTCCTGTCGGTTAAATTTCGAAGTCATCTTCGGGGTGTAGCAATTTTAATGGCCAGTAGTGTAGTACTAAGGTCTTGGGGACTGATGACCTCAGATGTTAAGTCCCATACTGCTCAGAGCCGCTTGAACCATTCGGGCATCATCCAGGGGCGAAATATGCGCAAATGTTGCTCCCGCTCTCTCATCACAGACTGCTGGGAGCCGTCTGCTTGCACCAGGACTCAGAACACATGAACCTCTGACCAAGCTACCACTAATCCCACGACGCCATTAACTATCGATAATCCAGCGTCAGGAAACAATCAACTGGGGAGTCGAACGACGCTCTTTTCTCTTGAGTGATGAGACTAAGTTATGTCTGTAAACGAGGGTCGGATGTATGCAAGAGATGGTGAACTGACTATTCCATAGTACATTTGCTCACGACACACAGGTCGCATCCCAAACTTCATGGTGGGATGGGGGAGGAGGGCAGTGGGTATAAGTTACAGTTCGCGGTCACATTTGGAGTCCCTGCAGGGTAAAGTAACGAGTGCCCACTACAGTGCAGAGGGTGATATCCCCATGATAGTGTCATTTATTCGAAGAGAAGTTGATGTTATTTTTCAGCAAGACAACGGATGTCCACATAAGGCTGCTGTGACACAACGTGCTCTTCGTTTTTTTTACAGTAACTGCTGTCGCCAGCTAGACCACCAGATCTCTCGCCAATTCAAAACGTAACGCGATGAAGCGCGAACTTACTCGTTGTCCAGGACATGCAAGAAACATTGCCGAAATGCAACAAAAGACATAAGATGCTTGGCACAATCTATTGCAGGATGTTACTCGACATCTTTACGATTATTTGCCTGCAAGAACACGCGCCTGCGTTACAGCTGGTGGGGGGTGGGGGATATACTGTGTATTGATGTGACTGTTGGACTCTCTGTGACATGTGTGTTTCATTTGGATTTGGTCTGACTCCCTTGTGAGCGTTCAGTTGATCTGTTATTCTGCGCAACAGATTAATCTGAGATGTACCCTTTACCCTGTGGCTCCTGCAAGATGCAATTTCCACCCCCACACTACTACAGAAGTCAGACAGACGCTCCTAACGTTCTAAAGAGAAATGCCTGAAAAACTTTCAGCAATAAATATCTTCTGGAGTCGTCCACTGTAAGGAAATGAGACAAAAATTCACAAAATTTCTTACGTAACTATTGGGATACTTGGGTACTGGAGTAGTGGTAGTTAGTGTAAGAAAAACATGAAAGTAACGAAAATTATTATTTATTTTGCAAAAATTCTGAGAAATCACAGTGGCACTTTTAGTTATGAATTGAACAAGTTATATCCTGGCTCTTTTCGGAATGTGAAGTTACCTCTCAAGGATAGGATTCGCTAATGAAATTTCTATACAAAGTTTAAGATGGTTGTTGACTTGACAGAATGGCTGAGAGGCGTGCCTACTCAACTTCAATAATTAGCCTTTAGAATGTTGCTAGGTGCCATCGAGGCTGTCCCGTGTGAAATGCAGTGAAGTGTACTGTTGTGGAGGAAATATGGGGCTCGCAATAGCTGTAGCGCACAATACCGTAAGCTGCGATGACTGCTGTCTGTGCCGCTCGCTGCTGACAAATAAGATAACTCTCGTTCTATCTGGATTGACCTTCGCCAATCAAACTCTCCCTACGCCTTGATGAAGTCAAGGATTCCTATTCGCCCTAGTCTAACTATTGGTGTGGTACACCGGTCAGATAACCAGTCCACCGTGATGCCACTCAAAAATTCGTTCACAGGCGTTTAACTATAACTCTGTCCGTTCACACCACACAATAAGTGTGTCGGCCGACACAGTGAACAACGCTTAATCGCAAGGACTCAATATAGAGTAGCACTTCGATTCGCTCTTGACAGAGGTGCTCTCCCAGTGAAGTACTGAGGAGAGACTTGTTCCTTGCTCCAAGAGTGACAACAGAATGGCGCCTCTCCATGCCAGACGTGAAGGGGTATATCTTTCGGTCTCTTCCATTACTCCTTCAGCTCAAGGCGTCGGTAATATCGACTGCCAATCAGCATTGCTCTTCTAAAACGGGAGAATAACGTTTCGTTTAAGGCGATCAATCCGGAAACCTGTAGTATTGGCGTTTGGCGTTTGCTGTCTCACTGCGAAAATCTCTGAAACTGCGTGCTATGTGTAAAGAATGCGTAGGCTGGCCGCTCCCACACAATGTAGTGGAGTTTGCTTTTAAGCCAAACACGGGGTCGTTCCTCGTTTCCCTCGGGCGAAGGCTGTCTGCTCTATGGGCGATCACCGGCTGACGTAGATGGGTTGGGACTGGCCTCCTAGTGTGCGGTTGCCTCTCCCGAGCTAAAAGCTCCTGTGACCGTCATGTCTGGAATGTATGTGTGTACGCCAGCCTCGAGTATTTCAACCAGGTGCGCACTTGCAATTTATTAGTTATTTTCATATCGTTTATATGAATTCATACCACACTGACTTTATCTTATTGAGTCTGGATTAGAGTAAAGCGTATTGATGTGCAGAATATGATTGTGAGGGCGGAATATGTAAGCAATGAAGATCAGGAGACCACGATGTCTTACACCCTCTCTTCCTCTACAGCTCCCTGTAGCACCATGGAAGTTCTTCCCTGATGTCTTAGCAGGTCTCCTACAATCCTGATCCTTCTTCTTGTCACAGTTTTCCATATATTCCTTTCCTCGCCGATTCTGCAGAGAATCTCCTTATTCCTTACTTTATCTGTCCACCTAATTTTCAATATTCTTCTGTAGCATCACATATCAAACTATTCTATTCTGTTGTGTTCCGGTTCGCCCACAGATGATATTTCGCTATGGGACTTAACATCTGAGGTCATCAGTCCCCTAGAACTTAGAACTACTTAAACCTAACTAACCTAAGGACATCACACACATCCATGCCCGAGGCAGGATTCGAACCTGAGACCATAGCGGTCGCCTGGTTCCAGATTGAAATGCCTAGAACCGCTCGGTCACAGCGGCCGGCGATTCTTCATTGTCCAAGTGTTTGCTAACAGCTGTTCATCTGCATTTTCTAGCAAAAACACTCTCCTAGCTTTCTTGAATGATTTATTAACTTAAGTAACCATCGTCACTGTGATATCATGGTCACTAAGCCCTGTCTCTATAGTGACAAGGTCGATGAGATCAGGCCTCTTTGTGGCTGCAAAGTCTAAAATATTTCCATTGAGTATGGGTTGTCCAACTAGCTGAAGACTGTTTCCTGAAAATTTATTCTCAACTATTTCCCAATACTGTCCATCTGTACCAATTGTAATGACTCCCCAGACGTTCCAGTCCATACCACGTAGGCTGAAGTCGCATCCAACTAATACTGCACGCTCGTTCACTTTCGTACTACTGGGCACAGACTTTCTTTTAATCACCGAGCGAGGTGGCGCAGTGGTTAGCACACTGGACTCGCATTCGGGAGGACGACGGTTCAATCCCGTCTCCAGCCATCCTGATTTAGGTTTTCCGTGATTTCCCTAAATCGTTTCAGGCAAATGCCGGGATGGTTCCTTTGAAAGGGCACGGCCGATTTCCTTCCCAATCCTTCCCTAACCCGAGCTTGCGCTCCGCCTCTAATGACCTCGTTGTCGACGGGACGTTAAACACTAACATCCTCCTCCTCCTTTCTTTTAATGTACCTCTGTTACGGTGAAATCGGGAGGCCGGTAAAAACATCAGATGATTAACTGGAGTTCACATGGGTTGGTTATTCATGTCCTGGTAACTCCGCAGTCAGACTCAATTTCGACCTTGGCAGACAGAAAATTTTGACTACTGCAACCAACACTACGCTTCCTACGGCCTCTGACTTGTTTTTCGATATATGTCCCATTCCTCGTTATATATTTCGGAGCTTTCTACTTCAGGTTTCATCCAGCTCTCAGTTCCAGGTATAATTTGAGACTGACAGCTTTGCTGGAGGGTGGTAAATTCAGGAACTTTATTATGAATGCTTCGGCGACTTACTGTTAAAATTTTGACATTCGAAGAGTTTTACTTTATACACGATCTGATTTCGCTGTCTGTGTATAAACTGACTAGTGTTTATCAGAGGATCTCAGACTACCACCTGGCTTCAAAACACCCATGTGTTCTTCTACCGCCGGCCGCGGTGGTCTCGCGGTTCTAGGCGCGCAGTCCGGAACCGTGCGACTGCTACGGTCGCAGGTTCGAATCCTGCCTCGGGCATGGATGTGTGTGATGTCCTTAGGTTAGTTAGGTTTAAGTAGTTCTAAGTTCTAGGGGACTGATGACCACAGCAGTTGAGTCCCATAGTGCTCAGAGCCATTTGAACCATTTTGTTCTTCTACCCAAGTAGGTGCTTCCTCCGTGTACATTACAGGTCCTGTACGGGCCTTTCTGGATACAGAAAATGTTCGACTGCTGCCCTGGCCAGCACATTCTTCAGATCTCTCACCAACTGAAAACGTCTGGTCAATGGTGGCCGAGCAACTGGCTCGTCACAATACGCCAGTCACTACTCTTGATGAGCTGTGGTATGGTGTTGAAGCTGCATGGGCAGCTGTGCCTGTACACGCCATCCAAGCTCTGTTTGACTCAATGCACAGGCGTATCAAGGTCGTTATTACGGCCAGAGGTGGTTGTTCTGGGTACTGATTTCTCATGATCTATGCACCCAAATTGCGTGAAAACGTAATCACATCTCAGATCTAGTATAATATACACTCCTGGAAATTGAAATAAGAACACCGTGAATTCATTGTCCCAGGAAGGGGAAACTTTATTGACACATTCCTGGGGTCAGATACATCAAATGATCACACTGACAGAACCACAGGCACATAGACACAGGCAACAGAGCATGCACAATGTCGGCACTAGTACAGTGTATATCCACCTTTCGCAGCAATGCAGGCTGCTATTCTCCCATGGAGACGATCGTAGAGATGCTGGATGTAGTCCTGTGGAACGGCTTGCCATGCCATTTCCACCTGGCGCCTCAGTTGGACCAGCGTTCGTGCTGGACGTGCAGACCGCGTGAGACGACGCTTCATCCAGTCCCAAACATGCTCAATGGGGGACAGATCTGGAGATCTTGCTGGCCAGGGTAGTTGACTTACACCTTCTAGAGCACGTTGGGTGGCACGGGATACATGCGGACGTGCATTGTCCTGTTGGAACAGCAAGTTCCCTTGCCGGTCTAGGAATGGTAGAACGATGGGTTCGATGACGGTTTGGATGTACCGTGCACTATTCAGTGTCCCCTCGACGATCACCAGTGGTGTACGGCCAGTGTAGGAGATCGCTCCCCACACCATGATGCCGGGTGTTGGCCCTGTGTGCCTCGGTCGTATGCAGTCCTGATTGTGGCGCTCACCTGCACGGCGCCAAACACGCATACGACCATCATTGGCACCAAGGCAGAAGCGACCCTCATCGCTGAAGACGACACGTCTCCATTCGTCCCTCCATTCACGCCTGTCGCGACACCACTGGAGGCGGGCTGCACGATGTTGGGGCGTGAGCGGAAGACGGCCTAACGGTGTGCGGGACCGTAGCCCAGCTTCATGGAGACGGTAGCGAATGGTCCTCGCCGATACCCCAGGAGCAACAGTGTCCCTAATTTGCTGGGAAGTGGCGGTGCGGTCCCCTACGGCACTGCGTAGGATCCTACGGTCTTGGCGTGCGTCCGTGCGTCGCTGCGGTCCGGTCCCAGGTCGACGGGCACGTGCACCTTCCGCCGACCACTGGCGGCAACATCGATGTACTGTGGAGACCTCACGCCCCACGTGTTGAGCAATTCGGCGGTACGTCCACCCGGCCTCCCGCATGCCCACTATACGCCCTCGCTCAAAGTCTGTCAACTGCACATACGGTTCACGTCCACGCTGTCGTGGCATGCAACCAGTGTTAAAGACTGCGATGGAGCTCCGTATGCCACGGCAAACTGGCTGACACTGACGGCGGCGGTGCACAAATGCTGCGCAGCTAGCGCCATTCGACGGCCAACACCGCGGTTCCTGATGTGTCCGCTGTGCCGTGTGTGTGATCAATGCTTGTACAGCCCTCTCGCAGTGTCCGGAGCAAGTATGGTGGGTCTGACACACCGGTGTCAATGTGTTCTTTTTTCCATTTCCAGGAGTGTAGTTGTTTAATGAATACCCGTTTATCATCTGCATTTCTTCTTGGTGTAGCAATTTTAATGGCCAGTAGTGTATCTATGAATGCAGGAAGTGTTGGCAGCAGTTAATGGACAGCTGAAGTCGATGTTGCTCATGGTCAGCTATCTACAGGCTGCTGCATTGGGTGCAGCGGTTGCAGAGAAACCGGCGCAAGCATGGTACACTTCAGGTGTCGCTTCTTTCGCCCTCAGGCTCTGTTGCTGGGCCCCTACCAGCATACTGGACACAGGGGAACTGCACTCACCACAGAGTCAGTGGTAGGTTGTAAAGTGTTCACACTGGTCGACGTGGACGGACACTGTGGGGACTGGCCGTTTTCAGTGTGGAGGATGGCTTTGGGGCTTTGCTCATTCACCCTGTGAGTGGACAAGTGGCTACTCCTTCAGCAGGATCCTAGCAGGCACAGGAGGAGGAGGGGGTCAATAGTTATCAGTAGCCCCAAAGATAGGTGAATTATGGACCTTCTCAGGAGAATAGCGTCCAGAGCTGGAAAGAAGTCCAATGTTCACACAAAAAGTTTGCCAGGAAGAGATGTGGCGACCGTCGAGGGTCTAGGGTGCAGACGTCTACAAGTTGCAGCTCATGTCGGCACCAACTATGCCTGTTGCTAGGGTTCTGAGGCCATTCTCTGTTCTTACAGGCAGCTAGCAGAAGTTGTAAGTAGACTGCTTAGGTTTTTATGTTGGTAACGCCACGTAATGCTCTGTATGAAAATCACTGACTGTGCTGTGTGCAGTCTGTGGCTTGTTGGTATTGTTGAAATATTCGCTATTGTAGTGTTGGGCAGTTGGATGGGAACAGCACGTAGCGTTGCACAGTTGGTGAGCCGCTAGCAGTGGTGGATGTGGAGAGACAGATGCAAGAGTTTTGAGAACGTACAATCTGGACATGTGTCCGCAAGAAAAAGGAAATTTGTAAAGATGGATATCATAAATTGACATATATATATATATATATATATATATATATATATATATATATATATATATATATATATATATATATATATGATGATTTACATTGTTTGTTCTCCATCAAAATCTTGTTTCAAAGTGGTGAAGGCTGTTGGTTTAACTCATGGGTTGTCAGCAGAGCTCAGAATTTGCAGTATTGTACCCGGAACTGATCAGGGTCCTTTGGTTTGGAGCTGGATGGAGCATCTCAACCAGAAGCTCCATCGATTCTGTAAAAGTCTTCGCTGTAGACTTCTAGATCTTTGTTATGGGATGGAGGATTATAGGACTCCTCTTGACAGGTGAGGGGTCGTGCATTATCCTGCTGAAATGTAGGGTTTCGCAGGGATCAAGTGAAGGGAAGAGCCATGGGTCGTAACACATCAAACGCAACGTCCACTGTTCAAAGTGCCATCGATGCGAACAAGAGGTGACCGAGACGTGTAACCGGTGGCACCCCATACCACCACGCCGGGTGATACGCCAGTATGGCGACGATGAGTACACGCTTCCAGTGTGCGTTCACCGCGGTGTCGCCAAACACGGATGCGACCATCGTGATGCTGTAAACAGAACCTGGTTTCATCCGAAAAAGTGACGTTTTGCCATTCGTGCACCCAGGTTCTTAGTCCAGTACACCATCGCAGGCGCTCCTGTCTCTGATGCAGCGTCAAGGGTAACCGCAGCCACGGTCTCCGAGCTGATAGTCCATGCTACTGCAAACGTCATCGAACCGTTCGTGCAGATGGTTGTTGTCCTCCAAACGTCCCCATCTGTTGACTCAGGAATCGAGAGGTGGCTGCACGATCCGTTACAGCCGTGCGGATAAGATGCCTGTCATATCGACTGCTAGTGATACGAGGCCATTGGGATCGAGCATGGCATTTCGTATTACCCTCCTGAACCCACCGATTCCATATTCTGCTAACAGTTATTGGATCTCGACCAACGCGAGCAGCAATGTCGCGATACGATGAACCGCAATCGCGATAGGCTACAACCCGACCTTTATCAAAGTCGGAAACGTGATGGTACGCATTTCTCCTCCTTACACGAGGCATCACAACAACGTTTCACCGGGCTACGCTGGTCAACTGCTGTTTGTGTATGAGAAATCGGCTGGAAACGTTCCTCATGTCAGCACGGTGTAGGTGTCGCCACCGGCGCCAACCTTGTGTGAATGCTCTGAAAAGCTAATCATTTGCATATCACAGCATCTTCTTCATGTCGGTTAATTTCGCGTCTGTAGCACGTCATCTTCGTGGTGTAGCAATTTTAATGGCCAGTAGAGAAGCATGAATGAAAACAGTTGTAAAAGAAGATTAAAAATGAGAGCTGTTTTCTTTTAAACAAGGATTGGCTTATCAGTCTGGTTAAAAACAAAACGTATATGTAATACTAAAGGTCCCCACCCCGTTGAATCGGCCCCTGCTGAGAGGGAGCCTGTAAATCAGTCTGGAGCTAACCTGATACCCAAGGCCGAGACGCTCTGCTGTTCGCTGGTGCCGAGTTCGAGACCCAGTGCGGTCCTCAGGGAAGAGCCTGCGTGCCTCCAGGAGCCGCAGGACCAGCTGCTGAGTCCTGCCTCGGTGTGTCACGAAGAGGATCACCTGTAACACCGTGAATAAGACCACCCAAATGGTTCAAATGGCTCTGAGCACTATGGGACTTAACAGCTGAGATCATCAGTCCCGTAGAACTTAGAACTACTTAAGCCTAACTAACCCAAGGACATCGCACACATCCATGCCCGAGGTAAGATTCGAACCTGCAACCGTAGCGGTTGCGCGGTTCCAGACTGAAGCGCCTAGAACCGCTCGGCCACTCCGGACAGCCAAGACCACCCACCTGACAACACATGAAGAATGCTTGTAACGCAACGAAGAGGGGTTCTCGCAACACCACGCAGAGAACAGCCTGCAACACCTGCCGAGGACTGATTGCAACGCCACGAACAGGACTGCCTCTATTATCGTGCTTGCAAAGGTATAACTGGGCTGCTGCCTCTCACCCTGAGATCATTAAAAATTATGGCAGCGGTGTAGCACAGTGGCTCACCCGAGGTTAGTGCAACGGGCAATCATAAACTGAAGCTTTGGCACATTTCTGCAAGAAAAACGCAGTATGTGATCGGTGAGCCTGCCTTGCAGTTTGGCTATTGTCTGCAAATTAAACTGCACATAAAAGAGATTTAACCATCCCCCTGACTTGCCTAGTTCGTATTTTTTGATCAGAAACCGTCCACCCAAATTATGTGATTAGGTCTATTTAGTGATCAGAAACTTCTTTCTCGGTGCTGTTTTGACCACAAGAAATCTCTATGTGTAGCCACCTACGTAATGGATGTAATAGCAAACCTTGAAACACGTATGTTGTGTGGCGGCGATGGCGAGGCATTGCAGAGTCTCTGACCAGAGAGCCATTTGTCGTGGCTAGTCTGCGCTTGACCGCGCGAGAGTTGCGAGCGGTACTCTGTCAGTAGTAGTCGTGCAGTACAGTTGCGAGCAGTCTGTCAGTGGGCAGTCTGTGAGCAGTGCAGTATGTCGGTAGTAGCAGCCCAGTGCGGTTGTGTGATGTAGTCTGTCGGCAGTAGTGGTCTAGTCCTGTCACGGTCACGAGCGGGACGCAGTCGGCGAGCGTCGACATGGCATTCTGGTCAAGATGCTGAATGAGGTATATTGTTAATGTAGGTAACCATCAGATAACGTAAAGTTTATTTATTGTAATTAATTTTGAACAAGTGCCCCAATAATAATTTTGATTTCAAAGCAATTTTTAACAAAAAAATCATTTAATTGAACCAACGATTTCCTTCCATTTCCCTTAAAGAAAAGTTTCAGTTAAATTTCAAAAAAAAAAAATATTATTTGCAATGCAGTTCCTCCAAGCCGTGGGCAACAATAAGAGCAGAAATTTGACATGCAGTTATACTGAGGTAAGAATTTAATTATGATTTTTGCACAGGGCCAAAGACCGATATTTCGGTTTAATTGAGTTATCATTATCACTGAGATTTTCTTATCACTGAATGGACTTTAATTTTTTTTGTGAGGAACTTATATTTGAGTCAGATTGCGGTTCTCATTTTTATTGTCATTAAATTTAATTGCTAGGGAGGTTACGCTTGGCTCCCATTTATTATTATATTTTATTTAAATATTTCTGTGGGGACGATATTGTTTCTAGGCTCTCATTTCTATTAAATATTGTCTTTTAAATTTTTGTGGGGAGGTTACAACCTGCATTCTCAGTGCATTGTAGTAGAGCACGTTGTGTGTCCAGTTGTGTTCAGGACAACTGTCAGCTTAGCATAATAAGTGTTATAAGCACGGGGAGTGGCCCAACGGTATGAGGTACACCACCACTAAGTCGTCATTCAAACACTCTCGTGAGATTGATATCATCCACTTAATTGCCACTGTGGTCAAGAACACAATCTGATGACCGCCAGATACAAATCATGACCTGTAGGTACCCCTCAGTAGAATTTAACAGAAGAGCGCAATACCTGTTGATGTGTCTGGGTAAGCAGAAGAAACTAACGATCAAAGTCGGAAACAATTTATTGGACTGTTCAATTAGCCAAAACAAATTCTCCAAGTATAACACCAACACAAAACAGTGATCCGTCTTCGAATCACAACTACATACAAGGACAAGATAGAAAACAACTGAAATAATTTCCTACTAGCCTCCGCCAGAGACACCTCCTATATACCGAGCCTAATCCAGAGATCAGCGAGAAGATGCAAGCCGTTCTGCCGGGGCGGCAGCTATCCGCGTCTGCTGGCGGTCGATGAACTGCCGGGGTGCGGCCGAGCGCCGGCCTTTGTAGCGCTTCTGCCGATGAGTACCTCGTAACTATTTTCCATCACGTCGTTGACGTGTGAAAATAGTTCCGGGATCTGCAGCGACCTCTTCCTTATGTTTATATGGGCCGGTAGTGGCCCCTGATGGCCGCTGGTGTCTTTGCTGTGGTGTTGTTGTTGTGGTTGTTGCTGCGGCAGTTCATCAATATTGCCTGTCGGTTGTGGAGGGGTTCTGTGTGCCTGCGAGGCGGGCAACCCGCGGCTGCAGGCTGTCAGTTTGGTTGCGGATACTCTAGGCGCCGTGATGTCTGCTGGAGAAGGCCACAGCACCCTTTATGGAGGCAACCTGACAGTTGTGTGGACACAGACTATGTGCAATCGTCTCTATATGATCAACTTGTCTTTATTGATGCCAATTTTGAACAATAGTTCAACCCACCCACCTCAAGTACTGCTTCAATGGTGTCAGTTTCTCTTCACTCAAAAGTACTGAGTTAATCAGACGCCTGATGGCTGTCGAAGAAGCATGAAGACAGCCAGCCAGCCGTCAATGCACACCTCAGTCATGTGGTCCCGTAGGATTCGCAGAAGGGTGGTTCAGTCAAGTTCTCTGCAGGAATCATAAACGGATTCCAAACGCTTCTCAGCAGTACCAAGAGTAATTTGAGGGCTATATACGAGGGCTGTCCACAAAGTACATTACTTTTGGAATTAAAAATAAATAAAGTATTGGAAATTTTTATATTATATACAGATGAAAGCCACACTTAAATACTACTTTTCTACATAGTTGCCATTTAAATTAAAGCACTTATCGTAGCGATGGACGAGCCTGGGAATTCCTTCGTTGTAAAATTCGCCCGCCTGCGCCTTCAACCACATGGTTACCTCTTCTCGAAGCTGTGCGTCGTCATCAAAACGCTGCATAGCCAACTACTTCTTCATTGCTGGGAATAAGTGGAAGTCGCTCGGTGCCAGGTCGGGACTGTACGGCAGATGAGGAAACAACTCCCACTTAAAAGATTCGAGAACTTCACGAGTGGCATTTGCCGTGTGGGCCCGGTCGTTGTCGTGAATCAACAAGATCTTTGAGCCCAACTTTCCCCTGTGCTTGTTTTGTATTGCTCCTCTGAGGTTGTGCAGAGTTTGGCAATACCTTTGAGAGTTTATTATAGTGCCTCTTTCCAGGAAATCCACCATAATCACACCTTTTCTGTCCCAAAAGAAGAGGTAACCACGTGGTTGAAGGCGCAGGCGGCCTAATTTTACGACAAAGGACTTGGAAGAGCAGTTGAACGGAATGGACAGTGTTTTGAGAGGAGGGTATAAGATGAACATCAATAAAGGCAAAACGAGGATAATGGAATGTAGTCGAATTAAGTAGGGTGATGCTGAGGGAATTACATTAGGAAATGAGACACCTAAAGTAGTAAAGGAGTTTTGCTATTTAGGGAGTAAAATAACTGATGATGATCGAAGTAGAGAGGATATAAAATGTACACTGGCAATGGCAAGGAAAGCGTTTCTGAAGAAGAGAAATTTGTTAACATCGAGTATAGATTTAAGTGTCAGAAAGTGGTTTCTGAAAGTATTTGTATGGAGTGTAGCTATGTATGGAAGTGAAACATGGACGATAAATAGTTTGGACAAGAAGAGAATAGAAGTTTTCCAAACGTGGTGCTACAGAAGAATGCTGAAGATTAGATGGGTAGATCACATAACTAACGAGGAGGTATTGAATAGAATTGGGGAGAAGAGGAGTTTGTGGCACAACTTGACAGAAAGAAGGGGCCGGTTGGTAGGACATGTTTTGAGGCATCAAGGGATCACAAATTTAGCATTGGAGAGCAGCGTGGAGGGTAAAAATCGTAGAGGGAGACCAAGAGATGAATACACTAAGCAGATTCAGAATGATGTAGGTTGCAGTAGGTACTGGGAGATGAAGAAGTTTGCACAGGATGGAGTAGCCTGGAGAGCTGCATCAAACCAGTCTCAGGGCTGAAGACCACAACAACAACAACAACAACATCCTCTCCTGAGACAAATGGGCCCACAAATGTTGTAACTGGTCCCTCATATCTTGAATAATGGCAATGGAACAGAACTGCCTTCCGAGCAGATTTCACACATGTTCCATCAGTGTCATGTTTAGGCGTCTTGCTGGCCATAGGGGTACCTCAGCATCATGTAGTAGGTTCATAGAGACAAGTGTGGATGAACATTATCTTGTTGAAAATGCCGCCACGATACTATCTCAAGAGAGGTGGCACTCAAGGATGCACGACGCAAGGTAGCTGCACTGTCTGCAGCACCTTGCCGCAGTTCACGTGATTCCCCCTGTCGGAGATTCGAGTCCTCCCTCGGGTATGGGTGGGTGTGTTGTCCTTAACGTAAGTTTGTTTAAGTTAGATTAAGTAGTATGTAAGCCTAGGGACCGATGACCTCAGCAGTTTGGTCCCACAGGAACTTACCACCACCACCACCACACGAGGATGCAGGATGTCTGTGACATACCATTGGGCCATCAGAGTTCCCTCAATCGTTACCAGCCATGACATGAAGTCAACTTGTTGGCTCCCATTACCATGACACTAGGAATAACACCCCTGTGCCTCTCAAAACATTGAGAAAATGTGACTTCTCCCAACACCATACTCGCCGACTATAATCATCCAGGGTAGTTCAGAACCATGTTTTATCACTGAACACACTGTGATGCCATTCATCAGTAGTCCATACTTCCTGTGAACGACACCAACTCCAAAGGCAGTTGTTTGTGTTGTGGTGTTAGCTGCAGCCTACACAGGGAACAGTAATCCCCTAGTCTTGATGCCATGAGTCTTCCGCCAACGCTTCAGCACGACATAGAATGTTGCAGAGAATACAGTACTTATTCTCGGATGACAGGCACAGTCGTGAATGGGTTACGATGTGCTTGGTGCACATTACTGCGATCTTCTCTTGCGGTGGTCAGATGTGATCGACAAGAACCTTGACGACAAGTGTGCCTGCAGCTGCATACCCATGCAGTCAACAATCCGGCAACTGTCGCATCTAAATTCCCCATATATCTGGATACACCACATCTCGATCAGCCAGCGAAATGGTCACTCATAATGAGGCCCCTATCAAACTACTTTAGGTGCTATCAAAGCTGTCTCTCACGAATACAGGGCATTTGCATGTCCTTCACAGTGATCACTCAACATCTGACACTGTGCACTCCACTTACGTACCCTACCAGGCCTGGTAACAACAAAACTAATGCACTTTGCTGGCCATTCCCTTTGTCACAGAGAAGTGCAACTCTGAAATTATTTACACACCTACCGATGGTGTACAAAGTTACATTGACATCAGACTATGTCTTCTGACTGCTTCACTTCTTTTTGTCAGGCAGTGCACATATCAAAAAGTAAAAACCAATTTTAGACAATTAACAATACAGTTACACATAAGGTAACTATCATTTACATGATTGGACCCAACAAGTTCCATGATAACATACCATTTTAAACATTAACTGTTTCATACACGACAACCTCTTCAAAACATCCAGTGTCTGTTGATGGACACGGGACAACAGTTGGTCAAATATTTGACAAAGAAATTCGCCAAGCAACCGTGCAAATTGAGAAGTTCTTTTATTTTATTTTCGCCGCCAGTCTCAGCAATTCATTATGCCATCTTCAAGCCCCATAGCCACCTGTCAAAAGTTTTTGATCTTGGCATTCTGGAGCCACATGTTTTTGGCTGTCCTGAAGTCTCAAGTGCTTCCTCCGAAGACTTGACTGCAACTCAACCCGAGTTGCAGTCATGTCTTCGAAAGAAGCACTTCAGAATTCAAGACATAGAGAAACATATGGCCTCAGTATGGCGATATCAATTATTTTTTAGAGGTGCATAGGGGGCGTGAAGAATTGCCAAAACTGGTAGCGTAAATAAAATAAAAGAATTTCTCTATTGGCGTGGCTGTTTGGCAAATTTCTTTGTTAAATAAAAATCTTCGAAACATTGCGAAGGTTTATGAATTTAAGGCACAGTTTTAATTGTAGCAAAAATAGACTGCTGGCCATTACATTTGCAACACCCAACAGGATAGAGAACAACGAAATTTCACATACTGTGCATATATGGTATAGTATGATTCTTTCTTCATCTTTCCTGCTTGTTTCAATTTCTCTATATTATACAGGTTTTGACATTGTTAGTGACATTTGGTATGGCTGGATGCCACCCCCACCCCCCTCCCCCACTTGGTATGGAATTTGTGTACCCCATTTCTTTGTCTCTAGAGTAAATCTCACCTAGAAGTGTGAGAACATATTCAGAATGTTTGCGAAACGTGTGACTGATGCAGGATGTGGCTACCAGCCCGGTATTCACCTAGCGCTATGCGGAAAACCGCCTAAAAATCACATCCAGGCAGGCTAGCTCAAAAGCCCAGGTCGGTAATCTGTGAAGGGGATTCGAACCGGGGTGGAGTTGTCTCCATGAATCCTGGAATCGAGCGCATTAACACGCTAAGTTATGTGGGTCAATCATAGTACAGTGTTAACACTTATGAGTAAATTTGCATTCGGTTTACAGGGCATAGGGGAAAAAGGGAGGAGAAAATAAGTAACACCTCTGATAGCAACTATAGCTCTAACTCGGATGGATCTTGTTGGATTGACAATGAACTTGGATGACAGATATGGGTACATCATTCCCCACTGCTTTATCTCAGTCCATCTGTCACAGTGGCTGCCAAGTGGACCAGACGTCTTCACTGGGTGAGGGGTTTGGAGAACGTGCTGGCCAGGGCAATTGTCTGAGACCCACTGTGTCGAAGGAGGTCAGGAGAGCACTCGAAATGTGCGGCCTAGTTTTATCTTGCTGAACTATAATGTCACAAGAAGCTGGAATATGGGGCCCACCAACTGGTCTTAATAAGTCATAAATATAAAGCTTAGACTTGTTCATGTAAACAATACATGCTGACAAAGATAGCAAATTCCACGACCGTGGACAGTTGCAGATGTCATATCAATCTTCAGGAAAAGGTAAACGAAATGAATGCAATTATCATCGTTGTATATCATTAACAAACACAGCTTAGGGCGAGAAGATTTAGGCCAAGAAAATAAATCTACAAAATCTTGCCGAAAATGTGTTACCTGTAGAACAAAATGGTTTCAGAAAAGCCAGACCATGTACTGATAACCTTTTCACATCCAAACAAATCATAGAGAAACAAAAAGAGTTCAATAGGGAAACACATATCGAATTTGTAGACTTAAAGAAAGCCTTCGACCATGTAGATAGTAAAATCTTAATGAGAAGTTTAACACGAGAATGATTATCCTCAGGAAATAATTAAGGTGATAGAATGCCTATATGGAGGTACAAAAATAAGAATAAAGACTAACCGTGCTACATCAGAAGACATGCTGATACAACAAGGGGTGTAAGTTATTACTCACTCTTCTTAATATGACGATATGATTGAAAAATTGCATCAGGAAATTGATCCAGGCTTGAGATTATCACATGATATATTTTTTTAATGTGATGCTTTTCGCAAACGACCTTACAACTGTACACGGTAGTGAGACTTCGCTACAAAGATCCATCTATAGACTGAACCAAATTTTGAAAGAATACAGTACAAGAATATCTGTTTCATAAACAAAAACAAATGGCTTTAAAAGGGACAAAACCACGCTGGACAAAGATCATAGTAGGAAACAAGTCCGTCTCTTTAATTACCTGTAGAATATTATAGGCTACCAGAACGAATTCGACATTGACAACAAATGACAAAACCACTCAATTCATAGATCTTAATAGGAAATAAAATAATTGAACAAAATAGTCACTTTAATTATCTGGAAAATATTGTAAGCTATTAGAATGAAATCGAAATTGGCAACAAACTGCAGAAATATCAAATGATGTGTGGAACAATAAGTAGAAACTGAGAAAAGACACAAATATTAAGGTTTATAAGGTCATGGCTACCCCCACATTGCTATTTGGAAGAAACACTTGGATAACCATTAAAAAGCAAGAAAATGGAATCCGAGCGGCAGAACTGAAATTTCTAAGAGAAGTTAAGGGAAGCACAAGATCAGACAGGCTAAGAAACGAAAACATAAGAGCAGAGCTTGGAATACCCATACTAATACCATAAATGCGAAAGTAATACTGTGTGTTGCGCTTTCACGACTAAAGCGCTACACCGAATTTGTTGAAATTTGGTATAGAGATACCCTGAAGGCTGCGGAATAACATAGTCTACGTGAGAAAGTGTGTAGTACAACATATTTACTGGTTTCAAGAATGGAATGTGAAATATGGAATAATAATTACTGTTTAAAAAGCTAATTATGACTTTTAATTTTACATAATTGTGAAAAATTGTTTTATTTTTTGATATATTCTACATAAACAGTTCAACGCAATGATTACAATGCTTATCAGTCCACTATGTCTTTACTCCACACTTCCGTGGAAATATCAATCACAAGCCCGTAGCATTTTAGACACTGAGCAAGGAGCGCCTCTTCAAATATTCCGAGACGCTTCAATTCTCAGAACGACGGCATCGTTTAAAGGCTGTATGACAAACAGAGAGTTATCATGCCATTACATGTGGCGTGTGGGAGGCTTTTGATGAGGTTGCATTTGATTATGATCTATTAATTGACTTGTCTGTCATAAATTAGTCATCTTAGTGGCATAAATCAAAAACGTAGGCACTGAATGCATTGAAATGGAAGGGAGAAATCGTTAGTATGTCCAGTATTAGGTCCGCCAGGGGACGCCTTTGAAACTCTACTTCAGTACTAGTGTAATGAATCCAGGCATAAACAGGATCAAAAAATATAATGCATGCTTTCAGATTGACATACAGCATAATAACAAACATTTTAGTTATGTATCTACAGGATGTTTCAAAAATGACCGGTATATTTGAAACGGCAATAAAAACTAAACGAGCAGCGATAGAAATACACCGTTTGTTGCAATATGCTTGGGACAACAGTACATTTTCAGGCGGACAAACTTTCGAAATTACAGTAGTTACAATTTTCAACAACAGATGGCGCTGCAAGTGATGTGAAAGATATAGAAGACAACGCAGTCTGTGGGTGCGCCATTCTGTACGTCGTCTTTCTGCTGTAACCGTGTGCTGTTCACAACGTGCAAGTGTGCTGTAGACAACATGGTTTATTCCTTAGAACAGAGGATTTTTCTGGTGTTGGAATTCCACCGCCTGGAACACAGTGTTGTTGCAACAAGTCGAAGTTTTCAACGGAGGTTTAATGTAACCAAAGGACCGAAAAGCGATACAATAAAGGATCTGTTTGAAAAATTTCAACGGACTGGGAACGTGACGGATGAACGTGCCGGAAAGGTAGGGCGACCGCGTAGGGCAACCACAGAGGGCAACGCGCAGCTAGTGCAGCAGGTGATCCGACAGCGGCCACGGGTTTCCGTTCGCCGTGTTGCAGCTGCGGTCCAAATGACGCCAACGTCCACGTATCGTCTCATGCACCAGAGTTTACACCTCTATCTGTACAAAATTCAAATGCGGCAACCCCTCAGCGCTGCTACCATTGCTGCACGAGAGACATTCGCTAACGATATAGTGCACAGGATTGATGACGGCGATATGCATGTGGGCAGCATTTGGTTTACTGACGAAGCTTATTTTTACCTGGACGGCTTCGTCAATAAACAGAACTGGTGCATATGGGGAACCAAAAAGCCCCATGTTGCAGTCCCATCGTCCCTGCATCCTCAAAAAGTGCTGGTCTGGGCCGCCATTTCTTCCAAAGGAATCATTGGCCCATTTTTCAGATCCGAAACGATTACTGCATCACGCTATCTGGACATTCTTCGTGAATTTGTGGCGGTACAAACTGCCTTAGACGACACTGCGAACACCTCGTGGTTTATGCAAGATGGTGCCCGGCCACATCGCACGGCCGACGTCTTTAATTTCCTGAATGAATATTTCGATGATCGTGTGATTGCTTTGGGCTATCCTAAACATACAGGAGGCGGCGTGGATTGGCCTCCCTATTCGCCAGACATGAACCCCTGTGACTTCTTTCTGTGGGGACACTTGAAAGACCAGGTGTACCGCCAGAATCCAGAAACAATTGAACAGCTGAAGCAGTACATCTCATCTGCATGTGAAGCCATTCCGCCAGACACGTTGTCAAAGGTTTCGGGTAATTTCATTCAGAGACTACGCCATATTATTGCTACGCATGGTGGGTATGTGGAAAATATCGTACTATAGAGTTTCCCAGACCGCAGCGCCATCTGTTGTTGAAAATTGTAACTACTGTAATTTCGAAAGTTTGTCTGCCTGAAAATGTACTGTTGTCCGAAGCATATTGCAACAAACGGTGTATTTCTATCGCTGCTCGTTTAGTTTTTATTGCCGTTTCAAATATACCGGTCATTTTTGAAACACCCTGTACATACTGGCACTGCACACATTTTTATACACACGTCTCTACACTGCTATGCAGGGTTTTTCCGTAAGAGCGTGCAAAAATATAATTGGACATAGAGAATGCTCCACTGAAGAATTTGAGGTAGGGAACCTGGGATTGCCGAAGCCAGCTTAAGGAGCTATGGAAGTAAACTTTTCAACCACTTTGTCTAGAATTACTGTTTTCCAGCTTAGGTTTTTATGCTGGTAACACCACGTAGCGCGCTGTATGAAAATCACTGGCTGTGCTGCGTGTAGTGTGTGGCTGGTTTGCATTGATGAAATATTCTGTATTGTAGTGTTGGGCAGTTGGCTGTTCACAGTGCGTAGCGTTGCGCAGTTGGAGGTGAGCCGCCAGCAGTGGTGGATGTGGGGAGAGAGATGGCGGAGTTTTGAGAGCGGATGATCTGGACGTGTGTCCGTCAGAAAAGGGAAATTTGTTTAATTGGATGTCACAAAATTATATTATGACTTTCGAACGCTATTAAGGTAATTACATTGATTGTTCCCTATCAAAATCTTTCATTTACTGACTATGCCTATCAGTAGTTAGTGCCTTCAGTAATTAGAATCTTTTATTTAGCCGTATTGCAGTAGTTCGAGTAACGAAGATTTTTGTGAGGTAAGTGATTCATGAAAGGTATGGGTTATTGTGAGTCAGGGTCACGCTTTTGTAGGGATTATTGAAAGTCAGATTGCGTTGCGCGAAAAATATTGTGTGTCGGTGTACTGATGATCAGAATATGTAAAGAGAGAACTTTCTGAGTACGTTCAGTTTTACTCAGCTGTCTTTGTATCAAATAACGTAGAAGATTACTAGCACAGTCATTCATAATTATTCTAAGAGGACGTTTCTTGTTGAAACATGCGCACAGGTTTACACATAGTGTGCTGTTTATTTACATGTAAATTCTTTATTACCTGCAAGGAAACAGGAAGGATGAGTCTGATTACGAGGAAGTCACGATGCAGGTTTTGTTCACTTTGCTTATCCATAAGGTGGCTCTGCTGTATCGTATTTACACTGTTCCATGACAGAACGTGCTACGAATCAACGACAGACGCATTCATTGCTCGGTGCTATTCAGAGTAGTACAGTACATTACGATGGAGCAGTATTTCCTGTTCGTTGAATTGGAATGGGAGGTCCTATTCCATGACCTGCGAGGTCACCTGACCTGAATCCCCTTTATTATTTCCTACGGGGATATCTAAAGTCACCTGTGTATGAGGCTCCAGTGGAAACGGAGATGGAATTAGTTGCCAGAATTGTAGCTGCCTGTGATTTGATGCGAAACACGCCATGGATATTTGTGAGGGTGCGTCAGACTCTTGTTCGCCGATGTCACGCTTGCATTGAGGTTGATGGCCGTCAGTTTCAGCACAGATACAGTACAAAAGGTACATTCATTGTGTCAATGGCGGTATTTGTAGTTAACTAATGTAAATAAAAAAGTACACAGTAATGTGATTTTATTCCTATTTTCTCCTTAAGCTGGCTTCTTCGACCCCAGTTTCCCTACCTCAAAATGTTCAGTGGAGCGTTCTCTATGTCCTGTTAAATTTTTTCATGCTCTTATGGAAGCATCCCGTGTACCGACATTTATAAATTACTAGTTTGCTTACTCGCCATCATTCGTCATAACAAAACCATTGATATCCGAGCTCAATTGAGGGGAACGGCTAGCGTACTATAAATAAGAAGGTCGTATCTAATCTACAAAGCTCGCTAGATCATCTACAAAGACTGCCAGATTCAACACCACCAAAACAAGTCCCAATTTCACTTAGGTACAAGATCCACTGGAAGATCATGAAAAAGATGGGATGGCTGGATGCTTAGAAGACGGAACATATCTATGCCCTCGATTAAAGAAGCAGAAGAAGATGTTATTGTTGCCGCCCAAATTAACGAATAGCCTAGCCTACCAGAGGCAACGTCCTTGCCTCAGTGGTAACACCGGTTCCCGTCAGATCACCGAAGTTAAGCGCTGTCGGGCGTGGCCGGCACTTGGATGGGTGACCATCCAGGGCGCCATGCGCTGTTGCCTTGTGATGCCAACTGAGGAGCTACTCGACCGAATAGTAGCGGCTCTGGTCAAAGGAAACCATCGTAACGACTGGGAGAGCAGTGTGCTGACCACACGCCCCTCCTATCTGCATCCTTATCTGAGGATGATACGGCGGTCGGATGGCCCCGATGGGTCACTTGTGGCCTGAAGACGGAGTGCTAGCATACCAGACACTGGATCAATGTAACAAAAATGAATTCAGCCTGTCAATTTTCGTCTCCTCGAATTCTACACACCGGAATATGTTCCATCGTGACGAATTCGTAACTGGTATTCGCCTGAAAACACGCCTCTCTGCTGCCGCATCAAGGGATGCCGCAACATTGTACCTCGCCGTGCTACAGCCGTCGACGCGCTGGCCATGTCGACGCTTCTGCCGGCCGGATTGGCCGAGCGGTTCTACGGGCTACAGTCTGGAACCGCGGGACCGCTACGGTCGCAGGTTCGAATCCTGCCTCGGGCATGGATGTGTGTGATGTCCTTAGGTTAGTTAGGTTTAAGTAGTTCTAAGTTCTAGGGGACTGATGACCACAGCAGTTAAGTCCCATAGTGCTCAGAGCCATTTGAATCGACGCTTCTCTTACATTATCGGAAGATAATGTCGTTTCTGCGTGTGTCGATATTCGTTCATGATTTATCAGCTCATTTTGTACTTCAAATTCGTCATGACGGTATTCTAAGTTTAGAGTAACTTGTTTATTTGTAAATACACTGAAGGGCCAAAGAAACTGGTACACCTGCCTAATATCGTGTAGGGCCCCCAAGAGTACGCACAAGTGCCACAGCACGACATGGCACGGACTCGACTAATGTCTGATGTAGTGCTGGAGGGAGCTGACACCATGAATCCTACAGGGCTTTCCATAAATCCGTAAGAGAGGTTGGAGACCTCTTCTGAACGGCAGGTTGCAAGGCATCCCAGATAATAATGTTCATGTCTGAGGAATTTGGTGGCCAGTGGAAGTGTCTAAACCCAGAAGAGTGCTTCCGGAGCCACTTTGTAGCAATTCTGGACGTGTGGGGTGTCGCATTATCCTGCTGGAATTGTCTAAGTCCGTCGGAATGCACAATGGACATGAATGGATGCAGGCGATCGGACAGGATGCTTACGTATGAGTCACCTGTCAGAGCCGTACCTAGACGTATCAGGGGTCCCATATCATTCCAGCCGCACACGCCCTACACCGTTACAGAGCCTCCAGCAGCCTCAACAGTCCCCTGCTGACATGCAGGGTCCATGGATTCATGAGGTTGTCTGCATACCCATACATGTCAATCTGCTCAATACAGTTTCAAACGAGACTCGTCCAACCAGGCAACATACTTCTTGTCATCAACAGTCCACTGTCGGTGTCGACGGGCCCTAGTGAGGTGTAAAACATTGCGTCGTGTTCCAAAAGCCCATAGCGATGATGTTTCGTAGAATGATTCGCACGCTGACGCTTGTTGATGGCCCAGCATTGAAATCTACAGCAATCTGTGGAAGGGTTGCACTTCTGTCGCGTTGAACGATTCTCTTCAGACATCGTCGGTCCCGTTCTTGCAGGATCTTTTACCGGCCGCAGCGATGTCGGAGATTTGATCTTTTATTGGATTGCTGGTATCCATGGTAGACTCGTGAAATGGTCCTACGCGAGAATCCCCACTTCATCGCTACCTTGGAGATGCTGTGTCCCATCGCTCGTGTGCCCACTATAACACTGCGTTCGAACTCAAATCTTGATAACCTGCCATTGTAGCAGCAGTAACCGATCTAACAACTGCGCCAGACACTTGTTGTCTTATACAGGCGTTGCCGACCGACTTCTGCGTGTTCTCGGGGGCCCTACACAGAATTAGGCAGGTGTACCAGTTGCTTTGGCTCTTCTGTGTAAGCGAACATGGTGAAATGGTTAGCCAGATACGACAAGAGGTACATATCCGGCATCGCATCCTTTTGAGTTTCACAAGGTACCAATGCAACAGTTGTTACCAAAAACATGTTTTATGTTTATCCAAATGCGTTATACGTTCGTACATGCCAAAGGTGGTTTTCTTATCCGATAATTTTGATCTTTACTTCTCGTGTCGATGGTGTTAAGGTCGGAAGTGGAAGCAAATCCGTGTCGGACAGTCGAGGAAATGTCAGGCATTCTTTGCAGATCCTGGCCGACCATCGAAGAACATTTGCGGCAGATTGATAAAGACAAATAAGGCTGACCGATCGACGAACATGCTGCAGCTTATTGCTTCAGCGGCACAGTACAGAAGCGTTTCTTGATCGCTCGACCACTGGAGATTAAAAATGCGTCCTCTATGATAATGCAAAACGCAAAAGGCCGTGGCTCTCTCTCTCTCAATTAATTGTTACGAAGTACAACTAAGCCAGGTTTAGACCCCAAAAAGGCTTTTTCTTTATGTTAGGTTGAGGGTTCGCGGGGTCGCTCATTTTGAAGTGCCGAAACCTGGGCAAACTGTGGATGGAGATCATTAGTGTGAACAGTTGGATCTAGTAAACCAATCTTTAATTCAAAAGAACCCAGAGGCTGTCAGCAGAGAAGGAGTTCATATGTAATACGATGAAGCAAGAAAGCGGACCCTGCAAAAAATTAAAGAACTGGAGTGGCAGAGATATTGTCTCACCCACCATACTGGATTGAAAAATTTGGAAAAGCAGGGTGTCCGCAGCTCGTGGTGGTGCGGTAGCGTTCTCGCTTCCCACGCCCGGGTTCCCGGGTTCGATTCCCGGCGGGGTCAGGGATTTTCTCTGCCTCGTGATGACTGGGTGTTGTGTGCTGTCCTTAGGTTAGTTAGGTTTAAGTAGTTCTAAGTTCTAGGGGACTGATGACCACAGCAGTTGAGTCCCATAGTGCTCAGAGCAATTTGAACCATTTGAAAAGCAAGTGATGTCCAAAACGGCATCTCGAAACGTTTTTCTCAGAAATCGATTGATTTTTTATCGATCAGCCATTGAAAATTTACGTACTAGATGTCCAATGTAGTTGATAACGAGGGTGATTGCATCATTGATTAAAAGTGAGAATTTGTTGACAATTTATCTCTTTGAATTTAATGTAAAAACGAGATGACTTTCCGGTCCCCCTAACATAAACGAGCGAATTTCCTGTGTGAAGTTATATGATATATCTCTACTATCCTGCTCGGTCGAGCGGAAAATATATTTGTCCTCTCTGGCACTAGTCGTGTGGGGTCGTTCAGATCCAGCACAGCGTTGAGAAGGGCCTCAAGAACCAACCAGTACCACATTCGTATGACAGTCGTGGGTTCACGACCAACGTGAGCAGCAGTACAAAGGAACCATAAACCACATCCTAGAGAGGCCGTGGAACTTCTGACACATGCTGGAGGGCGTTTCGTCTTTTTGCACAACACGTATTAGGATTTTCTCACGAACAACCAACATTCAAATGAGATTTCTGAACGGGAAACCCGTTGCTTAATCATTCCTAATATACAAGACGTGGGTGGTGTTAGGCTACCTTCTTTGTGCGGACGTGCTGAAATGTTAAACGTTTAAACACTGGAGCGCCAAAGCAGGTGGTATAGACATGCGTATTCAAATACAGAGATATGTAAACAGGCAGAAAACAGCGCTACAGTCGGCAACGCCTACATAAGACAAGTGTCTGGCGCAGTTGTTAGATCGGTTCCTGCTGCTACAATAGCAAGTTATCAAGATTTAAGTGAGTTTGAACGTAGTGTTATAGTCGGCGCACGAGTGATGGGACACAGGATCTCCGAGGTAGCGATGAAGTGGAGTTTTTCCTGTACGAGCATTTCACGAGCGCGCCGCGATTATAGGAATCCGCTAAAACAAGAAATCTCCGACATCGCTGCGGCCGGAAAAAGATCCTACAAGAACGGGACCAACGACGACTGTAGAGAATCGTTCAACGTGACAGAAGTGCAACGCTTCCACAAATTGCTGCAGATTTCAATGCTGGGCCACCAACAAGTGTCAGTGTGGGAACGAAACGTCATCGATATGGTCTTTCAGAGCTGAAGGCCCACTCCTGTACCCTTGATGACTGCACGACACGAAGCTTTATACCTCGCCTGGGCCCATTAACACCTACACTGGACTGTTGATGACTGGAAACATGTTGCCTGGTTGGACGAGTCTCATTTGAAATTGTGTCGATCAATGGACGTGTTCGGGTATGGAGACAACATAATGAATCCACGGACCCTCCATGTCAGCAGGCGACTGTTGAGGCTGGTGGTGGCTCTGTAATGGTGTGGGGTGTGTGCAGTTGGAGTGATATGGGACACCTGATACGTCTAGATACGACAGGTGTCACGTACGTAAGCATGGTATCTGATCGCCTGTATCCATTCACGTCCATTGTGCATTCCAAAGGACTTGGGCAATTCCAGCAGGACGATGCTACACCGCACACGTCCAGAATTGTTACAGAGTGGCTCCAGGAACACTCTTCAGGGTTTAAACACTTCCACTGGCCACCAAACTCCCCAGACATGCACATTATTGAGCATAATTGCGATGCCTTGTAACGTCCTGTTCAGAAGTGATCTCAACCCCAACCCTACCCTGCTTACTCTTTCCAATTTATGGACAACTCTGCAGGATTCTTGGTGTCAGTTCTCTCCAGCACTACTTCACACATTAGTAGAGTCCATGGCACTTCGTGTTGCCGCACTTAGGCAGGTGTATCAGTTTCTTTGGATCTTTAGTGTATTTGCAAGCACGTGTGAGGTCTGTTCAAAAATTCCCGAACTTTGTCCACAAAATTTTTCTACGCTTACCTTTTACTTGTTGTTAATGGTCTCCGCAATACTCTCTGCTCCACAACTGATACACCGCTCCCATCGCCGTTTCCACTTCTACAAGCAGTCTTCATGCGCCCCTTGCTGGATTATGCGAAGCGTCGTCTGAGAATTTTCTTTTATCTCGCCTATCGTTGGAAATCTTCGGCGTTTCAACGGGGTTTCCAACGTTGCAAATAAAAAAAGTCAGCAGTGACCAGATCTAGAGAGTACAATAGTTACGCAACAACGGGGATGAGTGTGCGGATGCGTTATCGTGATGCCGGTTCCTTCTCACATATTCTCTCAGGCGTCGCAACAAGTCCAAATAGTAGCATCGATTAACAGTTTGTCCCTGTGGCACGAATTCATGATGGACTAATCCTTCAAAGAAAAGTATCAGCATGGCTTTGACATTTTACCTGACCTTTCCCTGGTCTTGGGAGAACTTTCCCGACCCTTTGCGAAGATTGCGTCGTGGTCTCAATATCATAAGCGTAGACCCACGCCCCATCAACCAGTTATGATTCTCTTATGTCACATCTCGTTCTCAATTACGCGATCCAAAGCATCTTCACAGATTTCGAGGCGAAGGTCTTTGTAGTCTTGAATCTGACGGACAAACTGTTATGAGCCATGGGACCAACTTGGCGGCAACATGATGCATTCCAAGATGCTGCGTCAAGATTTCATGACATGATCCGACTAAAATGTGACATTCTTCTGCAATTTCTCGGGCAGTCGACGTTCCTGACATGAGCATCGTCGGTAGACGTCGAAGGGCGTCCTGAACGAGACTCATCTTTAACTTGTGTCCGGCCATTTTAAACCGTGTGAACCATTCGTATAACACCGACTGCGGCTTAAGCACTCATCAACGTAGGCTTCCTGCATCATTTGGTGTGTCTCTGTAAAGGTTTTCTTGAGTTTCACAAAAATGTAATGCAGACGAGTTGCTCCTCTAACTCGGCCGTCTCGAAATCCGCAAACTGGGCGACACAACGTTCTACTCAATACAGCACTGAACAATAACTGACAGACATACAACAATGAAACTTGCGACAGCTACTCACTAAACACAAGCGCGTCCAGGGATTCCCACCGCATTTCACTCCATCGCACCATTGGTGCGAAATTGCGAATGTTCCGGAATTTTTTGAACAGATCTCCTAGTGTACTCCATGGCAATTTGACGTTTTTCGCGTGCTGCCTACAAGCTGTTGCAGTTCTAGAGGTCAACAGTATAGATAGAAAGCAAACCAGTCAAACAGAAGAATTGTTCCATCAGTGACCATTTCACTCGACACGACTCCCATGAAATGAGTCACTGCTTCACGCAATAATATGATTATGGCTTTGCAACCAGTACTGTACAGTAACCAGGAAAAAAGTATGTTATACATTTATCCAGTCGTAAAATGACGTCATTTAAAAAGTTTGAGGTACAGACTGAAATCACGTTCATTTTTAGCTTTGTTATTAGCTTTGTGTTGATATTTCAACTCAATACCTTTCTGTCCATCTCAGTTGTACATCACAACATTATCTTTTTAAATTCTGTCAGGCAATACTTGAGTGTAACAATTTGAGAGAATATGGAATGGAATGACCACATGGGATGAATCATAGGTAAAGCAAATGATGGTCGAACTAGAGAGGATATAAAATGTAGACTGGAAATAGTGAGGAAAGTATACCTGAGAAAGAGAAATTTTTTTCACATTGAAGGTAAATCTAAATGTTAGGAAGTCTTTCCTGACGGCATTTGAGAGTTCAAGGAAGTATACCTGAGGAAGAGAAATCTTTTTCGCATTGAAGGTATATCTGAATGTTAGGAAGTCTTTTCTGAAGGAATTTGAGAGTGCAAGGAAGTATACCTGGGAAAGAGAAATTTTTTCACATTGAAGGTATATCTAAATGTTAGGAAGTCTTTTCTGAAGGCATTTGAGAGTGCAAGGAAGTGAATCACAGGAGATAAGTAGTTCAGACAAGAGAAAGAGAGGAGGTTTTGAAAATGTGGTAAGACAGAGGATGTTGATGATTAGATTGGTATATCGAATAGCTAATGAGGAAGTCCTGAATCGAATTGGCGAAAAAAGAAATTTAAGAGACGAATTGACTGAAAGAAGAGATAGCCGGCCGGAGTGGCCGTGCAGTTCTAGGCGCTTCAGTCTGGAACCGCGAGACCGCTACGGTCGCAGGTTCGAATCCTGCCTCGGGCATGGATGTGTGTGATGTCCTTAGGTTAGTTAGGTTTAAGTAGTTCTAAGTTCTAGGGGACTGATGACTTCGGATGTTAAGTCCCATAGTGCTCAGAGCCAGTTGAACTATTTGAACCAAAGAAGAGATCACTTCATAGCACACATCCTGAGCCATCAAGAAATCGCCAATTTGGCAATGAGGGAACTGTGGGAGAGGTAAAAAATTGGAGAGCAAAACCAAGGGCTGTGTGGAGTAACCAAGTTCTGGTAGATGGTAGGCTGCAGCAGTTATGCCGAGATGAAAAGAGCTGCACAGGAGACCAACGTGTGGAGCTGCGTCGTTCAAAAATCTAGGGTCCAGTGTCCCCTCAAACTGCGATGCACTTCTGATGCTCATGCGAGAGGAAATGCAGCTTGGCCCAAGTGGAGGAGGTTCACTGAAAGGCTCGCTCTGTATACATGCTGTTAAAAAAAAAGTGTTGAATATTTTCAGAGTTAGTTTTCCGTAGTGAAATAAGAAAAACAAGTCCAGTAATCATGAGACTGGAAAGGCATGCTTCTTCTCTCTCAGGTCTGGACATTTGACCATAGGAGGGACTGAAAGTCCTTTAGCTGTAGACATCAGCACAGTTGGCGCCCTGTCAACAGCGTCTACAGAGTGTTTTGATGTCTGTATGCATGAGTGATTCAGTACATTTCCCTTCCTCTTCTCCACCACTTGATACCAATAGAAGCCTACTGCTCCACATCAATTGCCGCGTGAATGAGACATCACTATTTGAAAACGGCTCGAGCGACGTAGCTGATTTTTTAAATTATTGTTGTTGTTGTTGTGTTCGTGACTGTCAGGGACAGGTTTGCATGAAACTTAAATTTTTGGAAAATCTCCCGGAAAAGTCGGTAGTTTGGGTGGTATTTTAGCACGAAAATCTCAGTGAAAGAAATGTGATGGTAGGTTTGAGAGTACTGCTGTAGCTATAATATTCTGCTTCATGTTCTCAGTACTGGAATATGGCTGCGAGCCGATGCGTTCTACACAGAGAGAGCGCTGTCTAGCATGTTCGTGCGAGTTTTCCAGAGTCTTCAGCATAGATTGTGTTCTCTAGCACCCTAAAAGATAAACGGTGGACGATGTTTCTCTTCTGTTTGTTTCTATAAGTACCGTCATCTCTCAAAATACTCTACGCTTTTTTTACACCCTAAGTATCTATATCACTAACAGGGTGAGTCACCTAACGTTACCGCTGGATATATTTGGTAAGCCACATCAAATACTGACGAATCGATTCCACAGACCGAACGTGGCGAGAGGGGCTAGTGTACTTGTTTATTACAAACTACACAAAAAGCCACGGAAGTACGTTTTTTAACACAAACCTACGTTTTTTTAAATGGAACCCCGTTAGTTTTGTTAGGACATCTGAACATTTAAACAAATACGTAATCAGTGCCGTTTGTTGCATTGTAAAATGTTAATTACATCCGGAGATATTGTAACCTAAAGTTGACGCTTGAGTGCCACTCCTCCGCTGTTCGATCGTGTGTATCGGAGAACACCGAATTACGTAGGGATCCAAAGGGAACGGTGATGGACCTTAGGTACAGAAGAGACTGGAGCAGCACATTACGTCCACATGCTAACACCTTTTTATTGGCCTTTTCCCCTGACGCACATGTATATTACTATGAGGGGTGAGGTACACGTACACGCGTGGTTTCCGCTTTCAATTACGGAGTGGAATAGAGTGTGTCCCGACATGTCAGGCCAATAGATGTTCAATGTGGTGGCCATCATTTGCTGCACGCAATTACAGTCTCTGGCGTAATGAATGTCGTACACGCCGCAGTACATCTGGTGTAATGTCGCCGCAGGCTGCCACAATACGTTGTTTCATGTCCTCTGGGGTTGTAGGCACAT